>NC_046290.1:2115000-2423055 GCF_004115265.2 Rhinolophus ferrumequinum
TTCATGTCAGTGATGTGGGAGCTGTGGTTTTTAGCTGCATAATGAGTATAAAATGGGACCACGCTACCAGTAAACAGTGAAGACCGGCTCTCAGAATGGGGCTTGGGGAAAAATATGGACAGACCCCAAAGCCAGGATGATAGGCTGTAGGGAGCTTGATTTGGTGCTTCCACGTTGTCGCTTTCACTTGACATGTCAGCCAGCGCCCAAGAAGCAAAACGATAATACAACAAATCAGCGATGTTTGGAGATCACTTTTGTTTTTGTAACTGGATGCAATCTAAAGTAAATGAAAACGAGAGGATTTAAAAGTAAAAATAAAGAAAATAAATGTTTCCTATTTCTAAATAACGGGGGGAGGGGGGAAGAACTTCCAGGAAAAGATGGAGGGATGTTTAGCGGAAAATGCGCCCCTCACCTTGTAAATCCAGACTCATCTTCCCCGGCTTTAACGGAAGTCAGCCCCCTTCCAGGAGCTGCCTCGTGCAGGTCAGCTGGAGGGCAGAGAGCATCAGGCTGAGCTCCGCGGGCCACACGACCGGAAGCTGGAGGAGCGACATGGAAGAGGTGAGTTGTCACGTCCCGATGGAGAGCGAAGGGAGTCCGCACACCCTGCTTTACTTGGTGTCCTTACAATGCCAGCATCTGTTTTGTACTTTGGGGGTCAGGAAACGTTCACCTTGACGATTTGCTTTTATCCCCGCAGCGTGGCTGAGGTACTGAGCAGATGTGGATCATGTGTAGGGGGGAGGGGACCTCGGGCCTTGGAGGACGCGGTTCGCTCAGAGCCCAGCCCGCGCCCCCTCGGGCCTCCTTCGATTTGTTCTGTTTTGTTGTATCCAATCCTCATTTCAATACTAATTTATATTTAGATACAAAGCTTGGAAAGAATAGGGAGAGGAAAATACTTCGTAAAAACACAAGAGGAGTGGAATCCTTGTTGTTTGAAAAAGCAAGTTGCGCACGCGTGGCAGGGTTGCAGGTGAGAAGCGCTGCGGGCCCCCTGCGCCTCGAGCCGCGCTACCGGGAAGCGGGAGGCGCCTCCACGCCAGCCGTTCTTTGCAGAACCCCCCTCCTGAGCACCGGGTTGCAGCGCCCTGAGCCAAAAGACACGCGGTGTTTGAAAAGCAGTCCAGGAAGGGAAGTTCCGCCCAGGCGGTCAGGGATCGCTGAGCACACGGGTGAAGAGCGAAGAGGCTGCGGAAGCACAGTGAGGGAAGGTTTGCGGCTCACCTGCGGAGCGTGAACGAGACGGGGAGAGCTGCGCTGGGGGGAAAACACAGGAAAGAGCAAAATACAAGAAAGAAAAGGAAGACTGAGAAGAGCCAGCGTGATACTTGGCTTTCCAAAGGAGCAGTCCATTTTAAGGTGCAGGTATGTTACAGGTGAGAGGACACCTGCCAATCACACAATCAATTAGCTGGCCAAGAAATATGGGAGAGGCACAAGGCCCGTCGGCAGCCTCACGGGCGGGAAGAAGGACTTCTGAGAGGCTGCACAGTCAAGCTGGGGCAGACCTCTGTGAAGGCACCGCATCGGCCCTCAATCAAGTGGTCAGTGGTCAGTAAGCAATTGTCCATCAATTGATCTATCACTAATCGATCAATAGACATGGATCTGTCTTTTTAGCACGAGGACACTCATGTTGTAAGTTTCTTGTGAGGTCAAGAACCCACAAATCTTGAACCACTTCCTCCATGAGCTGGAAAGAAAAATGAACCAGATGGCACCCCTGCGACACAAGACCAAGTGAAAAAAACAAAAACAAAAAAGAGACTGGACGCAAGAACAGATGGGTATTGGTTGACTACGAATGCGACGCTGCCATCTGGAACATCTGAAGACGTGCTAAGGTGGCGGTCAGATGCTGACTTTTTGATCTGGACCCTGGTTGGTCAAACTCTGGGAAGGTTTTTGATTTGGTGCTTCATCTCTTCTTCTAAATAGTGAGAGTCTGCACTCGCTTCTGGATAGAGAGTTTGCAAGACCTCTGATACCCCCAAATTTTTCATGGGTGGCTTTCCTTTTTCTCACAAAGCTTAAGTTCTTAGGTTCTTGAAATTCTATGTTAAAATGCCCCCTATATAATTCCAGCAGGTAGATAGTTAAAAATCACAAATGGAAAAGTTGATTTGTTTAGAGGCCAGAGGTCTCCACTCAGAGATTACCTCTTCTGTTGTAAATTGTGTCTCGTTGACTCCTGGGATTAGACCAAGGTCCCAATTCTGGTCTCTCTTCTTCACATGGGTAAGGTCGCAAGGACCCTGACGCGTATGGTCCTGTATCAAAAACTGTGTCCCGCGCTAGTCATCTTAGTAACGAGGCATGGAACGTGCTCATTGGAACTGTTTCCCCAAGGGGAGGCAGATCCCGAGACCGCGGTCCCCCTCGTCCCCCACGCCTTCTCCTCGCATCCTCTTCACCAGCTGTGCTCATCACAGATGCCTGGTGAGGAAGGAGGAAGAGGAAGACGTGGCCCAGAGCAGCTACAGGACTGGGACCCTTTGAATCACAAGGCCCCCTCCCTTGGTTCTCACATAGGCTCAATCTCATACTCGCCCCTTTAGTCTCTCCCGTGTAAAAGAGTAATAGAGAAAAAAATGATCAAAATACACTCTGGGGAAAAAGGGTACAGGTGTGTATCATTCCATCCTTCTTCCACAGTTTCTGAGTATTCATTATCACAGAATTTGTACAACAGAAAGGAAAACGCCCACAATAACGCAGGACATGATGGACAGCCACCGGCGAATTCGTGTCTCCGCTCGGGGATGGATACTTAGAATATAAATAGAATAGGAAAGTCCATTAGAATAATTTACTATTCGCCATGAATTATAAATGACATGATGTACTATTCATACATGTCTAATTTAAACTTAAAATTTAGCCCTGTAAATTGGTTATTGAATGATAACGGCGGTGCCATTTTTCTTGGGGCTGGCGGCGGGTTCTGACTGGGCTTTAACCCCTCGTTTTGTTGTTCAGAGCTGGTGCGTGAGCCCCTGTGCCCCGCGGCCCCTGACAGCCCAGAGCTCCCAGCGCTGTCAGGCCTGGTGGGGGATGGCCCAGGCCAGATCCGTCCATGTTCCCTCCTGAATCCAAATTAGTCTCGCAGCTGGAGAGGCATCAGTGGCTGATAATGGCCTCACAACCTCCAGCACTAACAGATATGACCTGGGCGGCAGTGACAGGAATGCAAAACGCAGCGTCCTCGAAACCCGGCCTGCTGGGCCGGTTGCTCACGCTGCCTCGGGAGCTGGAGCCACCTCCACGAGGGAAGTGTCCTGGAATGAACAGAAGGCCAGTCGGTCTGTGTCTGGTTGCACAACACCGTCTTTGAAGCACGATAGCCAGTTGTCCTCCAGCCCCCAAGGAAACACGTATGTTTTTAGGATGCTGAAATGGTAGTGAACTTGGCCATGTAGGTGGCTCATTAAAGGAGGAAGTGGGCGTTTGGTCGTTCCTCCTTGTGGTTCTGTATCCAACTGCCTGGTCCGTGTGCCCGTCAGACACCTGAGTAAAGAGGCCGCGGGAGGTCTGAGTACTTGGGCAACCCTGAGCCGTCCTCCATCTACCACTGAAGACCAGATGGCATTTTCCTTATGTGTTGTTTCTGTAAAGGGCTTCTTTACTCAAAGTTTCCGTGTTCGTGCTTGCTCAGATCTCACTTAGTGAACACTTACTGGGTGTCTACCAAGTGCATGGGGACCCATGACAAACTCTCATCCCCTAGCCACAGAATGATACAGGAGGGTGCCATGTAGCTACTGCTAGGCAGAGGGAGGCACTGAAACGATGTGGCTGGATGACACACAGCACTGCCCCAGACCCGGGAAGGTCGTCTGTTCTGGGTTCAGATACACTGCACCTCCTCATAGGAAAAGTCTTTAGGTTGCTTCACCTTTACAAGACAGCAACAGACGTCATTGCCTTAAACAAATAAATTAACAGAATACTCCAGTTGCATGTGGACCATCCGGTCACTGAGATTAGAGCCATGATTCTGGAAAAGGCTCCTGTGTGTCTGATCCCTCACAGCCGTGTCTGTGCTGCCAGCCTGTGACCCGCCCAGCACAGGGCCGAACCACTGACCTCTAGACTCCGGACAATGCACAGCACAGAACAGCCCTTAAAAAGGGGAACTTCTAGTGACTGAGAAGTGACATCTAACGCTTGACAATGGGTAGTGCTTTGGGAAATATAAAACAATCAGAGAACAAGTTAATTGTGCTTTTGCATATATTTCTATTTTCAAAGGCAACTCTAATGGTTTCTACATGGAGTACTGATATTTGCACATAAAAGATTACAATTTTAACCTCGTCATGAAAACACACGAATGCAAAATATACTCATGCAATGCAAACATATTTTATTCACAAAGAGCAGACAGCCACAGTGTCCGTGCTGTGCCAGCACCGGGCCTGGGGAGCAGAGGTGCAGAGACAGGGACGAGGCCAGATCTGCGGATGCTGCTGTCTGACGTGGACAGGCCAGTGGCACGTGGTGGCTCCGTGACCAGCATTAAGTTATCGAACTGCCCCCGAGAGGCCAGCAGCCCACTCACAGAGGGAGGCTCCAATTTCTCAAGTATCGAAGGATATTCAACCGTGATCGCACCTCCATACTGGGGTTTCATAAATGAAAGGTGGGCCCCAAATTCCCGTTAAGTGTTGGGGGCAGGTGTGGGCAGCAGTCTGGAGGAGCCCCCTGATTCTTCTCCGCCGCTCTGGTTCTGAAGTGAGAACAGCCAAGGGAGATACATTGAGAACGCTGCATTCAATAAACACTCCACACCTGCACACACACTCACAGATGTTCATACACATATACTCATGCGTGCACACAGATGTACAAATGTATGCACACACCCACGCAATACACACTCATACACATGCACACACGTACATGGGTGTACACACATGCACACATGTACTACCACTTTGCGCACACAGTCACATGTGCGTGCCTTTGTGCACATTCACACACGTGTGCATGTGTTTGCACACTCACATGTTTTGCACACACATGTATGCACAGGTTGGCACATACACATATGCACACACCAGCATGCACACAGATACACACGTGTGCACGCATGCATGCACATGCACACACGTGTGTACACTCACACCTACATGTACACATACACGTGTGTGCACACACTCTCTTACACAGGAGGAGGGAACCTGCCAGTGCACCAACCTCCTCCTGTCACACCCCAGAGTCCAGTCACAAAGGACAGGGATGAATTTTCTTTTCAGTTTGCATTTTTAAAAGGTAACGATTTCTCACTGAGTTGAATTCAACTGACACTAATCACACCAACACGTGTCCTTCTCCAGCTCCGTGCGGGACGCTGGGGACCCCTCAGCTGGCCGGGTTCCCCCAGAACAAGCACACAGCCGGCCCAGGCAGCAGTGGCTGTGATGCCAGGGGTGTGACAGTGATGCCCGGTGTGAAGGCCCCAGTAAGCCTCATGGTCCGCAGGCCTGTTTCAATATTCTAATGACATTTGACATTCCCAACGGCCAGGAGAGCACACCCATCCCATTTCTAAAATCAGGGTGATGCTCCTGACTCACGAGCCAGAGAAATACTGAGCTGTGTGAGCTCCCTTGTGCTTCACTGCCAGCCGCGGGCACCCTGGGGAGAACTGCCAGTGCCTGGCAGGTTCACCACTGACCTCTCCACCCCCTGAGCTTGCCACCCAGTGAAGGGGAACATGTGTCCTTTGCTTGGATGGACCAAAGAGTCAGTTTGAGGGTCCACCTTCCAGTAATGTGGAATGTACCCGCCTGACTCAGGAACAGCACTTGGGTGCCATCGAGGTGAGGGTTAGGGACCGCGGTGCTCTCACCTGCGAGCATCTGTGTGTTCCTGGGCTCGGGTGCTGGATGGCCCCAGGACTGGGCAGTATCTGCAGGAAGAGCCAGGTCCTGAGTGCACGTGTGTGTGCGTGTGTGCGTATGTGCAGACAGACGCTGCTGTCCTGCTGAGCCCACGGGAACCTCTCCTAGTCGGCGGTGAGCATCCCGGGAAGTGAGTCCTCTGCACGAAGCAGTAAATTGCCTCCTGACAGTCGGAGCACAGTGTTATCTTGCCTTCCCCAAAGTCAAAAAAGGAGAACCCCCCAGTGTGGAGGGAGCTAAGACAGGACCCTCTTCCCTAGCCCACAGGGAAAGAGCACCCGGACGTCATGGCTAAGGACCGTCAGGCCCGTTGTGAGGTGGCTGGTCCAACACGGCTGGCTGGGCTGGGCTGGGCTCATCCCCGAGGAGTTTGAAACAGGTCTAGGAGGAAAATCGAGGCTTGCCGGTTGGAGAAAGAGAAAGGCAATCGAAGGAGGAAACACGACTCTCCCAGGAACCCAGGTACACTCACGCGTGCAAGCACGTGTCTTCTGAAAAGCCCTCTTATCACGTGTCTTCCTGGGCCCTTGGCGCAATCCCCCTGCATCCTATTCAGCCTCCCCTCTATGCCGCCATGCCCGCCTAACACACATCTCAGTGGATTTTTAAAAGCCAAAAAATAGATGCTTGAAAATCCTACTACAGAAACAGGATTGATTGTGCTGAGAAGGCTTTTGAAAAAGAGGAGAGCTGTAGTTCAGAAATAAAGTCTTTTAGAGGTTAAGAAAAAACACAAAAATAAATGGAGATCGGGAGAATGACAAGATTGGAGTCGAGTATGTTACATCCACATGGAGAAGACACCACAGAGACCTCACGCCTCGTCCGATGGCACAGTGTCCTATGTTGTGACCTTTCTGCTGGCCACGAGGGGAGGACAGTGGGGAGGGTAGTGAGAGGGCCCCACCCCACCCCAGAGCTGGGCGGCCAGCCAGAGGCCCTGAGCGGACACGGCTCTGCCTTTCAGGGAGGGTTAAGGCACTTTGAGGGTCACCCAGCTGCAGGTGCAGGGTGGCGCTTGCCTCAGCCCCTGGGGTTCTGCCTGTGCGGCCTTGGTGACCACTCCCGGGAGCTTAAGGACAGTGGGTAGAAATCACCATAGACCTGGGAGGGGAAAGGAAGCCACAGGAGGTGGGCCTGAGGCAGGGGTTAGACAGGCATTTGGGCATCGTTTTCAAGGCTTCCTATGGGGTGTGGTGGGTTGAATTGTGCCCCCAAATAATACGGTGAAATCTGAACGCGTGGTCCCTGTGGAGGCGCCCTTACTTGGAAGCAGGGTCTCTGCAGGCGTAAGTAAGATGCAAGCTAAGTTGAGGTCATGCTGCTTAGGGGGCCCGGCTCCAATGTGAGTCGGTTCCTCAGAAAAGATGAGACACAGAGACAGACATGCAGGGAGGAGGACGCGTGTGATGACAGAGGCAGAGACTGGAGTGAGGTGGCCACAGGCAGGGGACGCCCGCAGCCACCAGACGCTGGAAGAGTCTCCCTCCCTCTGACTTCCCCAAGAAGGAACCAACCCTGCCGACACCTTGCTTCTGGATTTCCAGCTTCCTGAATACATTCCCGTTGTTTTCAGCCACACATTTTGCAAATTTGTTCCGGCAGCCCTAGGAAACTAACACACAGAGCAAGACTCAATCCCCACGTGCAGTGCCAAGGGGCCTTGAAAGCTGCACTCTGGCCCAAATGGACAAAGGAAGGCCTTCAAAAGGACAGCCAGCAGGGACCTGCTGGCGTGGTCAGTGCCCCTGCAGATGGTGAGCGTTCCTTCTTCTACCTGCGGTTCCACTGGGACTCCACAAGCCCCTGGGGTACGCAGGGTGCTGGGAGGCCTGGGTCCCCGGGTGTCGAGCCCCATCTTCTGTCGCCGTTCCCTCGTTCCCTCTCCTCCCCGTGGCCTCTGCACCCATCCCTGCCCCTCCCCCACACCTTGTCTGTTTTTCTCATCTTCTTTACTTGGGCCCCTGCCATCAACCCAGGGTCTCCCCGAAGTCTTCTCTCTCTTTAGGGCTTTGCATCCGTCCCTCCCACTGCGTCTTCTCCAAAAGGACGGTAGTCTGTTTCTTGCCCTGGCCAAACGACATCCACATCCGCAGTAACTTTGCCTCCCGACTGCCTGGGTGGCCAGCGCTGGACGAGCTGTGCTTACTGGGCTTTTCCTGCATTCAGCGACACGGATCAGCCTGCTTACTCGCGGGACACCCCAAATAACAACAGCCGTAGCAGGTGGCATCAGCCCATGTGAAAGGATGACACGATGAGGTCAGTTCCCCTCGTGAGGTCGTGTGCCCACCTACCCTTGCTATTGAAATAGCCCAGCCTTTTCTCTCTCCTGTGCGGAGCGCCCCTGTGGGAAACCTCGACTTCAGCTCCTGCCTCCTCCAACTCCCTGCCAGAGCTCATGCACACGTGCCTCTCTTCTCTATGGCAACGCATCACCAGAATTTTGGCCCTGGTTCGGCTCTCCTACCAAGTGCCAGTTCCATAACCTGCCTTGCCTGCAGAAGATTTATGGGGATACCTCCGGCCCCTCAATCACACCGAGTTGAACTCGCCACCCCACTGCCCAGGGTACCCTCAACCACAGCTCTGCACCTTAGTCAGTGGCACCACTGTTGCTCTTTCGCCCAGCTTCGAAGTTCTGGCCTTATAGTGGCCCTGGCACACGCTCACTCATCACGCAAGTTGGCCAGCACGAGCTGCCCTTTCTGTGCATGTTCTCCTCTGTGGCCACGGCCACCACCGGCTCCTCTGACTGTGTGCTGGACAGACGTGAGCACCCTCCTGGACACACTCTCCCCCACACCATGGCCTTGGTTCCGAGCACACTCGTCTGCCCGGGCAATGATGACTGTCACCCTCTGTCCCATGACCACCGCTCTTCTCCTCCCTGTAGCCTGCCACTCCTCTCAGGAATGACCCTCTGCCCCCAGGAGGGTTTTGTCCTCGACATACCTGGAAGTTCTCGGTGCATCACTGATAGCGTGCGTGGTGTGGTTTGTTGCATTCTGGGTCTATTCATTGCCTCACTGGTCGCTGTGAATTCCCTCCACAGCGCTGCAAGGTGCCCGCCACCGCGTTCAAGCAAAATCATCAGGGAATGATGCTCAGAGAGACACAGCCACTATCCTCAGTGGGGACGGAGTCAGGATGCGTGCAGATGCAAGCCCTGGATGCAGCTCCCGCACGTGCGTGGCACAGGCTGTGCTCTCCACAATTCCATCATACTTCACAGCCCAGCCCATGCTCTACTCGCTTCAGAACTCATTTCCCAAACGCCCCAGCCAGCCTCACTGACCCTCTTCTCTGAGCTTCTCCAGCCTGGAGAGTTAACATCATATTTTATATGTGGTCCTCTCCAATCACACATTCTGCTCTAATTATTTCATGGTGGTTGGTAGGTTGTTCGCCTAACTCTGAAGGCTGGCACGTGTTTGTATTCACCATGGAGCTTGGCGTGATACTGGCTTGATAACCCTGAACCAGTGCAGGGGCCAGGAAAACCTGTAGGTTTCTCGCTCCCCTTTTCCTTATACCACAAAGATGTCTCATCTCAGTCCATGTGGCTGGGCGTTCATTCATTTATTTTGATTATCCTATGCTTTCCTGCTAGAGAACTTACCTTCAAGATGTATACACACAAAAGAAAGAAAGAAAGAAAGGAAGGAAGAAAGGAAGGAAGGAAGGAAGGAAGGAAGGAAGGAAGGAAGGAAGGAAGGAAGGAAGGAAGGAAAAAAGGAAGGAAGGAAAGAAGGAAAGAAGGAAAGAAGGAAATCCTATTACCATCAAGTTGAAATCTGAACCCAGCCTAGGAAATACAATCTCTGCTCTGCCTCATGGGGTAAAAGAGGAGCTCTTCTCTTCACGTCTGCCTGGTGGCTCACCCACGTGTGCTGCACAGAACATGGAGTTGGGAGCACAGGATGGAGAGGATGGACATGAGGGCTATGGCAAAGGAACTAAACAAGGCTTCTCCGTGCAAGAGGCCCAGAGGAGCCTGGGCGGGATGGTGGCCTGACTGTGGGTGACCCCTGAGGACAACGGAAGCCCCCACCCACCGGGAAGAGCTCTTGGTGCTCAGGGGTATGAGTGGTCCTGCACATCTCATCAATATGTCATCAATGTCCCTCCAAGTGGAAACTTGTCAACAGGCACAGGGGTTGTGCACAAATTGATTTTTAAAAGTGTGTTGTTGAATAGATACCACTATGCTTTAACCTAAAGTTGTATGAAGTAGGAGAGATTTGTCCTTCTTTCTAATAATGTGTTAGAGGAAGAGTAAAGGCGGGAAGGTTAGAAATGTTGGCCTCTGTAGGCCTCAGCCTGTCCCTCTGCAGTTTTGTTGTAAGCTCTGCAAAAGATTATGGGTTTGGTCCGGCCACTGCTTCATCTTGAGAAAGCTGGCATTCAAAGTAGGTTTACCAAAACAAACAAAAAAAAACCCCAAAAAACACAGATTTCCTTGGGAGTTTTCCTAGCTCTCTCAAAATTCCTCCAGTTTTTGATTTTTCTCTTTGTTTTCCACTCACCTCAGTGGGGCACAGACGTCATCAAACACTTGGGAAAAAGCAGCCCGAGTTTATGAAAATACGAGCGTCTAATTTGAAACACGTCAGCTCCCACTTTTGGAAGAAGTGAGCCAGGGTTTGGGAATGTAGCTCCAGGCTTGTTTACTGTGAGGACACAGTCTTCCCACACTTTATAACCCCAACATTTTCAACTGTAAATGAAAATGACCCCAGTGCCCACCGCATAGTATCCTGCTGAAAATCTAACAACGTTTGCAAGTGGGAAGTTGTTCGTACTCTGCCTCACCCGCCTGGAGTTATCGGAGCCCATAGTTTTAGTGATAGAGCATTAGGATCTGAGTATTTCTAATAGAAATTGTACGTACATTGCATTAGTAACGTAGTTGTATTTAGAAGCAACATGTTCATACCAAATCAGTGTTGACATATTTGGGAAAATAGAGTTTCTAATCAAACCTTATATTTCTATAAAACTTTATGCATAATTTATGCATTATTTTATGGCAAACTCATAATCTTTCCTATGAGCTACATTGTATCCAGTTTCTCTTGATGAGGAAATAAGGGACTGAGCACCAGAGTTTGGGTGGGAACTCTAGGATTCTTTATACTTGTATCATTAGTCAGGGATCTCAGAAACACAGTGCGCCTTACCAAAAATCTCTCTGTGGTATATGTGTATGTATACTCTATTGGTATCTATATTCACATATATTGGCATTTGTTGGTATGTATTTACTTACCAATTTATTGAGCGTTATTCAGATGTATCATTTTCCTGGAGGTTTATTATAAGGAATTTGCTCATATGGTTATGGAGGCTGAAAGTCCAGAGGTCTGCCCTCTGCAAGCCGAACACCCAGAAAAGTGATGGTGAGCTCTGGGGTCTGAGGCAGATGAGGAAAGTCCCAGTTTGAGGGCAGATGTCCCAGCTCAACAACCAGGAGAGACAGCACACTTGCCCTTCCTCTGCCTTTTTGTTCTATTCGGGCCCTCATGGGTTGGATGGGTCCCAGCCACCTTTGAGAGGGCTGTCTGCTTTATCTGTCTACCGATGCCAATGTCACTCTCAGCTGCAAACACCCATGGAGAATGTTTCACCAAATATCTGGGCATCCTGTGACCCAGTCTAGATGACATGTAACATTAACCATCTTACCAGGATCACCTGTTCCTCAGCCAATGAAATGTTCCTGCCAACAATTTTATCCTGAAGGGTCTTCTTACGTCGTGATTCAAAAGCAACCTTCAGGGCGGCCAAGTCAGGTCATCATGAGTGGGCACCAACCACCATTAGGGTGAAAGAAAAGCAATAACACGGGCTCAGGCAATGCAATGCTGAAATAGAAAGGAGTCCTCGGCCTCCTTTCTCTTCAGATTCCACTCCTCACAGAATCCCTGAATGACCTTGCTCGGCCCGCGGCCCGCAAGCCCGTGGTAAGTGATGTGTCCGGTCTTTCTCATTGCCCTGAGTCCCCCTCATGCTTCCACTGCGATCTTATTAAGCAACAACACAGCTGACAATGGTTCGATGGCTGGAAGTGTTTCCTCCAGTAAGGCAGATGAACTCTTGCAAAGCTTACTCGTCAATTTGCCCCACTGTACAATGTCATTGGCTACATGGGGCCGTCTAATGTCTTAAATGTCCAACTTAACTGTTGGCAGCACTCGAAACACTGCCCTCCCTTGATGGTGGAGAAAAGCTACTCTCCATCAGGTCACGCCAAAGTGGAGGCCTCTCATGTCACCTGATAAAACATAAATGTCATGCGAGGTTTCACAAATGTCATCCAGCTGCTCTGTGGTTCCCATCTTCTGTGACGGTCAATTCTGTAATTATCAGGAATATAAGTTGCTATTTCCAAATCTTTTATCCAAGCAAACTCAGGCACCATCTAGACGTCATGATTTTTCCCACAGTACAATCACCTGGTAGTGTCGTTTCCATTTCTTCATTGTAGGTATTTTTAGAGATGTCTAGAAAATTATCTGCTCTGAATTCACGTATTTTATTTAGATGAATCCTCAGACAGCATTGTGGTTTGGATTTCACAGAGTTAGAATTATACACTGTAGAATGCTGTGGTGCGTTTATGCGATGCGGGTATGCAAAGAAGTTGTAAAGCGTTTCTTCTCCTCTCTCCCCGTTTCTTTAAAGAATCTTAATGTTCACTTTTCTAGAACTCTTTCTGCACTTTGTAGCTGTCACCGTTTGTGCAAAATCGCAGAGTCCCCCTTCTATGTGGAGACAGACGCATAAACCCTGCAGCTCCTCCATGACCACCTAGCATCCTGGCTCGCCCATCTCATGAGCTGCTCTAATCCATGCTCAGACGCGCTGGGCATCCATCGAGACACAAACGGAAGCTGCTATTCTCGGGCCTGAGGCTCACAGAGCCCCTGCAACTCACCACCAGGCCGACTGCTGCTCAGTGGGCCTTGGATGTCTGCCCCTGAGCACCTGCTGGGCGCCAGGTCTCACCTGTGCACATGGCCCCAAGCTGCCACCTGTCTGTTGGTCATGACCTGAGTGTCTGGAGAGTTCCACCTTGGTCCCCAAGGCCAGTCCTTTGCTCCCACAGGAGTCTGTATCCAAAATGACCCCCCACACACACAGGTCCACACACATAATCCCGTGAGGCTGAGCAGTGTGCATGTGCTTTTCCAGGGCACAATCTAAGTAGAAGGGAGCTTCCCTCACAATCAGCGTGTCACACGCTGGGTGGCACATGTAAACGGACACATAGAGGGAGGCCGTGCAGGGTATTTCCTACCTAGAACAGTGCGTTCAGGCTATGTAAGGTGACAGGTGACCCACAGATGTGGACTCTGAAGCATGTGGGCGGTGTTAGCCACTTAGGAGTCCATGTAATTGTAGGATTCATGATGCGGCAGCATTGATTACAGAGGACCTTGCATTCACTCTGTCTTTTAAACTATTGCATGTCTAATGCACATTTCATAAGGCTGCTTTTGAATGTACTTGCAGAGTGGCTATATTAAACAGCAACAGATATTGGAAACAGTGATTTGTAATGAAGAAGAGCACAAGCCTATAAATAGAACTAATTTGCTGCATTTTGAACATATGGTGTTGATTTTAAGATATAGTATGCAATATAAATTATGTTACAAGAAGCACATACCTGTTTAAGATACAGTTTACACGATGATGAAATATTGGCTACACAATATGGGAACATCAGTTCCCCCACAAGCAGAAACATCACCCATGAACCTGACCCACCACCCAATTGAAAAGTCGAGAAGCCTGTAAGTGCTGGGTGCTTCAAACGAGGCACTCCCACCTCACCGACCCCGTCGCTTAGGACCCCGCAGCAGACTCCGGGCTGGGGAAAAGCAACGGCATTGACAGTTATTGTACGACGAGCCCACATACCTCTGTTTGTAGTCTGTTGGTCAAGCGAAGTCATTTTCCTGAGAACATCCCAAATCACCAGGGTCTGTCCTGCGTTCTCTCTACAAATCCAGCCCAGCCGGGTTTACCAGTGTTGGGCCCCATGGCCGAGCACTGGAGGGACAAGCCCACCTCATCTGGGGCCAGCTGGCTGGAGCTCGTGGAGGTAACACAGGTGGGCGGCTGTCAGTGGCTCTGCCGTCACTGTCACTGCATCGACTCTCCAGTTCTCCACCTGCTCTCCAGCTAAAGGGCTGCATTTGACTCTCCATTCAGACGTCGGCATTTCTGAATTCCTCCAGAGAACTGATCACCTCCGGCTGGTGTATCAAGAACGTTCTTTTTAAAGAAAGCATCGATACCGCTCTGTGACTCTGGAAAACCACGTCGTGACCCTGGGTACACGGCCCCCAATTAGAGCACCCCAGACAATGGTCTAAAGGGCGTGTGTACATTTTCCTGTATTCAAAACAGATTTTACAAGGGTGCTGAATTCAGGACACAGGACAAGAACATAAGAAAAAGCATCGTTCAAATGACGGCCACTGCACATAAAGAAGAGGCTTAAGGCGTGGATCAGAATTACATGAATATGTACAGACTCAATTATTCAATAGTTTTCCAATTATCTGAATATATCAGGGGTCCAACCTGAGAGACTTGTTTTCTTGGGATTCTTCACACGAGGTACCACGTTAGGGTCCTCTGCTGATAACAGCACAACTGGAAATCGTTTGGACCACAGATGTTCTTTTGCTGGAAACCACAAGGCAAATGGAAAGATTACACAAGCCAGCATTCAGTGCACCATTGGACCAGTCGTTTCTTATGAGGATCCTATAAGATCACACATCTTGTATCTGAGAGCATCTCCCAGCCATAGCAGGATCCAGGAACAGTGACACATGACTATGAGTGACTCACCAAAAAAATTCTAGATTACGTGGCGTTGCCTATTTTTAAGGAAACATGAAAGTATCTCATAAATTTGGGAAGAATTTCACCAAATGGGTTCATTTTCATTCATGCTTTGACACTTAGGTAAATGTAGAATCTACCTAGAAAATGCAATACCTGCAGACTCCCGCTTCAGTGACTGGGTGAGTGAGATGTTACTGTAATTAAAGCCATGCCCGGCGAGACTCTTTCTAGAGAGTCTAGAATGAGAGCTGCTGGTTTATAGGGATGAATCCCCAGAGGTGACTCAGAAAACAAACCTGTGAGGCAAGAGGAGGGCTCGCACGATCTGACCCTGTACCCCTCCTTCTCCCTCTGGCTATTGGACCAGACTCCTTTCCCGTAGGAAAGCAGGCCCCCTTCCTCTGCCCCCTTCAGTGCCTTCTAGGCGGGCAAAGCATGGGGCTTCAAAGCCCCAATAGTTGCAGCAAGAGGGACCAATTGACTGATGATATCAAAAATGTGGGAAGACACATGAACACCCAGTGACTGTAACTGTGTGTTCACAGGACTGACAGTTTTAATTAGTGTTTCAGTTTTATGTACTATTTAAGGCAAAAGCTACGACAATAGAAGTAGGGGGACACAGAAGGACCCAGACACGCAAAATCGTGAGGGGGCTGGACACAGCCCCATGGAAGCCCTTGACACCCCGGAGGAGCCTCAGGCACGAAGACCAAGGAGCCGGGTTAGGACGACAGCCGCAGAAAGTCACTGTCAACGGCACCCTTTTCCTCAGGAGTTTATGGCATAGTTAGCATTGCAGTAATTAAATTAGGAAAGTGGTGCAGTTGTACCACCTCCATTCAACCCCTTCCCTCCTGAAAACTCCCCACTTCCCTTTACAAACAACTAATAGGGACTAACTCCCATGGCTCATATCCCATTTGGCAAGGGAATTATTAACATTAGGTTGAACCACAGGAAATGGCCCATATTTGTCCCTGTTTGACCCTAAAAAGTGGCACCTTCCTATGAAACGAATACATACTTGGATGCCTTCGTTAGGAAAGAAATAAGCATCCTTTCAAAGATGACGCATCCCTTAAGCCTGATCGTCTTTGGCAAAAAATGAGCCACTTCCAAGCCGGTCAGTGACCCAGAGCTTGAGCCACTTAGGACGTTGTGACATTGTGACAAGCTCATTTCTACATACACGCTTTGCAAAAGGCGATGGAAGTGAGGTGATGACAAGTCAGGGAGTGTCAGGAGATGCAGGGAGTACGAAATGAAGTTTCGAGAAAACTGGGTGAGAAGTACATTCCTTTTGATTGTTGTCTCCGCTTTTTAATGTTCTCAGAAATGCCTGTATCTTTCAGAGTCTCTCAAGGATTTTTAGATAAAAAGAGAGGTTTTATCTTTGCATGTCTATAAGCAGTGGAAAACTCTGGAGACCAAAACCTACAGGCAATTCAAATAAACTAAATCCGATCAAGGTAATATCAATGCCAGAATTAGAAGAAAACCCAGAGAGAATATCAATAACAACATTAAAACAGCAGGTTTCAACTGGAATCAATAGGCAGAATAAACAGAAAAAATTAAGTCACAAAGTGTTAGTAGATAAAAGCTCCCCACTCATTAAAATTCTGTTTGTCTTTGTGTCTTTTTATCAATGTACCTATATGTCTGTGCAAGTGTATCAAAGTTTGTAATGTACAAGAATGATGAAATAATCTAATTAATTCCCGGTGTCATTTCACATATTTCTTTCAAGTCAAAACTGCAATATTAATAATGGTCTGCAGTTTAATAAAATATCTTTATGTCCTATTAACTCATATATCATCTTATTATAAAAGCCACTTTCTATCAAATAGCTGAACTTCAAAAGAGTTTTGCTTTGATCAGGAAAAAAAAAAATCAGGTTCATCCCATTTGTACTGAGTGACCTCGCTCCGTTTTACAGAAAGACAGTGTCTGGAGCAGCCATTCAGTCGTGAAAACTATTCCAACGGGCAGAAAATAAAAAGACAGCAGATACTGAGGCAGCTAGTGAACTACAGGGAGCTTGCTTTTTCTTCAGTCGGCGAGGGGGTGGGCTGTAGAGCATCTCACTGGGTGGGGAAGTCGGGGGAGGCGGCAGCTTGAACCCACCCAAAGCACAAGACAGGTGGCAGCAATTTCAGGAAAGCCACCGCCACTGACATTCCAGTCACTTTCTCTTCCTCTTCCTCCTTCAAGTTGCAAGTCCCACCCACTGACAAACAGGCGAACTATGGTTTTATTGGGTTGGGAAAGACCTTTTAACTTTTACTTCGTGGCCACAGCACATTGTTCTCTGGTGAGTTCTCTGGATAACGAGAAGTGTCGCCATCCCGAACCCAAGAGGTTCTGCCAGCTCCTCTTGTCCCTTCCCTTGGCTCTTTCTTTCCCAGTCCTCTGCTTCTGGCCATCGCCCAGGGGCCAGGTTCAACTTTGCTACACTCAGGTTATTGACTGGGTGCAACCACTGACCCCAGAAGATCAATACTAAGGTCTGGGGGTTTCCTCAGAGATTTTTCTCTTAGCATGGCCACTGAACTAGAAGTAAACAACTAATCAGTGCACTTAATTAAGGCTTTGTTTCTTTGGTGTCTTTTCCCAAAAGAGACTTCAAATGCACCTGCTTTTCTGGAAACAAGCCCACGTGGTCAGGGGTACCAGGAAGGACAAGTATTAGAGGTTCCACCCAGAATCCCACGGCCATGTGAAGGAGGGCAACACTGTGGGAAGCCTGTGCCAGCCCCTCCTGGGCCCTGCAGTCCACCCGTCCAGGAGCTCCATCCAGAAATCCTCGGGTCTGCGTGCTCAGGGACACTGCTGAGTGCCCTGGCTTTGCTGCAGCACATTTCCGTAGGGGACTCTCTTTCTTGTCATAGACGGCAGTGGGGACAGGAGTAGGGAATGAGGAGAAGTGGGCAACCTGGTTTGGAGCCCCTTGAAGAAAAAGCAGTACACTTAGTGTGTGTCCCATGGCTCCCTGCCTGCCAGGCACCCAGGTGGTGCCACATAAATGCTTGTTGAAAGAGCACAAGTACACAAAGAGGTGTGCTGATTTATCCCTAAACAGCTACTGGACTCCTAAAAGCCAACTGCAAACATGAGCAAGATGGCCTACAGAGGGACGGGTTAAGAGTTAGGAGTAAGAGCACAGAGAAATTCAGCTTCTTTATTTTGTATTATTGACAGTACATTGTGTATATACTTGAAAAACAATTCTACATGTATTGGCTCAGAAAATGTTTTTCACTCATGGGGTGAAGATGTAAGAAATTTGGAGACACCAATAGTCTACCACGGTGGTTCTCGATCCAAGGTTACTTGGGTCTCCAGGGAAAATGTCTGGGGACATTCGGGCTGTCACAACTGAGGGGGTACTACTGGTATTTAGTGGGTCAAATCCAGGATGCTACTGAACATTCTACAGTGCACAGGACACCCCACACACACCCCCAAAGAATTACAAAGTGCAGCACGTTGGTGGTGCTAACGTCGAGAAACTCTTGTCTACTTACTACAGCCCCACTCTTGACCTGGAAGGGTAGGGCCTCCGTGGGTGGCAGTCCGTGAGACCCGCGAGGAGGTCAGTGCTACCAACACTCGGCCCTCACTAAGACTTTGCTCTCCTGTCCAGGTTTGGCTTAAACGCCCTGCCCCATGAAACCAGGCCTGTGGCTCTGCTCCCGTGTATGCACGCTCCAGGAAATCAACCCCAAGTCTCCCAGCGCTGTTGGTCCCTTCCAGAGGCTGTCAGGCCCGTCACCTGAGCGGGCACCTGGCCTCCTCGGTGGGGCCCCTCAATGGCTCGAGTCTGTGATGTGCGTGTTGACAACCTCAACTCCAGAGAAGGTTGTGCCTGAAGAGGGTGGGCCCTAATGAACTTTGGAATCGAATTGTGTCAACGTTTGTAGAAGCTGGACGAAACTTGGAACGTCTCCTCCCACTGCCTCACTTTACAAATGAAGAGGCAGAGCCCCCGAGAGATGAACTCGCGTTTCCAGATCACAGATATGGTGACCACTACACCAAGCAGGACCACCTGTTCAAATCCCCACTCTGCCTCCTCCATCAGGCTTCACTGCTACCCTCAGTAGGAACAGATACAACCCTCCTTTTGCATAAGGGCTAGAATTGTATCTACTGTACAGCAGATCCGTCTTTTATTTGACAATATTTGCCTCGTGTCTGATGCAATATGGATGGCTTAGAGAGACTTTTATTTGTTTCTATGATCAGTAAGACAAAATTTTGAGCAGTTTCTCCAAATGTAGCCAAAAACACTTCATAAAACTGGTGGGAGGCTGGATAAATCCTCATCTAATCATCTCATTAGACTCCTCAAGCTTTCCATGAACATCGTTTTATGTCTTTGGTCTCAGTCCTTCTCACCGCCCTTTTCGGTTGTAAGGAGGGTCCTGCAGAAGTTGAAATCAGTAACAGCCCCTGCCCCCTGGCAGGTCTGCGTTATCTCCAGCCTGATCAAAGTATTATAACACAGAGTCGCTGAGCTCACTTCCAAAGAACACTGGACTGCGTGGGCTGTAGCCCTTCTGAGTCAAATTCGGCATGTACAGAAATTAACTAAAAGAAGTTCCATGAAAAAGCAAACGGCAGCGAAGTTTTTCAAAACACAGGTTTCCCAACACTGTAGAGATGAAGTGAAACTGCGCTCTGGTGTTGAAGCCTCATCGTCTCTGTGACGGTGTGATGACAGAGCTTGGTTCCTGGTTGGAACTTGGCCCCCACGGCTAATGTGGAGCCAGATCCACTGGGGAAGGAACGGGCAAGCTTCCACAAGCGTCCTGAATGTCTGTGGATGTCTGTGCCATCTGCTTGCGGCCTTCCCTCATGGCTTCTGTGAACGGCCAAGACTGTCCATGGGCCGGGAAGACATCTAATGAGGAGATCTGAAGGCACAGTCCTCTCTTCTTCAAACAGGATCCTGAGAACACAGACACTTCCAGGCCTGGGCACTCAGTGTCCCCTCCACACAGATCCCCTAAGGAAGTGATGGGCAGGCCAGCTCTGCACTGGAAGTGACGATGCAGAAAATGTTCTGACCATAGCTCTGAACTGGATCTTTCTGCAAAGAAGCTGATTCACACATGGGGTGCAGTATTTAGGTAGAGACTTTTTAAATATGCACTAAACATATGTACGCATATACCCTTTAAAAAACATCCAGCCCGTCTCACAAGGGCATCTCCTTGTGGGACTGGGGCGGGGGCAGGGTTACAGAGAGCGGCGTGTGCCCCAGGAGAAGCCCGGACACGATGCATGTGCTGCTGGAGCCAGGCTTTGCCCTGCTTCTCCGCCTCTCTGTGCAGGCTTCAGAGAGACGTTGCAAGGTTCCTTAACAAGCAAGCGCGCTGTGGACTGACTGGTGTCCTGGGCCTGTGCTCCCGCATTCAACTTGGCCCGCTGAGCTGCCGTTGCGGTCCCATCTCCTTCAGAAGTCCCCCACGTTCTACTAAATACACGTCACTGTTCATAAGACAGCACGAGGAGCTGAGAAAAGGAGTCTGGAGCAGGCTATATGGAGACCAGACCGTTGCCAGCATGGGAAGACGGACTGGTGACATGGAGAACACAGACCCGGCTCCTCTCCTGAGTCCACAGTGGGCAAGGAAGTGATACAGGAGCCCCCGCATTGGAGCATCTCAGAATGAGAAGGGACACGGGCACTATCCAGAAGCGGCCTGCGTGCCCACCTCCGAAAATCCACACACCGTCCCCGTGAGTCTCCGGGGCTGCTGCTCCAAGGTTTCCACACCTCCATCCTCACTCTCCCGCCCCACAGGAGCTCACCCTATTACACTGTGTCTGCGATGGTGTGGCCGGTGCCACGTCCAGCCGTCCCAGCATCCCTGTGGTCCCCTTGCTCGGGTCGCGACCAAGAACGAGCCTCAGGAGTCAGATATACCCTTGTTGATCAAGGGGTGAATTTTTGTGGAAAATTGAATCAAAATGCACTCAGCTATTGGTTCTGGTTTGAAGGCCAATGGGAAAATCTTCCCCAGGTACAAAGAGCACGCTGCAATGTATACCTTTCCATGGGCTGAGTCTGACTACTGAACAAGAAGCCATTGTTAATAGAGCAGAAAAAGACTAAAATAAAATGAGATAAAATAAAATAAAACCAGTGATTTGATCACTAGCAATGTGAGAGCACTCTTAAAACAGAATGTTATCTGGGACACGGAGGTCCCCAAGTCAAAATAAATTACTTTCTTCCAACCTGGCCTTATCTTTCCTTGCAAAACCCAAACACTTGCTCTGTTCACACTGGGGGGGGGGGGGGCTAATAAAAAAGGAGGAGAAGGAGGAGAAGAAGAAGAGGAAGGAGAAGGTAAATATGGAAAATAAATAGCATCTGGCCCGGAGAGGGCTGCGTCCAGGGACGGCCTCTGGAGTGGGCTCCTCAGCAAACCAGTTGCACGTCAGGGTGGCAGGGCCTTCCCTCCGCTTCTCTAAGCAAAGTAGAAACCTAAGTCAGATAGAGCATGAGTACATTTTCGGCTTCCATCTCTCATTGTATTAGACTGTATGTAGCATCGCGATGTCAAAGGAAATCCCCCAGCTCACTGAGCCTTTTCCTTCCCATCTTTCTCCTCTGCTTGCAGATGTTTCCGTGTCTGGATCCCACCCTGGAATGGGTGCCCCACCGTGCGAACCCACCTTTCTCATGTAAGCCCCCTTGTCACCCTTCCCCAGGGACCTCACAGCTGCCCAGGGACCCGGGCAGAATCTTACTTAGTAAGACGCCTCTAGTGTTTGGATCAGGAGGGGCCCTCATGCTACTGGAACTCTCTTCTCACCAGGGGCTCAGACGGTTCAAGGGACTTGCCATCTTCTCAGAAGAACACGCAGGCGGAGCCTGGGCCTCAGCACCTCCTTGCTGACCAGTGGCGCTGTGGGTTTTCTGCCCTACACTGCATGACACCCGCCCTGAGGGAGAGCGGACAACGTCCCTCAAATTTGCTAATGTATCGAAGTGCTTGGCTGTTAATATTTGGGGAGAGCCCCAGGAATGGCTCACAGATACCTCGACACAAGAGATCAGGTGCTGGAAGGAAACGTGCACCGTTCAGGGGCCGTTTGAGGAGGGGGGCGCATGTCATAGGAATCTGGCTAATTACATCCTCGTTCCCACCACACACAGCTGGTTATGTGACGAGGAGGGTAAAGGGGTATGGCCATTCCCCTTCAGCCCACCGCATATAACTTGGCCTGTGCGTATCAATCACTTACAGTCTCTACGAATGCCCGTAGCTGCACAACACGACATGAAGATGCCACGCAGAGGGTCAGCCTCCTTGGTGCCTGGCACCACTGCCTGGCTCACGGGCTGCCCTGGCATCGCTCTCCAGGCTGAGTTCCTTCACCCCAGTTTTGACCAGGTGGCCCTGTGACTTGATTAAGCGCATCTGCTCTTTGCCCTGGGCACCACCCCTCTGCGCGAGGTGCCAGGCAGTCCTTTCCACGATGCCACATTGTCTCCGAGGGCAGAGTCCTGAAGCACCTCAGAGGAGCCTTGCCTGGTACCCCCCTTGCCATGAGGGCAGGAAGTCAGCCAGATTGCAGTACCAGGCACAGAGCCCAGCCTGCAGGAGAGCACAAGGGCCAGGCTTCACTCACGTCCTCATCACCCTCTACACACACCTGATGCCACTCCGCTGCCAGGCCTGCCCATGCTAGGTACCCACTCTGAGCTCCACTCAGAAATCAGGCTCAGGGTCTCATGGCCACAAGCAAGCATGTCCGTCTCGAGCTTTCTGGACCCACCGACTACAAGATCACAGGTAGCGCCCCAAGCCTGACCAGATTCCAAGAGAGACCTGCATTTCTTGGGAGGGAGGAGATCCAGCCTAAGACTGGGGTACAAATAGGTGAGGGCAAAAGCAGCTGCGCCCTGGTCGGACCTGCGGCGTCAGCATTAGATGGGGGTCAGCAGTGAGCTGGCCAGCCACCGAGGCCTCTGGGGAAATCCAGCCTGGCCAGGTCCCTGCTGGGTCCACTGCTCTGCCATCCCTGAAGGCAGCCTGTTAGCTGTCTCTTTCTGACGTTTCCCCAGGGCAAGGATGAGGGAGGCCAGGGTGTGCTGGCACAGGAGCAGGAGCCGAGGACACAGGCCTCACGTGACCCCAGCAGTCCTCCCCGCCCTAGAAAGCAAAAGCCCGGAAGGTGGTGATGGGGTCCCCTCAGCTCAGCCAGGGTCCCCTGGCACACAGAGGGCTCGGGACGCGTCCATCACGCAACCATGGAGTGCAACAAGGAGCCCAGGCAAGGAGGTGACACAGGAAAGATGTGGCGAGCATCACGTCTGCTGATAAATGCCAATAAATATGCAAATGATGAAGCTAGAAATGCTCTTCTTACTTTCCAATTCAATTCCAGTAACCCAGGGGGTAAATCTCTATAAATTATCGTGGAGTGTGACTTGTAAATAACAATTTTCTGACATCCCAAAAGCATTGCTGTATCTTCAGAGCTTATAAATTGCTGATGTAAATGAGTTTATATAACCATTTCGTAGTTAATAACAATAATACTCAGAGCAGGATTGGGAATCGGGTGCACTTCCAACTCATAAACGTTCTGGATGTCCGAGTGGCCGGGTTGTGCCCACACCACTGGGAGCCGAGCAAGTGAGGTCTGTAGGGAGGACGGGCCTGATGGAGAGAGTGGCACAAACGCTGGCATCACTCCTCAGAGCACCTCGTTTCTCTGCATCCCCGGGCAGCCCTGGGGCAGAGCCATGGGCCTTCTCTCTCTCTCCCCCTCATTCACTAAAGGTGCATCCAAAGCTCTACCTCCTTAGCCCTGGGCACTGTGCTTGGGGGTCGGGCTATTAAACCACACTAGCCCCAGCCGAGCTCAGAGAGGACAGTCCAGTGGGGAGACCTGCCCGCACATCAGCACCGTGAGAGGAGGCGCAGGTGAGTGACATGGTGCACGCCCCACCACCCCCCCGGGACGGGCCAAGGGCACAGCGCGAAGGCTGTGGTGGCAGAGGTCACCAGCAGCCAAGGCAGGGGCGTTGGCTAGACAGGGAACAGCCTCGCACCGCTGTGAGAGCAAGGCACACTCAGGGGATCGCCCAACACTCGGGGGTGCAGGTTGGGTCTCAGTGGGTCATGCTGTGGAGTGGGGGGTAGAAAGCCTCTGCCTCCATGCCTGTCTGGCGCCCACTCCACACCCACAGATGTGGGGAAGAGTCTCAGCGAGAGACGGGTTAAAGCATGAGCCTCTTCCCCTTTGCAAACATTTCACGTCATCTCTGCTAAAACCAGAAGGAACCTCACCGTGTATCCATTCAGACCTGTAGGAAAGCTTGTCAGGTAGCTGACACCTAGGACCTGGGCATCCGTCTCCATGTGTGGCTCCTTCAGGAATCACGGGAGCAAGTGCTGTTCTGATCTGCTTTCATGGAAAGTCCTGTGTAGACTCAGGGAATTTATTCCTGAGGATGCCTGGAGCTCAAGGTCAAAGCCTCCGGCTACAGGGCTCAAGACCAGGTCCCCTCACCCTACCTGTGTTTTCTCCTCAGAGAACGCAGTAATAGGTGGGAGCAGCCTCTGATTTCTCCCAGGACGTGGGTGTACACAAACCCTGACCTGCACACATCACACACACACACACACACACACACACACACACACATGACTCTAGATCACTCTCCCTTACGAACGCGATATACACAGTCTGCATAGCATATTAGCGACTTAGCTTGGCAGTGTTCTGAGAATGACACAGCATGACCAGATTGGGCTTATTGAAGGGATGTGAAAAGTGAATGACACCAGAGTGAGGGAAGCCTGATGGAAACAATAAGATTCCATATCTATTGTGGGGACAGAGCCCCAAAAAGCAGTTTCCAGGCTCTCGGCCTCACATAGAAAGGTGCTGGCTCAGGTAGTAAATGGCTGTCGACTGTGATCAAATGGCCATCAGCTGTGGCTAGTTGGCCGTCAGCTGTAACCAGTGAGCCATTAGCCATGAATATAACTGCCGTGGCTAGGCTAGCAGAAAAAGGGGGAGCTAGCAAGAAGATGGGGCTGAGCCTGCAAGCGGCGCAGTGAGGGGTGAGAATTGTGTGGCTCCTGCTTCCTGTGTCTCCAACCCAGCCGCCAGCGAGAGTATAGTGGTGTGACTCCCCTACCTATGACTCCCTGGGTGTTCCTTTTTGGTCTCACCATGTCCTGCGTTCTTATGTGGGGAGCGAGACTAGAGACCCCGCGTGACACCCTGCATGACATCCATTCTTGAAATAAAATCGTTTTTAAAAACCGTTGTGAGTTAGGAGGAAGTTCTTTAACTTAATACATCTGTGTACCTCCATCCTGACGTGCACGTGCGCGTGCGGTCAGGCTGCCTCATCCCGCGGGCATCCCTGCACGTACGAATCAGACAACCACTGGAAACATCCCACCTGATGCGGAAACGCGGCCAGGAACAGCAGCCCGCCATGAGCACTGGCTGCCAGGCAGGAGCAGCTGGGGGCACACACCCCACCCTGGACGGTCCAGTTGACAGTTGTTCCTGTGTAAGTCACCCCACCCCTTTCATTCTCAAAAGTGTCTGATTGTAATAATACTTAAGACATGAAATAAGTCAGATTTATTGTATTGGAAGAAAATATGCCAAGCGTATTTATTTCTGATTTTATAGTAGCTTATTATTAAGAAAAATCAAGGAAGTCAAATAAAAAAAGGATTAGAATTCATAAGAAAGTTCAGTGTCTAAATATATGTGTAAAAGTATAATTTTTCTTCTGTAGGCCAGCAATAATCAGTTTAAAAATACAATGGAATAAAGACCCTAGCCCCACTAATGAAAAGATTACAAAATACAAGAGAACGTTAAGAAATATGAAAAGAGATATCTCAGTAATTAGGGAGAGGTCCATTTTCCTGAGTGAGAAGCCTCCATATTAGCCTCTACTTCCATCATTAGAATGATACCTAAACTAATGAATAAATTAGATTTTAGCCCTCTGTCCCCCAAGGAACCCCAAATTTACTTGAAAAATTGACTTTAAATTTCTAGAAGAATAAAAGCAGAGGATACTCAAGAGAGTTCTATTATACGCCAAGCATATAAAACCTTTTTCACAGCTGATCCCCGTGAAGCAGATGCCGACATCGTCCCATTTTGTGGATGAGGACACTGAGGCACAGAAGGCTGACAGGCGGTTCACTCCTGAATTTAGCATGTGTGCACAGTACAGTTACCACATCCCTTTTCCCATGAGGGAGCTGAGACACAGCAACTCCTGGGCCAGCCCAAGGTCACCAGGACATAGAAAGGTAGAGGTGAGAATTGTCCCAGGGTCTGTGCAGTCTACAAGCCACCGCTGCCCTGCAGACAAACAAAACTAGGGAAGTGTGACTGTGGTGGGTCCAGGCTGAACTCATGTCTGCGGGAGTCAACCAACAACCAGAAGTGGAGTAGCTTCCACCCTCAACTTCGTCGGTTCATGGGTCCACAGCCCAGCAGCTGTCCACAACGCAGGCTCGAGTGAAAAATCCACTTCCAAGCTAAATCTTGTCACTGGCAGAATTCGGTTCCTGTGGCTGCAGACCTGACGTCCCCATTTCCCTGCTGGCTGTCCCTAAGGGCCACTCCCAGTTCCTTTTCCCCAGGCCCCTGCATTTCAGCAGAAAAACCTTCCAGCTGCCAAATCTTTCTCCTGCAGAATCTCTGACTTCCTGGCCTGTGGGTAGCTGGAGAAAACTCAGACTTTTAAAGGGTTCCTGGCAAGAGGTCAAGTCCGTCCTGACAGCAGTGTCTCTTAAGTGGACGGTGCCACATAACAATCCGATCACAGGAGGAAAACCCATCAGATCCCCACTTCTGGGGGTTCCACAGGGGAGAAATCGTGGGGTATGGTGAGAAGTCTTGGGGGCCGTTGGAGAATTCTGCCTGCCACATGGAGAAGAGAGGAATTCTTAAATAAATAAAGCCCATACAGTTAGTTATTATTAAATGCTGTCTTAGATGTGTCACCTGTCAAAAAGAGAAAGTGGAGTCCATCATGGGAGGTTCTGACGGTGTCCCATCAGGACCCTGCATAGGGAGGGGACACACGTAGCTGTTCATCCACATATCAAGGCGCCGCCACGTCTAAAATCCTCCGTGCCTCCGTGATTGTGGACACACGGGGTGGACCACGGACCCTACGCCTGGATTGGATTGGCTGACTCAGGCGTGGCTCTGGAAAGCAGCCAGGAGGACTTGCCAGGAGGGGAATGTGGGTCCCGGACATGGGAGACGAGGCAAGGACCTCAGCCCTCTCTGCTGGCTCCTCCTTCTCCCTGAGGCGGCCTCCTAAGAACGCAGCCGGGTGCCATCAACACGCTCCCTCAGGCCTGCGCTGGCGCCAGCTGCACCCCCTGCATGGCCTTTCCTCTCCTCAGGACCACATCCCAGGGATGGGACATGAAGTGGGACCAGCCGCCCAGGAAGCTCAGAGTGGACCCCAGCAAGCCTGGCCCTGCTGGACGCTCACCCTGTCACGGCACGGGCGTCTCTGCCTGCAGCACGTGACGTCAGCACGTCATGGTGCCCTCTGCAGTTGGTTAGTGTGCAACTGTGTAAGTTTTCTGTGGGAAACCTTTGACGTCCATTGAGATTTTAAAAAACTATGACCATTTCCTCCAACCCCCAGCAGAAAAAAGTTATATACATACACACACACACACACACACACACACACACACACACGGTATATAATTTATTAACTTAAATAAATAAATCACTGCTCCGAATCCACTGTCTTCCACAATAGTAGATGCCATCCGTGTGCCATGTACCACCTTCA
Source organism: Rhinolophus ferrumequinum (assembly GCF_004115265.2). Taxonomy (NCBI): domain Eukaryota; kingdom Metazoa; phylum Chordata; class Mammalia; order Chiroptera; family Rhinolophidae; genus Rhinolophus; species Rhinolophus ferrumequinum. The sequence goes on from NC_046290.1 coordinate 2,142,625, forward strand.
AGTCCATCACTGTCACTCCTTTCTCTGGCCCACAGTCCCCACTCCAGCCTCCTCTGGAACCATTGTTCCAGTGAAGTGGTGACGGATGGGGGAGGCAGGGTAAGACCTGAGCCCAGGTCTGTCCTCCACACCCTGGAGAAGTGGGACCATGTCCTGGAGCCCCTCCTGGTAAGGAGCCTGGAAAGAAGCCGCTGTGACTCTGCCAGTGAGGAGGCAGCGCGGCTTTGCTTCTGTGGGAACTGCCTGGAAGACGGTCTGGCTGACCCCGGGGCCCAATTCCTGGGAACTGTGTTCTCCCGTCGTCTGAGAAGACCTGCTTTCGGTCTGCAAACCACACTGTGACAATTGGCGCTGGCTTCCTGGACGCAGAATAACTTCCAATCAAACTTAATTAAAGTAGGACCAGTCATATTTATGTGGTGTTTTCTCTCAGGCAGTGCTTTTCTTCTAATTGGGACTTGAGGGTGCCCCCCAGCCCAGATGCCTTGGGCTATGGTGAATGGCCGCTCCGGGCAACCTGGCAGGCGCTGCCTCTCCCAGGAGGAGATGCAGGTCCGCCCGCAGGCTCACCCAGAGGGGCCACAAAATCACTTCCATCCCAGCCGTGGAGATCATTTTCAGCTTGAGGTTTACTCTCCAGGTCTCTGACATTCTCAAACAGCCCAACAGCCATAACTCCAGACGGCAGGCGTCTACGTGGACTCCGTTTGGCAAGCGCCCTGGGATCACATGGCAGGCCACCTGGCATGGCCTGCCCCGCTTGTCCCCTGGTGAACCCCACACAGGGTGGGATGGGAGACGTGCCTGCCTACAGGAGGGGCCCTTGCTTCTTGGAAGGCACCGTCGACATTTAAGCTTCAGACTTTCTGTCTGACCTCAGTGTGCTTTAGAGGCAGAGGGGGTGGTGCGGATAAATTGATCAGCTCAGCTAAACACTCAGACCCTGCATGTGTTACCTGTGGGAGCTCGTCCTGTCCCATGGGCATCACAGCCCAAATTCCACAGGACACGCCTGCATCGAGTGCCATCTGCGACCCCTTGTCCTGCAATTCAGTTTCTCTGCAAAGTCCCCAAAGCCTCACGTTTGATGCCGACTTTCTGAGATCAGCACGAACACACGTTTCCGTCAGCCCCAGCATTTCCAGGGACCGACGACTCCGGCTGGTGAGTGGTGCCCGGGTTTGTACCTCCCGCAACACAAGTGGGGCAGCATGGCAGCTACTTCAGCCCTTGACTTTCCAAGATAAATGGCCTTCCACTGTCTACACAGGGTTTGGTATCCACAGCTGTTTTCATTTTATGTTGTGTCTGCGATTTCACCAATGTCATGTAATTTTCACATTTTCCCAAATTGAGCTGTTTTATTTTCTACTTCTGCGTTACTGCTACATCACAGAAATGGTCTGGGCGCTCTTAAAAGAGCAGCGTTTTAAAGTTTTGAAAGACAGCTCTACTTAAAAAGGAGCTCTGTAACTCATTTTCAGGTTCTTGTGCTTTTTGGATACTCAGGCACGGGCTTCATCGCTCATACACAGCGTTTCCATGTGCCTGGAGCAGAAATGGCCTTAATAAATCCCATTATTCTGAAGAACAATAAAAATAACAGGTTGGTGACATGGGAGCCCTGATAAATAACATTTGTTATTTTGCCGTGTCATTATCATCTCTCTGCTCCCGCCTGGCTGCTGATACACCCCGCCGGTACCCCGGGCCCTGCTGGGGAAGGGGACAGCCGGGAGTCTGTTTTCAGGAAGCCAGCGAGGGCACAGTCTGCTGTCCTCTGTAATCATGGACAATACGCCAAACACTCCGACCACGGGCGCTTGAAAGTCCCCACCTCAAAGCAACCTCCAGCCCCTCCTTTCTCCTCAGTGGAATGATCTGAAATGCTGGATTCCTGCACCACCTTCTCATCTACTTAGTTACTGGAGACCCAAGCCTGAAAACCAAGACGTGGTCAAGCCTGAGTTGAAAGGGCAGCGTGAAGGATTCAGAAATGACTTACTAAGCCTTGATGCTCTCACAGAAGGTCAGAAGAGCACGGTGGGATGACACTTCATTAAGCTTGCCTTACCGGAAAAGAACAAGTGAATTATACAAAATCTGCCTATAAAACCCCTGCATTTATATTTATCTGGTTATCAGAGTAGAACTGTATGTCTGAAAACAGACAAAAGGACCCAACACATGAGACAGTGTTAGAAAAATGCCCTCTTAGAGACTCCATTCTCTTCTCTGCCCAAGTCCATGGTGGGTGCAGGACGGGGGCCTTGGGTAGAGAATCTGCAAAGTCGAGTTCCAGGCTGAGAGGAAGGCCAGCCACCCGTGCCGAGAGCTCCCAGCGGCTAACACCTGTGGCCCATCCATTTCTCTGAAAGTTGCCATCTGATGTTTTTGTGGAATTTCCACCCATCACTCACATTTCCAAAGGAGTCCTTCCGCTGCACGTCTGACTTGGATCGGTCCAATGGACTCTCCTGGAGAAAGCCTCTCCCTTTTGCTTATGCCAACACTTGCAGACCCCACCACCCCAGGCCTCTGAACCCACGGCACCCGCTGGGCCATCATAACAAATGCTACCACTTTCTCCAGCACACACCGCCATGGGGCAGACCGTGTTCTGAGCTGTTTGCAGCATCAGCTCAGTTACATGTCATATCCACCCAGCAAAGCGGGACTGCATGAAGCCCACTTCACTGGGGAGGCAGCTGAGGCAGGAGAGGGCGAGAGTGCTGCAGAAGTAACCGCTGGCATGGAGCCGCCAGGGGCCCACACACCCGCCACGCCACAGCGCTTTCCGTTGGACTGCCAGTAGGTGGTCAAGCTGGAGGGTGGTGATACCCGGGCTCCCATCTTAAGTGTAGTATTGACTACTTCAAGGGTGACCTCAAATTCTGCAGCTCCTCTAGGCTCATTGGTGATTTGTGTGTGGAAGGCAAACCCTTCCTGATGTGCACATGGGCACGGGCAGGAAGCAGAGCTGGGCAGGCAGCCATGCTGGGGACGGTTGCCCCATCACACCTGGGACCTGTCTGCTGCTCCCCTCTCTCTCCGAGCCCCTTCTTCCAGAATTGTTTGGGTTTGCTCTATCTGGGGAGGAACTGGGTTTCAAAGGAAGGACAAGGGGGTGCGGACAGGATCTAGTATTTTTCTGTGCGACTTTTCTTCTCCCTTCACCTCTCCACGGTCAGCCCTTAACTCTACATCTCAGGCGCTGTGCTCTCCTCTTGAATACCCAGCTGTCTCTGGACACAGGACACATATTCCTAGAGACACCCCGTGGCCTCATTCTCTCTCTGCTGTCACAGTCAGCTGAGGCTGCCATAACAAAACACTACACTGGGCAGCTGACACAGGAGACATTTACTTTCCACAGTTCTGGAGGCTGGATGCCCAAGGTCAAGGAGACAGCCATTGGGTCACCTCTGAGGGCTCTCCGGCAGACGCTCCTTCTCGCTGTGTCCTCACGGTGAACAGACGGTCTCCGGTCTCTCGTCCCTCTTAGAAGGGCACGGATGCCATCACGGGGCTCCACCCTCATGGTCTCCTCACCTCCCAAAGGCCCAAGCTCCCAATACCATCGCGTCGGGGGTTGGGGCTTCTATGAACTCACATGCAGTTCATCAGGAATTCAGTTAATTTATAGGAATTCTGGGGCCACATAAACATTCAGTCTATAGCACTCACCCCCCTTCTTCCAGGTGGAGACGCATATACTCCCGAGCAGGTCCATCTGGAACTCCCCTCGGCTCCTGTGTCCTGGCCACATGCCCTGGCCAAGCCATTGTCAGGGGTCACGGCCGTGGGGAGTGTCTCACTGACACATCCACACAAGCACTGAAGCAGACTCTGTGTCCCTCCTAGCTGTCTGCCACTCCAGTGTATCCAGACAGGGAGGGAAAATATTTACGACGCCCTGGGTGGGGCGCTGCCCAGAAGGATCAAGTCCCTGCGTGGTGGTGCGATCGGCCCCCTTCGCTGTAGGAACAGGCATTTTCTACCACACTTGCTCCTGGAATGTTCCCGTCTACATCATTTTATGGCTAGATGAGAATTTGTTCAGGTGTAGTTTTGTCTTCCAGATTCGAAACTGAACTTGCCTGCACTTGTTTGTTTTTTGTGGGTTTTTTTTTTACCCTCCCCCCCCCTTGGGACACCATCCCAAAGGAAGGGAAGTAGCTGAGGAGGAAACCCCAGGGGAGAGGAGCACAGGGAGTGCAGAGAGCCGGATTACTGGTAAATTCTGTGTGCCAGCAGCAGTAACCGTACCAGCAGCAGTCTGCCTCACCGCTGCACCTGCTTGTACAGTTCACACTAAAACCTGAAACGCAGCAAATCCCACTTCACAACGCTTTCAGGGCTAGAGACTGTGAATTAAAGGCCTCCATTGTTTGCAAGGATTATTTCCTCGCCTCTTCCAGCTTCAAAGAAATGCGAATTTTCACTCACTTTTCTATTGATCCTTGTTGATCAGATTAACTTTGTTTTGGATTCCTATTGAAACAAAGGCAAACAGATACATTTTAAGCACTTTCATGTTTAGCTTTGTCTCAGTGCTAAATTCTCACTGTGCTTCTGCTTCCTTGTTATAAAGATTACTAGGCAGTTGGGGGAAAATCAGGGAATTACCATAAATTCTATTCACTAAATACCAACACTTTCAGGCAAATTATCTCAATTGTAAAATACTTTGGCATACCAAGTAATTATGTGCAATTAAAACCCCACTGCTCGTTTACTTTCCCTTGTTAATTTATAATAGAATACCTGTACTCAGGAAAGCGAAAAGATTAGCAAACACTAGAAATCAAAGACGTCTCTCAACGCCGCAAAAATAAAGCCAAACCTTTATCCTACTCACTGGGCACTTCAGATTTCAGATGAAATTATTTAATACTCTCCCACTCTTTAAGAAACTGTAAAGAATCTGAAGAGCATTTCCTTGAAGACAGAATGTTCTCAGGCGCTTTGTAAATACACCGAGGAGGCCGTGCCCCTGCCCGCTCTCCACTCTGGCGCATGACTCAGATACCCGGAGCTGGGAGTAACGAGTTTCACTCCAGGCCACTAGGCTCGGCTTCCTACCTGCCTTCCCATCCTTCTCACGCTGCCGCTGAACCTGCACTTAACCTTCCGCTGCACAATCAACCCTGCTGCCAGCCGCCCGCCCCCCGCCCCGTGCCAGGCAGAGCGCCCGGAACAGACACCTAAGGTACTTGCTGGGCTCTGCCTGTGGAGACCCCTCTTCTTGACCCCACCCCGCCTCCCCCAGTGAACCCCGCATCCTGGCTCTTCCTCTGGCAGATGCAAAATCTCTCCCACTGGACAGAGCCCACCCCCCTGCCTCCAACCAGAAGCCAGAGTTCTGAGTTCAGTGGCATTAATTCATGGGAGGTGAGAGGCTAATTGTCTCAGGAACATTAGGTTGCCACCAACCAGACAAAGAAGAGACACTTTCTTAGGGAAATGTTAAGAACATACTCATAGGTCACACTTGCCATGGCCAAGGAGTGACCAACATCCCTGATACCCCCACCCGGGGTGGATGGAGGGCGCCCCTGGGACTCTAGACAGTTGGTGGGAACACGCGGAAAGTCCCAGAGAAACCGGAGGCGCTGGTTGCCCTCACGGATGTCATGCCTCAGTTGTCCGTGTGACCATGTGTGACAGGGTGTACACACCAAGATTTCCCCCGTAACCTGGAAACGAGCGTGAACTGGCACCAATGCTTCACTGTGCCCATCTGCTAAGCAGTCACCATTCCGTGTTCCTCCCACTGTAGTCGGCACACATTCAATGAGGCAGAAAGTCTCAGAAAGAGTAAAGCATGAATAACCACTGTGTCATAATAGTATGTGCCACGCGTCCCAGTCTGCCTGCCCCAATGCCTGGAGGACGCAGGCTCACCAAAGCTGTGCTTACATACCTTCAGAAACGGTATGTTCTGCTCAACGTCTGTCGTGTTAACACAGTCTGTGTGTTTGTTTAAAATAAAGATCTGAACGTGTCCTGAAGTTGTGAAGATCAGGAGAACCCGTAAGCGTGGCTGAGCCTCGGAGGAAGCCATGCCCACTGCGTGGTGTCTGCTTCCTTCGACACGAAGCAGCGAGGTGGAGGGAGTGGGCACCGCACCGGGAGTATTTCAGTGCCTGAGAGGTGGGCTGGAGAGTGTTATCAGTGGTCGCCAGTGCTCTGTAAGACCCAGGGCCAGGCTGTGTTTAACCCACGTGACCCTTCCCAGCCCACTGCTGGCTGCTTCTGCAGCACTGCCCGAGAGAACTTTCTGGAAGATGGAAGCGTCCTGTGTCCACACTGCCCCCTGCACTGCCATTAGTCCCATGTGGCTCTTGAACCCTTGAAATATGCCTGTGAGATCCAGGGGCTGCATTTAACATTATGTCGTATTGTGTTGGCATTTCGATTTAATAGCACGGAGGGCAAGTGGCGGCCACGTTGCCAACACAGTTCCAAGACTCTGAATAAAAAAAGTAAGAAAAGCGATATTTTGCAGTTCAAGAAATGCCAATGAAACCAGTAACTCTTTTTAACCTAATACATTTGTAATTATTTGTTTTGTTTTTTTTCCCCATTAAAATACTCAATGTTGGTGCACATATAAAGAAATGGGACCCTCATAAACCAACAGAGTGATGTGTACATTGATCAAAAGCCTTTTTACTTTTTTTGTTTATTTTTTTCAAAAGCCTTTTAAAAAGTGAATATTCTTTGTCCCAGGGATTTTGATTCTAGAAATCTATCTTAAATTGCTAGCTGAGGTCTCAGACAAAGATTATAGTACAAAATTATAAATAATATTGTTACTGTGAATTATTTTTAAAATACAAAACTAACTCAATGCCCAAGAATAGAGAAACAGTTAAATGGATTAAGTTTATCCAATAGGATAGCATATATCTAATATCAAAGGACATTGTGAAATGTATATGATGTAATTTTCATTAAAAAAGCTTGGATACAAATTATTATCTTTAGTTATTTATGTTTGTATTTACATACAAAAAAGACAGAAAGGAAATAAACAAAAATATTGCCTAGGGCCATATCTGAGTGGAAGGATTATTTGTGTTTTATAATATTCTGTATTTTCTTCAAAGTGCCTAAATGATTTTTACCCAAAGAAAAAATCAATGGCATTAATTCATTTCATCCACCAATATGTCATTCAGAAGATGGGCATTTGAAATAGTAAATGGTACCCAGGGAGTCAAGGAGACAGCTCTGGGCACTTACTCTCTGAGCCATTAGGGTACCACTTAGGTGCATTCTTACTGAATAAATTAATTGACCGTCGACTTAATGTGTGGATCCCTTGTGGATATGCCGTCCTTTCCTTGGTGTGTACAGCTCTGCACTGTGTCCCATGGAGACTCTTTGGTTCCAAGAGAAATGGCATAGATCCTGACATTGTGGAACACTCATCTATTTAAAATTATAATCGCTGCCATACAACTCAATGATGGGAGCTGATGGAATTGGAGAAATAACCACCTGCACCTTGCAGCAAGACACCCGTTTGGAGGCGCTGGGAAGCCGAGAAAGAAGCTCGCTGGGTGTGTGCCCGCGTCTGCCCAGGCTTTCTGGTCTGAGGGCATCTGCAGCTTGAAATGAGCCCATGGCTGGGAGCCGGTGCTTCCCAGGGTGCATAATCGAATTCCTTCCCTCTGGGAGGCCTGGGCAAGAGCTCCAAACTGAATTTTATGCAAACTTGTGATGACGAACTTAGTGGATCATGTCAAACTGTAAACTTTATTTTATTTTTTATCAGCTGCTGGATAATTGAAGGGGAGAAGATGCCCACTTGACACCCGCCCCAGGCGTCAGCCCGTCTCGCGGGAGCCTCGCCTCCCAAGACAGGTGTCATGAAGCAGGGTGGCTTCACACCCCCCCAAGGTGGTGCCCCTGCCCTTGTCAAACTCCCCAGCGTCTCCTGCTGTCACATTGCACTTTCCCTCCCTGCTCCATCAGCTGTCCTCCCAATAGAAAGTAAACATCTCCCGAAATCAATAATTGATGAAAACCAACTTTAAAAAGTAGTGACCCTCAAGTCTCACTTAGAGATTCTTGTTTTGACACACAATGACCTATTATTTTTACAAAGACACTGAAGTCTATATTATTAGCAAAATAAGGCTTAAATCACAGAGTACAGTTTTCTCCCATTTAACTACTTTTGGAGAAAGGTGCCACTTTTAGAAATAAATAAATGAGTGATGACTCACCCAGTACACTCCACAATGGACTAAGTCTCTCACTGTCAGTCAGAAATGAGCCCCCAGCCCCCTCGCCCAGGAGGCGTCTCTGCTGTCACACCACCCACACTTTAGCGGGCTCAGCCTGCTCATCCATATTTGGAAACAAATTTCATGTCAGAATTCATAAAACTGTATTATTGCCAAATTCAGCTTGAAAACCCAAACATCGAAAATGTCTGCTGTGCCCCCTAGTTAAGATTCTGTAAGAATGGTAACTGGGTTTCATTGCATATTCTGTGTATTAAGCTGGAAAAAAAAAAAAAATCCCACAGATCTGGAAAGTGAGGAAGTTGGCCTGAAGAATATTCTCTTGGGAATTTCCTTTTTTTTTTTTTTTTAAATTCTAACATCAAAAATACATTTCTTAACATCAAGAAGATAATTCCAAAAGAAAATAGAAGGACAAAAAAATAGTTGCAGAGAGTGGACTGACAGGAACACACGCTACTTCAATAAATGTATTGATGTTTGTATTGTAATCAAATGTATTCATGATTGTATTGATTTAAATATTAAGCTCCCAAATGTGTTCTTGTTTACATTTCATTCACACACACACACATTTTCTTTTCAAATTGAAACCTCTATCTCGTAGAGACAGGCACACCCGAATGGTGTCTCACCTGTGGGCAGAAGGAATGGGTCGAGGTGGGAGGGGCTGGAAAGAGTAGTCTTTATCCGACTCAGAGAGCCTTACACACTCCCACCTGCCTGAATCCGTGTAGACTCTACATCAGTCATGTCCGGACCATTTCCTCTTTTCTTTGTTCTCTATTTTCACACTCTCTCCTTACCCCCTGAAAACAAAGTGATGGGTAAGTCAAAAGAGTGAATCTTAATTAAACAGGAAAACGATGTCAAGAGCAGCTATCGTGCTCAAGGAGTTCGTTCCACAGGATGCAGCATGGCAGAGGGGGTGAGTGTTCTGCCCTGGGTGGCACAGAAGTGGCCTGGCAGACCTTTGCATGCCCACTCACAGCCTTCCCAGGCCTGTTCTGCCAGAGACGCGCTGGTGTAGCAAATCACGGACGGCAAAGAATCGATTGGTAAACGACAGCCCAGACCCACGGTGGTGTCACATGGCACAGGCGTCTTTTCTGTTCATGTCACGTGTCCGCCAAGGAGCACAGTGGCCTCTGCTCACCTCCTAACCACGGTGCCCAGGCTGCTGGGACCTTCGTCTCCACATGTGACTCGTGCGCCAGCCCTTAAAGCTGTTCTAAGGAGTGCCATGTGCTCCTCTGTTCACACTCACTGCCCCAAACGTCACTGCCCCAAACGTCACCGCCTCAAGTGAGTGAGGAACAGCCACACACTGTGCTCCCAGAGGACAGGCTGAGAGTGTGAGCAGATGTGAAGGCCAGCACAGGCAGCAAAGTGCCCGACCCGGACCCAGGCTGGGGGCACCGAGCTACCCCGGCTCCCCGTTCCTGCTGCCGAGAGCCCCAAGCCTCAGCTTCCTTTGCTTCTCGGTGGCCATTGACCGAGTTCCGGCATTGGGATGTCTGAAAAGCTCTGCTTTGGGATGCCTGAGAATGGTCATTCTTTCAGGTGTAAGCGAATCCCTTTTCTCTGCTACCCTTTCTTCCTGTTTGAATGTGTCTGTGTGAGACTGTGATGCTTGGATTATGGCAGCCATATGGAGGTGATGAGGCTGCACCAACAATCTATGGATGGTGGGCCAGGAAAGAAAACTTCCTGGGCACTGAAAATACCATAGCGTCGTCGCGGCACCAGGCTTGGAACTGCACAGCTCCAGGCTTCCCCTGTGGGACGATGGAGCAATGGAGCGACCTTTCTGTTTAAGCCATGACCATCAGATACTTTGTAGCCTGTAACTGACTGAATCTAAATGGATACACTGGCACTTCTGCAAATAAGTAGCTACAACGTAGACTCTTGGAAACATTGCAAAGAAGATCTAATAATGAAGGGACATTAATCCCATTGGAGCTGCTGGAGACACTCTCGTGATGAGCAAGGACGCTGACCGACTGGCAGGAGCTGGCATAAGAAGATTGTCTGCAGCTTCTGAGGGCACAGGGCAGCTCCATTTATTTCACCTTTCATTTGATAATCGCACTAACTCAGGGCCAGTCGGTGCTAGATATTGGGGGTGGTGAAGCAACGGATTACGGGTAAGTTATTTGTTGCCAAGGCTGTAGGAGAATGCGGTCACTTCTCCAGTTGGAAACTGATGGGATGAAAATACAGAGAGGCTGGGGTGTTTGGTCCACACGTGGACAGACGTGGACAGAACCTTCCTGCTGACAGGACCACACAAGCAAAAGCAGAACAGAAGTGGGAGGAGAAGGGGGGCTGCCAGCGTGATCACTGGACCTTACCGAGCCTACGCTGCGGGGGTTGACAGAGCACCCCACATCGGGACGTGGTTCTATGTGCCAAGATTTGTCACTGTGTGTGTCCTTGAGGGGGAACTCCTGTCCCCCAGTGGGCACTGACTCTGACTCTGGCCCAGCACAGCCCATAGCACCTCACTTCACGGAGCTGCTCAGAGCTTCTGGATGAAAACAGCTCTGGTAGCTTGAGCGTCATTAGCTGTGGGGAAAGTGGGGAACTGGAGCCGCTTTAAAAGACCCGACTTCCCCTCGTGTCCTTCATGAGGGCGCTCGAATTAAATGCCATACAATCTGGCAGCTTCACCCTTTTTAACTGATCACTTGTAATTCAGACAGTATTGGTGCCAGTCCTCCAAACATGTCTTCTGAGCGCTGAAGTCTAGGATGATATACAAAGATAAAAACAAGTTGATTTCTAGTTCGGAAAGGAAAAGAGGCAATGAGGTGAAACTCCGTGAGCTCACGACAGGTACGTGAAGAGCTAGAAGAAACCGTCCTCCAGGTCCTCTGTGTGACCAGGAAATGTGGGAAAGCAAGAGGACAAAGCAGGCAGTGAGATCACAACACGGGCCCAGGAAGTGACAGGGTAAACGAATTCCAGACACCTGGAGCTCAGAAGCCAGTGGGCCTGGCCTGTCCCTCTGCTGTGTGGTGGTGACTGGAACCACTGTCATTTTTCTATGGCCTCTCAGGCTGATTTCATGGCCTCATGCCGATCCCAGGAGCTGCAGGCGTCCTCTCCCCACCCCACTCCCAAGGTGCCCAGGCTGTGGTCTCCGTGGGTCATATCTAAACTCCCTGCCCAGTGGGCCCATTCACTGCCAGTTTGTCCAAAATTCTCTCTGCCAAGAGTCAGAGGTCAAGCCCTGTAGCAAGTTCAATGGTGGCCCCAAAAGATACGTCCTCATGCTGCCTCCCAGAGCCTGTAAATGAGACCTCTTCTGGAACAAAGGTCCATGCAGATGTAGTTAATTTAAGGACCTCCCTATGAAGAGATCATTCTGGACTGTCTGGATAGTCCCAAGTCCAATGCTGGTATCCTTATCAGAAGCAGAAGAGACGCAGAGGAGGCCGTGTAATGACAGAGGCAGAAACTAGAGCGAGGCAGCCACCAGCCCAGGAGCCCCTGGAGTCAGGCGCTGCAGAGGCGGGAAGGGCCCCCTCATCCCCAGAGCCTCAGCGGGGGCACAGCCCTGCCCACTCTGTGACTTTAGTCTGGGTCTCCAGAGCTATGAGAAGATACTCTCTGTTGTTCTGAGCCATGTAGTTGGTGGTGCTTTATTTGGGCAGTGATAGGAGCCCCTCCCCTGCAGGGGGCCCTGGGAGCGCCCCCTGCAGAGGTACAGCCCCCGCTGAGCTGTTCTCTGGGTCCCTCCTCCTCTGATGATGAGGGTGGAGGATGAGGAGGACAGGGGTCCCCACTAGGCCCTCAGCTCCAGACTCCCCACCTCCCTGGGCCTCTGGCAGGGGCAGAGCTGGGACCAGGCCCTGACCATCCACTGACGGTCCACACCGGGGACCGTCACAGAACTGGCTTGAGTAACTGCTGTGTGCAAGGCCCCAGACATGCCAGATCCCAGCGCAGAACATCCAAAGGGCATCGACGTCAGCAAACAGCTTGTTCCAGCCGCACATCTGAGCCTGTGACACTGATCCCAGCCCAGCCTCACGCCTGGCTCGAGGTCATCTCTCAACAAATATTTGTGCAACCACAGTCTTTTAATCTGTTATGTAACCCTACTTAAGAAAAAGCTGTGTGTGCCCATGTCACCTTAAGCATAAAATTGGGGCCAAAAATCAAGTGGTAACTCACTGAGGTGTTAGTTACATTTTTCAAACACATATAAGTAATTAAAAAAAAAAAAATTCTTCACATTATTTTAAGTGTTTTCCAAAGCCCCTCGTTAGGTATTTTTGGTGAACAGCTGAATACAAGGCTCCCATTTGGGTTTCCAACATGCTCAGGACAACCGCTACTTGGGTCCTAACTCCTCACTCACTGAATTCAAGGTTAGAGGACGCTGCCCCCGTGGATATGGCCCTGACACCACCTTACTCTACTGTCATCTTATTCCAAATGCTTAAGGAACAGACATGAGACCACTTTACACAGAAACCACTTCACCTTTTTGCTTTGTTATTATTTGGTGGCGTTCAATGAACAGAAAGTAAAAATAGTAAGTAACGACCTATCCTGAGAGAAGAATTCCAGAATATTCCACGAATCCCCAAATACGATTCAAGAGGACAATATGCCAACCACAAAGGAACTTGAATTAAAATAATAAATATTTCACTCTTTCAGGGCTTTAGCATCAGGAGTATTTCCCACCATGTCTAGATGCCATGAAGACATATCCACGTTAGCAGAGGTCATGTGCATTGGTAAAATATTGTTTAGCCCAAAAACTGACTTTTTAAGGGTGTGGCTATGGCTTATTAAAGAAAGCAATTAATTCTTCCCTCTCCCTTTCCCATGCGTGCTGGTCACTCCGCAGGTTGGAGACATGCGGCAGAGGTCAGCTCTCTGGAAAACACAGGTAGACTTCGCATTAAATGGCTTTGTTTATTTATCATCAAAATACACCCTTCACCAACCGGTACCCATGGCAGACTATGAGACAAAAACCAACATGCTCATTTGAGAAATGAACACAAGGGCAGAGGTGTTGTAACAACTCTGAGAACTTGCAACAAAGAAACGATGGGGCAGAAGCTCACTGTAAATTATACCATTTATATTTGAGCAAGGACTCAGCAAAGGTCTGTGAAGAACTGTAAAGCTTGAGTCAGACTTTTATATGCATTGCCCACATCAAAAATGAATAATAATAATAGAGAAACTTTGCTAAAACAATGTGTTTGTTACTGACCCACGCTACAAGTGACTTCTGGGTCTTTCCATGCACAGGCTCACAGGGCACACACTAAGTGGCAGGCACAGAGTGAGCTGCCGGGTGCAGACACTGCATCTGCCTGCCACCTTCTGCTTTCAGGCCCTGGGTGCTGCCCCTGTTCTGGATCTCCAGCAGAGCCCCCCATGGTGAGTGCTGGTCACCAGGGTACTGACCCCCTGTTCTGGCCATAGCCCCCTCCCGACCTCCATCCTTTCTGATGCCACAAGCTTAGCCCTCCCTACTCACCAGCCCATGGGTGGCCCTGAGGGCTAATCTATCACTCTCCTCGTGGTCCCCAGCACCTCCCCCAGAGATGCAGATCATAAACTGTCTTTATACACTGCATCCTGTGCTCCTTCCTGTACAGCCGTGACCCCAACGGGGCCAGCCCAGGAGGCACTGTGCTATCCTCAGACTTGTCCCCTCCTGCAAGCACACTCTGCCTGTTCCCTCCTTCCCTTGGGATGACCGGCTCTCCACAGGTGTCCCCTGTCCCCAGCACCCTTCTCAGTCTGCCTGTCCTGTCCCATGGTGTGACAGATACCATCGGGCGGGGGAAGAAACCCCAGCAAAGGATGCGGCTGAAGTTCCCATCTCACCAGGGCCCATGGCTCCCACACAAGGAGTCATTCCCAGGACTCGCCCACCAGCTTTCAGGCAGGGTCCCCGTCACAGTTGTGGAGGAGACATGGACACAACAGACAGATGAGCTAATAATGCATGTGCCCTCGAGACACCCTCCCCCGGGGGCGCAAAGACTCCCGGGCAAGGTCGCTCCCACACCCCATGTGGACTAATAGCTAATTAGAAACCATTGAAATGCCCCTTAATTGGGAGCTAATTGAATCAACTATCGCCCTGGGATCCTGAGCCACAGTTTTTAAACATGGTGAGGCTCCACATATGCCAGCGTGAGAAAATAGACAAGAGGTTGGTAAGGGGAAAAACTGAGTTTCAGAGAAACTGCACAGTTGGGTGGTGTCTCCTGTGCAAACGCACATGCAAAGCTACGACACGTATGTGTGTGTGTGGATCTCCTTGTGAGGGTGTGTGGCACCGTATGTACACACCTAGAAAAGGGGCAGAGGGAATGATCCCGTGGACTGGAGAATGGTTACCTCTTGAAACAGGGTAGAGATTGGACAGAGGAAGGTAGGGAGAGATGGACTTGTCAGGGGATATTTCTATTTTACATGAACTTTTTAATGATAAGGTATATTTATGTGTTACTTCTATCATTAAAACTTAAACACCCACTAAGATATATAACAGTAATAGAGTGTGATGTGTCTTTCTGGGCTTCCTGCAGGAGGGCTGGTCATGTCCTCCCTGACACTCAGGGGACGGTTTCGAGAAAGAGTCTTCATGACAAGTGGTGAGCAAGGGGCCACGGTCATCAGGCTGGGAGGGGAAATGACAGCTGAGCCAAAGGAGAAGGAGAGCTCATGTCAGATAACATATTGGGACCTCATGTGAGCACAGGACGCTGGGAAGAAACGGCTCACCTGAGACAGACTGGAGGTGGGTCAGCAGGGTGGATGGACCCTTTCTCCCTGGTACATGCGGGAGGATCTTACCCTCTAGGCAACAGGGAAAGCTTGAGAACTGGTGACTAGATGAGAGTAACTTGGTCAGTTTTTGATGGAGAAAGATCACCCCCAATGGAGAAAGAGAGGTTAAAATGGAACCACATTGAAGGCAGGGATATCATTCAGGGAACCATGACAATAATCCAATCTATGGAAGATGTCAGTTGAAGTAAAAGAATGTTAACAGGCAGGGTGACCATATAATTTATTGGCCAACCCAGGACACTCTAGAAAATTTAACATTATAGCCAGAGAGACACTGGGATGGTGCCAGGTGCACAGGCGTATATGGACACCTCACCGATGAGGGATGAGAGGAAGAAAATCATTGCAGGGATGCCTGCAAAGCCATGTATTGCCAATATCTGCATGAGGACAGGACCACAGCTCCCTTTCCTTTTGTCCATTTACCACCACCAGGAACATTGTGGGTGCTGAATAAATAATCAGGGAATAAATGTAGGTACGACAACACAGAATTCAAGATGGACAACGGAAGGAGGCATCAGACTGGCTGCCAGGATTCTGGCTACTTTGTGCATGATGGCACTCTTGACAGGTGTCACAGAAACATGAAGAGGAGCAGTGCATTTGCAGGTGGTGAGGTGGAGGTGAGTCAAAGGCAGTGGAATATTGGGTCTGTAACTCTTGGCTGAGATTTGGATCAGAGGTAGAGATGTGGGAGAGCACAGACAAAAGTCCAGGCTGTGGATGATGTTTTCCAGTGAGGGGGCCTGGACTGAGGTGAGGGCCAGAGCAAAACCACAAGAGCACTGGGCTTGGCAGCTAAGCAAGAGGAGGATTTAAGGGCACAGCAGACAGAGAAGGAACAAACAGAGAGGCAGAAGGAAGTGTGGGGGGGCTGGTATCAGGGCAGGTGGGAGTCAGGGCCTGGCATTAAAGTCGGCAGGAAAGTTCACTGGTGTTGAAGGATCAAACTGTATGTCTGGGGTTCTTGTTCATGAAATGTGTTTTTCAACTGACTAAGGTGAACTAAGTCCCAGTCCCCTCTGTGCTTATTTAAAATTCAAACGTTGGACCCAACCTCATACATAATGAATCAGAAGATCTCTAGGCAAGGTCCATGAATTTTAACATGCTTCCCAAGGGATTCTGAACTTTTAGAATTCTAGGATAATATTTGGGTTTTCCAACCGGATTTGGTAGACCAAGGAATGGAAGACGGGCTTGGAAAGGAGAAGAGAATTCTGGTCTGAGAATTATGGGTTGCAAAGTGGAAACAATAAGGAGTAATAAATGATAAATCCAGGCAAATGCCAAATCCAACATTTCACCAAGAACATACTGTGTTTTCTAAATAAAACACTATAGTGCCTTATGGACTTTCTAGGGTATGAGGAGAATTGACCCTCAGCTGCTCAAGTCTTTCCAGACTCAGTGGATACATTTCAACCACGAACGTTGACATATGATGTGCTAAGGGGATAGAACTCTTTTCTGTCAAGAGGGAACCAAGGATAGTTTAGCAGGGGAATAAAATGAATGCAGCGCTGGTGGAAAAATGACTTCTACACCAGAGAACAAAAGAATGATAGAAAGAAGATAACTCAGGAGGCCGTGTACCAGTCCAGACATGCATTCTAAGGTCTTGAAGTGGGGAGGGACGACTCTAGATCTGAAAGGCTTTCTGAGATAGAATTGACAGGTCGTAGCAAATGGCTGTAGGCAGCCACAAAAAGGAGGGATTAAAAATAAGCTCCTGGGTGAACGATCGTGGGGGTGCAGGAGGAGGAAACACGTTCCGAGGTGGACAGACTGATGGGTGGAGGGAGGGGAGGAGTAAAGGATGAGTCTTTTGGGCAGGACATTTGACATTTATTTTAATAAGGCTTTGGGGGAAACTTTCACATATTTGTCATTCTGGTAGGAGGTAGTAAGTCTTGGAGAAGGTGCTTTCCCCTCAGATGTCTTGGCTTGATGATGAAAGGAAACAGTAATGCAAGAGACAAGGAAGAATTTACTGAGAGCCAACAATAAGCAAATTATTAAAATAAATATATGTTACGAGTTTGCAGTGTTTTAACATATCACTGGGAGAAGTAGAGGTCCTCATCCTGTGTGATAACAGATAGACAGATTCACACCAATGCACCGCCTGCCAAAATTACGTCTCCTCTGATGAGACTCAATCTTCCTGGAGGGACGAGCGTTAACCCGGGTTTTAACGGAGCTCCTTTTATTTAACTTCTTATGTAACGTGGTTACACAGTGTTATAATTCAGTTAGGTGCGAGCTGCCGAGGACCTGATACAGACTTGATGAGCTTTTACTACCCAATTGTTGACAAAACTGCAGCCATGGCAGGAAAAACCGACCTTACTCCTAGACACATGACCAAGTTCATTCCCAAGTGAAGACGACCAGGGGTGCTGATGAAGTGTATTAATTGACATTGAGTTTGCTGTGTGGCACCCAGTAATCAGTGGTGCTTTGCGTATGTGGGGCGTGGCTGTGTTCGCAGGGAAACTGGATGGAAGCTTCCCTTCTTTCCTGTGATATTGAAGTTGTGCTCCTCCACCTGTCAATCACGAGTTTTGTGACACGACACAGACGCAGTGTCTTTCGGCTCGGTAACCACTGTACTGGTCTTCCCTCCTCGTGAAACTGTTAACGTGTCTTGGTGTTATGGCCAGAATGTTTTGATGCCAAGGGAAGCTTGTGAGTAAATTATTTTCATTCCTATTCATAAAGCTACCAACGGTAATTGCCTTTCCTTGACAGCATGATTTCCCCCCGCATTTCTGCCAGTCACGACTTGTGTTTAATTGAACATTTTATACATCATAGAGAAGCAACTAAACACTTATCCATGTCTCTCTGTCATCAGGCTGTGACTATGTATCCTGGACCTGCACAGATAACCCACTGAGTCTGACCAGAGAAAGGAATTGTGTTAATATGTCCCAGTTCACATACAAGGGCTGTGTATGCATCATCAAATCATTTGAAGGTGATAGAACAGGAGCCCTGACAACCATGTATGCCAATGATTCCTCAAGCTCATACTTAGGCACATAACTCTTTGTTTAAACAGAATCTTTTCTGGAAATCCAAGATCTAAAACCCAGCTGTTCTGCACTAGCGGACAAGGGGACAGGCCCCAGAGCTCCCCACGTTGGTCCCTCTTCCCTGTCCTAAGTGCTTCTGGACAGACTCCCAAGGACAGCGAGGTGGTGGGAAGGTGAGCCGCCTCTCCTCCTCGCCTCGCCCGGAAGCACTCAGGCACCAGGAAGGGAGAGGAATCCTGTAGCGTGGCGGGGTAGGGGTGGGGGGACGTGTCTGGGCTGGCCCTTCACTCCCACTGTTCCAGGACTTCGGTGGCCCTGCAGAGTCAGCTTCGTTGAACGGTTCTCCATCCCATAGCTCTGTGCTAAGGCTGTGCCCTTGTGTCCACCGCCACGTCTAATCTTGTCCTGCTTCTCCTCAGACACCGCACTGTCTCCTCCTCGCCCAGAGGATGAAGTCCAAACTCGCCACGTGCTGCTGAAATCCACTGTTCTCCAGCCTCGTGTCCCATGCATCCTTGGTGACCATTGTGCTGTAGTGTCACCCACGTGCTCACCACTTCCCAGACCTGTCACACCAACGACAGAAAGCCCTGTGCTTGTGTTCTTTGTCATTCCAGCCTGAGTCATCATTCAGAGCCTGGCTCAAGTGACAGATGGAGGTACCCTTTCCCCATTGGTAGAATGAACCCTGCCTCCTTTGATCCCTAGGGTCTGTGTTCTTGGTGTGAATGCAGGCCCAGTGTGGGGACAACAACTACAGGTCCTGGGATAGAGAACGTTCATGGAGAATTCTTAATTCTGCATTGTTAAGGGTTGAATTGTGTGCCCCCTCCCCCAAGGATCATTTGCCTAAATCCGTTGCCTCTGAATGTCACCTGATGTGGAAATAGGGTCCTTACAGATGTAATTAGTTAAGATAAGGTTACATTGGAGCAGGGTGGGACCTAATACAACTGGTGTCCTTAGAAGAAGGGAAATTTTGGCACAGGCAGGCACAAAGGGAGATGCCACATGAAGGTGAAGGCAGAGATTGGGGTGATGAGCCCACAAGCCAAGGGACACCAGAACCTTCTGGAAGAAAGCGTGAGGCCTGGAGCAGCTCATCCTACGCCTCGGGAGGGGCCAGCCCTGCTGACCTCGGTCTCGGCCTTCCAGCCTCCAGAGCCGGGAGAAGACCAGCTTCTGCTGCTTAGGACCCTCAGCCTGGATATGTTGCCAAAGTCACCCTAGAAAATGAATTCAGTATAAAGACTTTTCAACCAGTTAACTGAGAAAGCAAAAAGAGAAGAAGCAAGGGTTACTGCCCCAGGGCCAGAGAGCAGGACAGAAATAATAAAGACATCACACAGCTGAAACTCAGACTCTGGGGCACAGAAGCTGATGGCTGGTCTGGCTCTGAGGACACCGATGGCCTGCCTCTGTGGGTGTGGGGGACGCCAGAACTGCACTCAGCCGAAGCACGCCACTGGGTAGATGCTGAGTGTCCCAGGAGGCTCTCAGGGACAGGGAGGGACGGCCACCTCCTCCTTTCTCCCTGAAGCCTCCACCTGGCTGCCCTTTTGGCTGCTCAGATATGGGGTTTGCAGGACCCTGCCTCACACAGTGGAAGGTAGCATGTGGCACTTTGAAGCTGAGACAAAAACTAAGTAGCTGGCATAGCCCTCTTCACACACACTCATTGCAGAGTAGCTAGGGGTCTGTACGGCTTCGCCTCACGTTCCAGTTCACCGGAGACACTTAGCTTTGGTCTTTAGCTAATTTGTCCTGGCCCCCACAGCACAAGACATTGTCCATTTTGTAGTGGTCCTTTACGAATGTTTGTCTGGGGAATGAATTAAAAAAAGGAAAAAAGAAGGGAGGGAAGGATCTGGAGCTTCTGCCAGCTGCCTGCCAGCGCCAGCCGCTGTGACACAGTCAGTGTGACCCAAGAGCATGGGCACAGGGGGCACCACAGGGTTTGGGAGGAGGCTGAGAAGGAGGGTAGATCAACAAGTCTGTCTGCCCCTGGCCCAGCGAGCAGACTGTTGAACTGGGGGCCGAGGTTCTAATCCTGGATTTATTACACACTTGCTAAGTGACCTTAGACAAACCACTTAAGTCAACCCTGGAGATAATGTCACACAGTCTTCAGCTTGTAAAATGATCGCTGATGCTTTCCCACCATCCCACCGCCCTAGAGATAATGTGTTTGCTGGCAGTGAGGCGCGGCCGTTGATGAAAGACAGGCTCAGACTCCAATTTTCTGTTTTTATGGCAATTTTTTCTTGGCTGAAGCCCGAGGTATGTATACGACACCTCCACCTGCGACCCAGGTAAACGTGCATCAGGGGCTAAACTACTGTAAGCTTCCTCTTGTGTGAGACCTGGGAAATGGGGCTTAACTGACACCTTTGACATTTTCCTGTGATAAGTGATGTCAAGAGTGCAGTGGTGCATCTGCTCAGGGGACAGAGCCAGCCCCTGGCTTGCTGAGCCTGGGGACACAGGGGCAGGAAGCAAGAGAAGTCCCTTGGGTTCAGGATGAAGTACAGCTTCTCAAACGTGCTTGCGTCACACCTGAGGCCCTTCTTGTCTAGAGATTACAAACCATGCAAATTTGAAAGTCCTTCTAAAGTTGAATAAACAGTATCAGGGAGGCCAAATTTAACTTTTTATGATAATCAACATTGAAAAGTGTTAATATAGGAAATAATATAACCCTACTGAACACTGCAAATGTTTGTTTTGGTTTTAATGAAGGTGCCGTCCTTTTCTTTCATGTTGAAGGGGGCGGGGGAAACTCTAGAGCTTCTTCTAAGATCTGCTCCCAAACTGAAGATGTATTTCAGTGTCAGAAATGAATGCAGCTCCAGCTACCAGGCCCTGGGGCTACATGGGGTGGGAGGGCAGCTCGCCACGGATAGTGTTTGCTGTGGGCTGAACTATGAAATTCATACGTGAAAGGCCTGCCCCTCAGTTTATCAGAACGTGACTCTGTTTGGGGACAGGGCCTGTAAAGATGTGATTAAGTTAAAATGAGGCCCTTAGGGTGGGCCCTGATCCAATCCAACCAGCATCCTGATAAGAAGAGAAAACCTGGTCATGCAAAGAGGCACAGGGAGTGCACGTGCACAGCGCAAAGGCCATGTGGGAACGCAGCAAGACGAAGGCCATCTGCACGCCAAGGACAGAGGCCTCAGGAGACACCAAACCTGCCAACCCCTTGAGCGTGGACTTGCAGCCTCCAGAACTGAGCTTGGAGTTAAGCATTGCCCTCACTGAAACCGTGCCCCACTCCCCCACCCAGCGTGTGGTATTTTGCTCTGGTGGCCGGAGCGACCTAAGACACACCGGGCAGGATTCTGAAGACCTCTCTCAACTTGTTTCTGCTGTCAGCTGCAATCGTTGGTCAAGGGCGTTTGAAACCTTCCTTTCTTCAAAGAGAGTTTGGGAAGGAAGCCTCTCCCCCGCTGCCCTGTCCTCCACCCAGAGTGAGGGTCTCTCCTAGGAGCTTTGGGTCAACACGCTGGTGGGCCCTTATTGAAATGTGGATATGCCGTGGGCTAGAGGTCAAGTTCACTGTCTCTGCCAATTCAGTATCATCCTAGGTCCTATTAGGAGGTAGGGCTAGCCTGCCAGTCACTCAGCTTATAGCCAATAAAGGGAACACAGGCCATGGGGTTTCTATTAGAGGGTGGGGGGACCCCCAGAACATGGACTAGGAGGCCTGGAAGGTTTGGCTTGGCAGCCCTAATGAAACACGAATCCGGCACTGCAAAAGAGCGCATTAGGGGCGGCTCTGAAACTTGGGCTAGGGAAGGGCACCCCGCGGAATATGGAGGCTGGAGAAGGGATGCTTTCTGGCCTGGATGAGGGGTGGGGAGGCCCAGATGGGCCTCCTTTTCGGTCAAGGGTGTGTCATAGCCTTAAAGTTGGTAGGAAGCTGGAAGCCAGGAGCCTGAGGCCTCTCCACATGGCTTTGCTTGTAAGAGAACAGGGGGGATGATGGTGGAGTCCAGCCAAGACCCCTGAGACAGCCTTGGGTGAATAGTAAAGTCCAAGGTGATGTGAGAATCAAAGTAGGCCAGGGTCTCCTGGGTCTAGGGTTCTGCCAAGTTTTCCCCCTTAGACCCATTTCATACCCCAGCTGTGTTTTTCTGTAAGGATGGTCCTGGAGCATGCTGGTAGGCCCTAAAGGTCTTCAGAAGCCCTGGGAACCTTCCCCCCCCTCCCGTGGGCGTGTCCTCTCTTGGGCATTTTGGTTGAGCTGATGTCCCTTCATTGAACAGATGTTAGCCTCTCAACCAGTGACTTCTGGCGTGTGCATTGTTAGAAAGCCTGAATGACTGCAGCCTTCTAACTAAGATGTTGTGTGGGCGAATGTTTGTCTACTGGTGTGTTTAAAAGTTATTTCTCACATGCAAGTTTTATCTTTAACAGCATAAGTGATTGAGAGCTTATAGGAAGTCATGGAATACTGTGTGGTCTAAATTCCAAACATTTTCCCAAGCGTCCATCATGATACGCCATGGAGTATTTTCACCTTCTCCCATCCCACACATATCATTTCCTTTGAGGGTTTTGCCCACAAATCATCCTTGCATGTGCTCAGATCTGAGAAATGTGTTACCATTCCAAAGCTATTATCTCATGTCCTTTCTGGTCTTATTGTCACTTGTTATTTGGAAGATTATGTAACGTAGGTTCATGAGTAAGTTTAAAATATGTGTGCAATAGTATCTGGTTTCTTCTGTAACCAAAATCAAATGTGATTATGTTTATATTATAATTTAACCACCACTGGTTGTTAGAGGATCAATTTTAAAATGCACATCTGTGATAAAATCAGGGATTCGAAAAAGAAACAAAAAATTCATAATTCTTATCACTGTTATATTTTTCTTTTAAACCCATTCCTGCTTAGTTGAAAACCATATTAATGATATTTAATATTTATGGGACAATGGTGACCAAAGCTGCAATTAAAGGAAATTATTTGATTAATGAAATATTAATGAAAACGACCATGGAATTCAATCAAGTGGATCGGAGGTGTTCTTATTTCCTGTTCTCCCTTCAGTGAAAGGGCCGTGTAGTCTCAACCCTTGCCCCCAGACATGCATTTCTCTGCTGAAATTCCATCACCAGGGGTAGAAAATTCTGTCTATCACCCAGGGTAGGAGAGGAAATGAAGCAGCCTGCTTCCGCAGCTAGTTGAGGACAGAAAATACAGAAACGCTGTTAGATTTCCAGCACGTGGCACACCCCCTTCATGCGTTACATGGACAGTGTACCCCAGAGCCTCTCAGAAAGGATGGCATGGCTTAGAATTATCTGCTCTCAGTTTTGGAAAACAAGAGGAAATGAAATTCTTTCACAGTTTAGGAATTAAGGGCTAAGGTCAAAGTTTGGACCATGGCAGCGTCCATTCCCATGAGTTTGATTACGAGGACCATCTTCCTGCTGCTGTTGTGGGTGCCTCAGGGACCCAGATGAGCTGGGCTAGAATTTTCCAGAAGGATGCACCACTTCATTGCAAATACTAATCATAAAGTAAGTCAGCTGTCATCTTGCCCTGGGTGGGTGGGGTGGGGAATGCTACTGAAAGCAAAATGAAATAAGTTTAAAAATAAACTAGATTTGTATGACAAAAAATGAGAAGTTATTAATGTCCAAAGGGACATGTGTGCATAACACAATAGATGCTCTGTGTGGCCAGAATGGTGCTGTGGTCCTCTGGGCGTCCTTCAGACGCTCACCGCTTTTGTTTGAGTACTACAGTAACAGTTACACACTCAAAGAGTTAAAATATCAGAGTTAACACATGCCTACTTTTAAACTGTTCTGTCCTTATAACACAAGTTCTTATCAGAGGTCTACACCATACTTGGCAAACAAGACGTTCTACCTTTTAAACAAATAATTCATTAGGTAATTAAATTCAAGTGAGATTACTCTAATTAAATATACACCGCTGTTGAATCATAATTTCTATGTGGTCTAGTTAAAGATGAGCAATCTCTTATTCCTGACCGAAAAAAAAAAAAGGCTTTAAAAGAATTCCCTGGTGACTGGAAGGGTAGATTTACATGCACTCCACAGAGGTCATTTCAAGAAGGGAGAGATGCCAACACAACATGGTGTGTGTGTGGTTCCTCATTCCAGAAGAGAATTCCAGGAGATTCCAGAAGTTCCCGACCTCTGGTTATACTGAAAGGGTCTGTGGAACCAGACAGCAAGTCACTCCCAATGACCTCTGTCAGGCGCGTGGCTACCTGCAGACGAGCACAACCTGGCACAGGGGGCAGGGGGCAAGCCGAACCGGGTCATCCCTGACCCACTAGGCCCCAAGATCGAGGTGCTCTGGAGGCCAGTGCTGGCCCCAGGGCCACAGGACGTGAGCAAAATGAAGTCACTTGTCCCCCATGCTCGTGGCGGCTCCCTCAAATGGCATCCGAAGCCACAGCCACGATGGCGCTCACGGGGGGCGCAAAGTCCCTCCTGGCTTTGATCTGCGTCTCCCGGCTGCGGAGAGCTGACAGTCGGCTGCGTGGCAGCCCCGCTTTCATTTGTCAGACACGCGTTTCCTAGTGTTGTGGAGCAGGCAGTACACCTGTACTGCCAGCATTTACATCGCCTTGCCCCGGGATGGCATTGATTTGGGACGGGTGAAATACAAACACAAACTAATTAAACACTGCATAATAGGGCCCTACAGGAACACGGCAGAAAAACAAATAAACACAAGTGCAGCTGGTTCGGCGATCGTACCTCTGCCCCCGAGCCACCGTCTGCTGACATCAAATTATAAATCTTGAAAACCCTCACACCGTTGCTGTTGATCATATTGGAGGCATAATGGAAATGATCTGGTTAATTAAGGGGAGGTTTATAAAATATTTACGTGTGTGCACACGCATGTAATTCACTTCCTCCGACACTCGGGGACGGCGACATCGCAGCACTCCAGGCCGGGCCACTGCGGTCCATTTCTTTACCTTGCGACGCTGGGAAACTCCGGCCGGTTCTGGAGGCTCCAGGCGCCAAGGCGCACTTCGCCCTCCGGCCGCCTTCGGGGGAGGCAGAATCGCACTCCGCGGAGGCACTGCCGGAAGCATCTGACCGTCCGTGTCCCTCGCTTCTGGGCCTTTTCCTTCCCAGGCTTTCCTGGAGTCCTGGGCATCTCCTCCCGCCGGCCCCACTCCGCTAGTCCCGCCAAGGGGCGCCCGTGTCGCCGCGGGGTCTCCTCAATCCTGCGCGCTCACGCTCACAGCACCCACTGGGTAGTACCCTGGGCGGGGAGGTGGCACAGGCTTCCCTGGCCCCCCACGTGGACGCTGGCTTGGCAGGAGAACGCTGGGCGCGTACCCAGGGGTCCAGGCCGAGAGGGCCGCGGGATCACCACAGCCCGACCGACCCTGTCCCTGGCCTGGCGTCCGTGCGCGGCAGGGTTCCAGCTGTGCGTTTTCGCGTGGGTCTTAGCTGCCTGGGGCTGTTGGGCACTCGCCTCGCTGTCGCCGAGCCGGGGGGCTTCCTGGGTCCTGCTGGAGAAAGGTGCAACGTCCTAATGAGTATTTAACAAGACTCATAAATCAGGGCGTTCGCGTCCGGGCGGAGGGCTTGGCCGGGTCGGGGCGCCCAGCCCGGCCCCCGAGCTACCACCCAGCGCTGCGGCCGCCGCCATCTGCACAGCAAAGAATGGCCATTTTGAAAGGCCGGCGATGAGGCCGCAGCGTTGCCCTCAGCATCCCCGACCAGGGTCTTCGTTGCCCCATCCTCGGCGCCAAAGGCAGGTCCCCGCGGTGGCTCCAGGGAGTGGGCGCTCCTCCTCCCCCCGAGAGCTTCCTCCCCTTCTTCAGAGCCAGGTCTGGGGAGCTTCCAAATAGTGGAGAATTATTTCGGAAGAAATGCAATTGCAAATGAGGGTGCTGTTTGGTTTAATTTCATCCTTATGTAAATATAGGGGGAATGTAAGGAGGGGAGCTGGGGACAGAAAAAGGACAGGATCTTTTTCAAAGCGATGATAGCAAGTCCGCCCTATTTAGAAAACTATTCCCCACCCCCTATAATGATAATGAGCAAGCAAACTTTCTGTAAGGCCTTGAAATCTGTTTAAAAGTCACCTTTGTCCAACGTGCCTGCTTCACCAACCCTCTCCCAACCCCACCCCCAATCACCACCGGTTTCGAGGCCTTTCTCCCCTCCTCTCCTCCCAGCCTCTGCGCACAATTGAGCCCGGCAAACACACAGGGGACCCAAGAGACCCGCGTCTTAGCCTGAGCGCACCAGGAGTCCGTGCTTTCCAGCCAGAAAGTTCCTGTCAACTGCCACTGTGGAGCTCTGCGGGGCCGCGCTGGTGACTCGGGCCAACGGCCGTGGGTCCGTGAGTGGAAGTCCTTTACCGAGCACCGGAGCTCTCAGACCCGAGCCCGGACGCCGGCCAGGCGGAGCTCCGATCCGGCCGCGCAGCGACCCCTAGGTCTGGCTTCGCATTGCTCGGCGGCCCGGCCTCTGGCTTAGTGATGACGGAGCGGCGACACGGAGGGGGGGGCTCGGCCAGGGGCAGCTTCCAGACTAGCGGTGGGACGTGCCTGAGCCACCCCGTGGCAGGCTGGGACAGAGGCTGAGGGCCCGGGAAGCGGGCCTCTCCCGGCTCGCCCATCCGGATTTACACCACTGGAGGCCGTCGATTTTAGACGGCAGGCCGCGGGAGCCCCACCAGGGCCTGGCTCCTCCCCTCATTTGTCCAGCGCCTCTCCTGCCACTTGAAGGACGGTCGCGGACCCCAGAAGGGCTGAGCTGTAGTGCTGTGCCCGCATTAAGATGATATTCAAGTCAGGCCCAAGATCCCGGGCAGGAGCCTCTCTCCTGTCCAGGCACCCTGGGCCTCCCTGGCCGGACTTAACCATTTGATGTTAAACCTGGGCTGGCGGGAGGACACTCTCCCCTGCTATGCTGATCGGTGGGATTCTCAACCCTTCTAGCCCCTCCCCCTCTCCAATGGGATGCTTCCGAGGCAGTTTGCTCACTGCTTCCTAGTTCTGTTTGTGCAAGATTTGGGGTAAAGTGCCAAGAGGAAAGAAGGGAAGAGGTGAGCTAAGTCGTCTAGGGTCTGCTGGGATCCCAGCCGCTGGCCCTGGGCAGAGAATGCCCACAGTGGCTGCTCTGGCACCTTTCCATGACTCCCTTGGGGCAAGTCCACAGTCTTTTCTAGTTCTAATTCCTGGATAACTGGCTAATCCTCAGGCTCAGTGTCCAGGTGGGTTTTTCCCATTCACCCACCTGGTGTCTTCAGGAGCCCCAAATCATTTCTGACCTGAATGGAGATAATACAGACAGGGCACGGTAGGGTGGCATTCCTGGGCTGGTTGGGGGTCAGGACAAAGCCTGCTCCCCCTTTATCCCTCCCTCCCCCAGGTTCTGATAGCTACAGTGTGACAGAAGTCAAGAGGGGCCTTGGCTGGTAGGGTGTGGAGGTGATCAATCCCTGTGTCTAGATCCTGACACCAGCTTACATTCCACCTCACTCTCCTGGTCACACAAGAGGGCTTATCTCACCTGTGTTTACCTGTCGCCCTGAAATGTGACACTGGGGTTTGCTAAACAGGACAGTGGTGAAGCTGGCCCTCTGGTTTGTTTTGGATGCAGGGGAGAAGGGGTTTGGGGTGCCTGCTGGTGGGCTGGGGAGCAGGAGGAAGTTGTGGTTCGGGACTTCCCAGAGCAGTCCTGCCAAGTGCCCACCCCCGCCCCCCAGAATCTGTCACAGCAGGAAAGGAGCCCAGGCTGTTGCAGGGGGTTTCTGGAGAGAACAAGGTCTTGGGGGTGGGGGGTTGTGTGACAGCACGAACAGGAAGAAAACCTGACTCTGAGCAGAGAAATTACAGCCTCATTACGGAGCTGGTGATTAGTAATTACTATTATGGGCATTAGTATTGCTAATTATAGGCGGTGGCTCTGTGTCTGTCCGCAGGCCCCAAAATGGGGAAATGGGAGCCTTCCTGATGCTGCGGGAGTCCCTGGGCCTCCATGATCCGGGCAACTGGAAGGGGATCCAGGTTAGGAAAAGAGTCCAGGGTCCGGGGGTTCAGGTCACCAGCAGCAGGGCATGCTGGGCACCGGGTCCAGAGGGTAGCCTCCATTCCGCAGCTCGAACAGGCCCAAACTGAGGCTGAGACCCGAGTCCGTGGATGAAATTCCTGCGGGGTCCAGTGTGCCCGATCGCAGCAACAGGCAGTGCGCGCCGGGCTATGGCTGCCACGTGGAAGATGAGGGGCAAAACTGTTCCAGGAGCCCCTGGGCACGCTCTCCGCCTGGGCCGCCAGGACCAAGCCAGCGACCACAGCTCAGGGGTGGCCTGCCCCACCTGCCCCGGCACAGGCAGACATGGAAGGTGGTGCAGCGAGCATCAGCGCCCTAGCGCGGCCAGGCCCCCGGAGACCCGGAGCCATCGAGAGTGCGCAGCGCCTGGCCGCGTCCGCTCGCTCTTCCCGCCAGGCGGAGGATGGAGAGAGAAATAGACGTCCTGTCTCTGGCCTACTCGCGGCGCCTCCTCGGGCAGGCGCGCTCCACTCAAGTTTACTTCCTGAATCTGCAAATCTAGTGGAGAAACGAGGGACGCTGAGGCCACGCTGGCTTCTCCCATTGCCAGGGTGGGCGGCGGGATGTTTCCCTCCCCCTGCTTTGATGCTGTCTGGGTAATGAAAAGGTCCCCCGCCCCAAAACCCCGCCACTGTAGACAACATCTGTTTTCCCCAGTAAGTGGCTTCTCAGCTAGGGTTCTCTTCTCCAAGTTTCCACAATAGAGAGCGCCTGCGGAGCTCGGCCTCTTCCCGCGTCTCCCAAGGCAGCAAGGCCGGTCAATGCCCGGTGACTTGTTCAAGCCTAGTGGGGGCCCCAGGAACGCCACGCCCGCGTCGGGTGTCACGCCACGCCGGTTTGGTGGCACACCGAGGGCATCTGGGTGCATATATGCTAAAGGTGTTCGGGGAAGCAAAGGCAGCGCCAACCTAGGAGAGGCCTCTCCCAGTAGGTTGTCACCGCGCCCCCGCCAGTGCCTTTCCGGCCGCCCCGCCGCTCGCGCGCCCGTCGCAGGCGGAGGTGGCCCGGCCGGCGCGGGGCACCACGTGCTCGCCGGGAGGGGCGGGAGCAGCGGGCGAGGGCGGGCGGGAGGCAGGGAGGGGGCGGGGCCAGCGCTCAAGGGGATGCCAATCAAAGCATCAACTTCAAATTGTGTCTGAAAGCCCCGCCGCCGAGCGGACGGCGGCCGCGGCAGTCGGCGCGGGATCGCGGATCCGGGCGCAGCGAGCACCGGGCGGAGGAGCAGCCCCCGGCCCCCGCGTCCGGGCCGGCCCGAGCGCCCGGCCCGCCTCCCCCGACCCACCCCTTTAATACTAGCCCGGCGCCGCTCCCGCGGAGTCCGCGGACATGTCCTTCCCGCAGCTGGGATACCCGCAGTACCTGAGCGCCGCGGGGCCAGGCGCCTACGGCGGGGAGCGCCCGGGGGTGCTGGCCGCGGCGGCTGCCGCCGCCGCCTCGTCGGGCCGGCCGGGGACCGCGGAGCTGGGCGCGGGCGCGGCCGCCGTCACCTCGGTGCTGGGTATGTACGCGGCGGCCGGGCCGTACGCGGGCGCGCCCAGCTACAGCGCCTTCCTACCCTACGCCGCTGACCTCAGTCTCTTCTCGCAGATGGTGAGTGCGCCCTGCTCCGCGCGCTTCTCACCCGGGCGGCTTCTCCCCGCCGGCCCCTGCGCCCCGGGGGGGGGGGGGGGGGGCTCGGGCGGGAGGGTGGCCGCGCGGGAGGGAGAGCGGCGGGCGGGCAGGGATCGCGGAACTGCCGGGGTGAGGGGCGCGAGCGGCCCTGCCCGCGGTCCCGAGGCGGCGGGGGCCTGGGCAGCGCGTAGAGGCCGGCGGGCAACGGTCCCGCCATCTCGGCGGGGTGGCAGTGTCGGCGGGAGTCAGGAGGCCGCAGCAGCAGGCCCGGTGCGCGCGGCCCGGTCTCCCAGAACCCCCCTCCCGCCCTCGGGCCGGCTTTCGAGACCCCAGCAGCTTTGGGCTGCGCGGGGAAGATGGTTTCTCCCCCAGGGGCAGAGTTCACACAGTGGTATCTAGTTTATAGCGTGGTAGAGGCGGCCAAAAACCAACCTAACAATGGCGATCAGACGGGCCGGAGGGGTCTCTTAACGGCGTGTGTGCAAATTTGAGATTTAGGGGGAAAAATTAATCTGAAATGTTTTTTTTGAGTCTCATATGGTGTTTGCTTTGACTTTCGTAAGTTGCCAAAGTTTTCATTTCATTTGCACCGAAAGAAAAGCACTTTTCTTCCCGTGTTACATAATGGAGGATTAAAGAAATCAGTGTCCCCAGGCTTAAAATAAGTGGTGTCATCTTAGTCTCCCGTCCCAGTGGGTGTCAGATGTGGGGGAGGGGTCTCCGCGGGGCACACGCCAGTCTTTCGGTCCCCAAGATTCGTGTATCTTGCTCTGATGCAAGGTCGGGCTCAAACTTCAGGCTACTGGTGACCTGAGCGCCGGGCGCGGGGGCCCGGGAGGCAGCCCCCTCTTGCGCTGCGGCCGGCGAGATAACGTAGTTTGCAGGCACCCTCCCCCCCAGGCCTCCTCACTCCCCCAGAAAGAAACAGGAAATAAATACCCGCCAACAGCACGCGGGCAAAGTAGCCGGTGTGTTTTCCTGTAACTTTTCTTGTAGTTTTGGAAAGAAAGACTATTTTTCTGAGAGCGGCCCGAGCTGCCTTTCAGATCTCTTGCTATCGAAAAAGATCAGCTCCCATTTTGTTCCCGCGGCCGCGATGCCGAGCAAGCGGTGAGAGAGATTTGGAAGGTACCCATTTTAAAAAGAATTCCCCCAGAAGCGAGGCCGCGATGTCTTCTTTACAATCACGGCCAAAATAATTAGAAAAGTGCAAAGTACATTTTGCAAAGATTAGGCAAAAACGAAATCTGGCCAAGGAAACCTTTTCTAGAGAAAAGGCATCGACCCCCGAAGGAATTACTGAAAGAAATACGCTGTTTACAACTTTCTCGGAGTCCGGAACCCCCTTCTGCTAACAGAGCAACTGGACGATTGTACATGGAGGATTCAAATTTTTTTTTTCCACAGAAATGTTGAATACAGATGTGTGCCTTTTGGGATCCCCGCGTGCGTTTGCGGGGGAGGGAGGGTTGTCTATGGTGAGGAGTTGCTCATTGTCGTGGGGTAGGGAAGGGAGAGGCTGGGTTTTTTACTAAGGGGGAACTGTAGAGAAATCCCCCTTCAAGGTGTATTTCCTCGTGGTCTCCTGCCGGTTCTTGGGAAGCAACCCTAACCCCAAACTGAGATGCTGGGCCTGGGTTTCCAAGCCTTTAGGACTGGGGGTTTGGAAGCCAAAAGGTAAAATTGTAAGTGAATGTCTGTCTTGGCAATTTATGGTAATAACGAGGTCTAATGAGCTTGTTAGAAAGATAAAATGTTATTTACCAAAAAACCTGATGGGATAATTTGACTCGCTGTGTTTTACTGCCGATGATAAAAAGAATATTGATTGCAAATAAATCAGGGCCTTGAAATACTTGCGCACAGTTTGTGCTGTTTGCTGCAGATCAAAGTCAAACTTGAGAGATAAAGTCTCAGAGGCCCAGGAAACCGGTTCCGCTCCTCGCGCCGGCGACGCGGCCCTCGCGTTAATATTTTACCGGATAAGCCCTCCTTTTGTGTTTAAAAAAAACAAATGGTGTTTTTGTTATTGTTGTCCAAGATGGCTAGGATTAAAATTTTAAATTACCTGTCACCACTATAGACCTTTAAGTGTGGGCGACCCATTATATGCAGATTAATCCGAAAAGCTGAAAGGAGTTGTGCTTTCATTTTAAATTGCTGGCGGATTTGGGCCCGGAGAAAACCCGGGCGGTTTATTTTGTTTGACCCCCTCAGGCTCTAAGGGTGGGGGCGTGGGCTCTCGGTTCTTCACGTTTGGAGAAGCTGTTTCATCGGCCTAGTTAAAAGGTTTTCCCCTCCAGCTAGTGCGAGGTAAACTTGGAAATCCGGCTTTTGGAGTCGTTGTGGGGGTGGGGTGAGGGACGGAGGGCAGCCTAGGGAAATTCGAGGGGCCGTAGCTCCCGCTGTGGCCTTCCAGAGAGAGGGGCTAGAATTCTGGAACTTTTCTTGAGTGACAGAAAAACTCTCCAGGATCCGTGGTAGCGCAGTTCCTGGAGGCGGCTCGTGGTCTGAACCCCCACCGCACCCCCTGCCCCGCGGTGGTGCATTGGGGCCTTTTGCTCTCAGCGGACAGGAGCAGCCGCTTTCTCAGTTCTGGGGACTCATCTCTCTCTCTCTCTCTCTCTCTCTCTCTCTCTCTCTCTCTCTCTCTCTCTCTCTCTCTCTCTCCCCGTACTCTCTCTCTCCTCCCTCGATGGGCCGCGTGGCCGCAGGGCTCACAGTATGAACTCAAGGACAACCCCGGGGTGCACCCCGCCACCTTTGCTGCCCACACGGCACCGGCCTACTATCCCTACGGCCAGTTCCAGTACGGAGACCCGGGGCGGCCCAAGAACGCCACGCGCGAGAGCACCAGCACGCTCAAGGCCTGGCTCAACGAGCACCGCAAGAACCCGTACCCCACCAAGGGCGAGAAGATCATGCTGGCCATTATCACCAAGATGACCCTCACGCAGGTGTCCACCTGGTTCGCCAACGCGCGCCGGCGCCTCAAGAAGGAGAACAAGGTGACGTGGGGCGCGCGCAGCAAGGACCAGGAGGACGGCGCCCTTTTCGGAAGCGACACGGAGGGAGACCCTGAGAAGACTGAGGACGACGAGGAGATCGACCTGGAGAGCATCGACATCGACAAGATGGACGAGCACGACGGCGACCAGAGCAACGAGGACGACGAGGACAAGGCCGAGGCGCCGCGCGCGCCCGCAGCTCCCACCCCCCTCGCGCGGGACCAGGGCTCGCCCCTGGCCGCCGACACGCTCAAGCCTCAAGACTCGCCCCTGGGCCTGCCCAAGGAAGTCCCGGAGCCCGGCAGCACGCGCCTGCTGAGTCCTGGTGCGGCGGGCGGCCTGCAGGGCGCGCCGCACAGCAAGCCCAAGATCTGGTCGCTGGCCGAGACGGCCACGAGCCCCGACGGCGCTCCCAAGGCCTCGCCGCCGCCGCCCGCTGGCCATCCAGGCGCGCCGCTGCAGCACCCCGCCTTCCTGCCCAGCCACGGACTGTACACCTGCCACATCGGCAAGTTCTCCAACTGGACCAACGGCGCCTTCCTGGCGCAGGGCTCTCTGCTCAACATGCGCTCCTTCCTGGGCGTTGGCGCGCCCCACGCCACGCCCCACGGCCCACACCTGCCCGCGCCGCCGCCGCCGCCGGTCACCGTTGCCGCGGGGGTGCTCCACGGCGACAAGGCCTCAGCCCGCAGCAGCCCCGCGCTCCCAGGTATGAGGCCCAGGAGTGTCCTTCCCCCATCCGGGCCAGGAATCCGGAGCCCGGGCAGAACTTGGGGCGGGGGTGGGGGGCACCAGCCATGGATGGAGAAAAGCAGTGGCTGCCTAGCCCTGCTGAGCAGTGACCCTGCCTGAATTCGGGGAGCGAGGCCAAGGCCCTCCGGCCCTCCGGAGAGAGCTGTGCTCCACCCTGGGGTCTGCTGGGAGGAGAAAGCCTGCTTCTGGTGGAGACCTGCCCCAAGGGCGGGAGGGAACGGAGAGGGGTTGGGGTGGGGAGGAGGCCTGCGTACCTCTGCTGCCCTCCACACCTGTCTCCTAGCCCTAACTCTGTCTCTCCCGACCCTCGCAGAGAGAGACCTCATCACCAGGCCAGACTCGCCGCCACAACAGTTAAAGTCGCCCTTCCAGCCTGTTCGGGACAAGTGAGTGCACTTTGCTTTTACCACTGGGCAGCGGAGGGAGCAGGGCGAGAGGCGGAGTAGGGTCGGGCGGTGGTGGGGTCCTCAGTCACTGTTGAAGGGGCGATGCCCACTAGCCCAGCGCGCCGGGCCAGCTGGGTCCAGCCGGGTTTCTCTGGAGCCGGGAGCCGCGAGGGGTCGGCGACGCCACCCCCTCTCCCCCCGGCGCTCGGCGGGCAGAACGGGGACGCCGGGTCCCAGCGTCCATCCTGACAGTGCCTTTTTGCCTTCTTGTTTTGCTGTTTCCCCCGCAGCTCGCTGGCCCCGCAGGAGGGAACGCCGCGGATCCTAGCAGCCCTCCCGTCCGCTTGATTCGGGGTCTTCTTTTACTTTTGCGGGGGGAGGGGGGAGGAGTTCGGGAGGGAGGGGATGAGGGAGGAATTAAGACAAATATTTCAGACTGGTGTAAAGGACAAATGTGGCCACGACGTCAACGACTCCCATCCATCGCTTTCTGCAGAAAGGGGTTCTTCCGGCCGAGCTGGCGTCCGGGCAGCCGGCCTCCGCCCGCGCGGCTCGGCTCTGGTAGCTGTCACCACGCTCCGGTTGGTTATCAGTTCGGTAAATGCCCCTATGTGCTTGTGTCTTTTTTTCTTTCTTTCTGTATATAGAGTGATTTCAGATTGTAAATAGCGCGTCAGCGAACTTGTCTAAATCATATATTTTTGTCTAATAAACTAAATGAAATGATGCCCACTGGTCCTGCTGCTGTGTGTGGCTGGGGTGTCCTGAGTGCTGAAATCCTGGCAGGGACCAATTGCCTGTGGCTTGGGGAGGAGAGGCGGGGCGGGGGGCGGGGGGGGGCGCGGTATCCATCCAGGAGGTAGTTGTTTCTCAGTCTTTTGGTTGTTGTTGAATTTGTAATGTTGTCACTAGGGCAGTTTCTTGTTGGCAGTTTGATTCTTAACAACTCTTACGCATATATCTGGGGGATGCCTTTCTCAGGACGTAAACAAGTTCGATTTTAGGTGTTTTCATAAAACGATTTCTTAAAGTGGGCGACAATGGGGGAGAAATAATTTCCAATCGTGTCCCCAAAGGAGAACTTGGGATTTGAAATCAATTTATACCTAGTTGTCTCGACAGTGCGTGGTGGCGTCAGGTCGTTCATGGGTAGAATGAGAGCATAATGGAGTATGAAATTTCGCTTTGAATGTCGTTTTTAGTTATTTGGTTAAATCAAACGTGGAGAAATTGGAAGGCTCTTTTAAACTCTCCTGATGGAGGGCAGGGATGCGGCGCGGGGGTGTTATCTGGGTCTGAGCGAGAGGGCTCTGCAGTGGTGGGGGGAGAAAAAACTGGGAGCGGGGCTCTGGTCTCCCCAGGACACCCGTTTACACTGCTGGCCCTAGACTGGGCGCACGGAGTGAGCCGGCCCGGGAGCAAATCAAACCCCAGACGGCCTAGGCCGGGCCTGTAGGCCGCTGGGAACGAGGGAAGGGAACAGTGCGTGACGGCGCTGGCCTCGCGTGCTCGCGGGAGGGCGGTGGCCCCTGAGTCTCACGGACCGCGGTGCGCTCGGAGCGGGACGCGCTGCAGCAGCCTGCACTTCCAGCAGGGCTCAGGCGACTTTGTGTGGAATTTGCGAAAACCGAGACAGCAAAGATTTCCAAAACTGCGCGTGAGGGAAGGACGTGGGCTGCGGGGAAACCTGCGCAGTGGGGAAGAGCCGAGTCCCTCGTTTCGGACAGGACCTCCCCCACGCCCCAGCCGGGCCTGATACTCGCTGTAGAACCCCTTCGGGACTCGCTGTCCGGGGGCTGCTGGTGGCGGCGAAGGGCAAGGCTGTCTGTCTCGAGCTCCTCTGCGGCGAGGAAAAGGGGCGGCTAGCGCTGAGGACTGGGGGTGCCACCCCACGGGGACCACTCTCCTCCCGCGCTCTTGTTCTTCTCCAGCCTCACCCCACCCGATCCATTTAGAGGAAATGGTCCCCTTTCCGTCGCCGGGGCGGAGACGCGAAGAGGGCTGCGAGGGCCAAAGTGGACTGTTGGCAGGTGGGGGACCGCGGCGGGCGGGGCGTGTGCAGCCGCGGGAGTAGCCGGGCGGCGGAGCGGAGCCGAGTGCCGGCGGGCTGGCGGGCTGCGGCCGCGGGGGAGCGGCTTCTGGTAGGAATGGACGTGCTCGAGGCGCCCTCTATGGGCCGAAAGCGGAATGGGACCCTGACGGCGGCGCAGATCAGGCTCCTGGGGCGTGGCGCAGAATCTGCGGGCTCTCCGCCTTGGGGATGCGGTGGGCGCGAGCCTCGACTTGTGGTGTCGGGGCTTTTCTGTTTTCTTGGGTGCCATACACTTGTCTGAATGTTGAGGGTGCGGTGTCCACAGGATCAGTGTTTGCACGTTGGCTCCCCCTCTGCCTCAGGAACAGGCTTCCTTGGGAAAGGCCTGCTGTGTAGGCTGCTGGCATTTGGGGGAGGAAGTGGGTGCCAGGCTCGGGCGGCGGGGGTGGGGGGGGTGTTCTCATTGTCCCGAGTGGGGCCTGCGAGTTCAGAGAGGACTTCCTCGTCTGCCCTAGACTTTAGTGCTTGGGGGACCACCACAACCCTGGGCTCCCTATTTCAGAGTTTTTGGAATGGAACAGGCTGACCAGTGGGGCCACGTGTCCTTGGCGACAGTGCCCGTCTAGAGAGCTCTGACCAGCGGTGTCCGGAGCCTCTGAGGAGGAAGAATGTCCTCGGCCCACAGACATGCTGCTCTGGCAGCCAGTGTGCTGGGAGATCCTTCTGGGCGCCCACTGGAAGCTGCAGGCGGGATTCAGTGGGCGGTAGAGTCCTCTGCCCTGTCTGGCCTCCACTCTCTCATTTCCCAGACTCAGGTAGGAAGGTCCCTGCAGACACAGGCTGCTCGCGCATCCTCTAAGTCCATTCTTTTTTTTTTTTTTTTTTTTATGCCCAATACATTGAGACCCCTCGCGGTATCGCCTAGGTGGCTGGGCCAGAACGTGCTCCCTAGCGGGGTTCCAGGCCTCAGAATCCAGGGGCCGAGAAGTGTGATGGGTCTGTGCCTCGCCTGAGCACTGGAGAAGCTTCCCCTAGGAAGAAATCAGGTGGGGATTGTCTGGAAGGTAAAGGTAAAAGTGAATTTTCAATTGAGCATTGAGGAGCATTTCTGTTCTTCGTGTGTCTTTTGTTTATATTTGTTTCCATCTCTTCCAGCCAAGCAGCCATCAAGATGTGTGCAGCCTGGGGACCTGCAGGCCCCAGGGGAGCCTCTGTGCACGCAGGGTTTCAGCTCCTAGAACATCTGGGTGTAGACACAACCCCTTTTATTCTGAAGCCAAAGTGGAGTTCCTCTGCAGCTTTCTGCCCTGCAAAGGTGCTCTTCCACCCCACCCCCGCCCCTGGGCAGTTTCATGGAGGGTGGCAGTTCTGTGACCTGCAAGAAGCCTGAACTTGAAAATGGGTAAGGGTGAGGAATGCCCACAGGATCAGTGTTTGCACATTGGCTCCCCTGCTGCCTCAGGAACAGGCTTCCTGAGGAAAGGACACCCTGGCCCAAGACAGCGTTTCTGTCCCCATTGAGGCTTGGTGGGGGAAGGGTAAGAAATGCAGTCCTGAGACCCTCCTCTTTCTGCTCCAGCCCAAGCTGGCGCCCAGGTAACAGGATCTTTAGGAGCACAGCCCTTCTAGATCAAGGGCCCCCAATTCCTGGCCTGAGGACTTGGGGAGTGGGCGCAGGCCCCGCGCCAAACATGACCTGCTGGAGTCTCTGAAATCTCTCTGCTCTCGCCAACCTTCCCTCCCGCTCCGATCAATTATATTCACCAGCACATTTATCTCGCCTGCAGTATGGAGAATTCATATTCATATCTGGGTTTTAGTGGTCTGACACTGATTAATGTAGTCCGCGCCGTGGCTCCGACGGGCGCGCCACCCTATGAATCATGCCCCATAAAGTTTGGGTCGTCCTTGTAGATGGGACTCTGCCAGCCAGCAGGGAAGGTGGCGAGGGAGGGAGGAAGGAGGGTGAGGGAAGGGAAGGGAGTGGGGGCAGGGCGGAGGGGGGCTGCACGGTCCCTCCCTGCTGGCCCTGACTGAGGGCTCCCACAGGCCCTGGACCCTTTGCCTGAACCTGTCTTTCCAGTCTTCCCCAGCTGTCTCTCCTTCCCTTCCGGATGATTCCATAAGACCAGAGGTGGTGGCCTGGCTGGCCAAGGCAATGCTGGGGTGTGGCTGGGGCTGCCCAGAGAGCATGGTTTATGGACACTGATTTGGAGAGAATGGAGCCCTGAATGCTCTTGAGCAAATGACAGGACCCAGTTTACTAGCTAGAATTCAGTTTTGACCTTGGGGTGCCCAAGCTGGGGGTTGGAAAAGGAGGGAAGGAAGTCCAGCTAAAGGAGGGTTGCTGGGTGGGTTCAGCTCCGTGAATGTTTGGGGTACACAGGCCATAGAAACTTGGAAGGCTCTACCAGCCTCCAGAGGCTCTACCCATGGCTGCATGGGCCACAAATCAGGACCCAGCACCGTGACACAAGTCAGCCAGGCTTTCAGGCCTACTTGGACCCTAAAGGAGAAGCTTTGGTGTACGGTCACTGAGCTCAGGCCCTGTGGTCCCACGACTTGCCAGGTCTCCAGAGTGAGTCCTGCCACATCTCCCTGGCCCAACTGGAGGATATGGCTCCAGGTGTAGAGGGCAGGAGTGGGAGTGGCCCTGGGTGGGTGGCTAGGAGACAGAGCTGGGGAGGTCATGAGCTCTGGGTGTGGTGGCAGCACCCGCTACCTGGAGGGGTCCCCACCCTAGTATGGAGAGAGCATCCCCCACAAACTTTCCCTGGCCTATGGCTGCCCACCCCTGGGCTTCTGATGAATGGTCTCCCAGTAAAAAGCTGGCAGTGATCTGGTGCCCAGCTCAGCGGGGGAGGGAGAGCTTTGCAGGTCTTCTCCAGAGCCTGGAGGAGCCAGCAGCTCTAATTATAGCTCCCAAGCTGAAAGGCCTGGAAGGTCATCCCGTGGGGACTGCGGGCGGCCTTTTGTGCCCCAGCTTCTGAAGCTGGATACAGATCCCTCCCCTCCGAGTAAGGATGGTTGAGAATGGGCCCTCCGACTGCCAGCACAGAGCCCGAGGGCGGCAGCTGATCTGTCAGCACAACCAGCCCCCGCCTGAGGCCCACTGTATTTTTAGAGACCCATGAAAATGTTTTAATTTCTTTTGAAATGAAAAGAAGAAAAGTAACTTTCAGGTCGAAGACAATGTTAATATATAATATCCATGTATTCATCTTTATACCAACACAGTAGTGACTTTTTTTAAACATTTTTTTCAATGGAGATGAGGCTCATTACCCAGGAAAGTCACCCTGTGGCCTAGGCCGAGGAGGGCCCCTGAGCGGCTTAAAATTCTGGAATTGTCTTAAATGGAAAAGTCAGAGAATCGGGGTGGCCCTGAACCTTGGAGGGAAGCGAAGGAGGGGCCCCATTCGTGGGTGACCTCTCCATCTCAGGACCCCTCAATGGGGACCCATGGCTACCCCAGATCGAGTCGCGGGAGCCCCCCAGGATGTTGGCCCCAACCGTTGTTGTGCCCTTACAGAGCACGCGCCCCAGGCCTCCCTGCCCCACCAGGTGCCTAAGAAGGAAAGGCCAATTCTGCTGGCAGTGAGGCAGAGGGCAGTGGCTCTGTGTGGGCAGACGCCTAGTAGCCCCGGGGTCCCCTCTGGCAGGGAGCAAGTGGCAGCCCTTTCTGCGTGCTGCTGTTTGGCTTCTGAAGACGCCGCCGGTGTCTCTGATCCCCCTAATCCATTTACCCAGTGTCCTGAGCTCCCTGACTGAATGCGGGGACACAATGGCCTGGGCTGCACCAGGGGCCCCGGTGGGGGGAAGCGGCGCACGCAGCTAGCCCTCAGCCTCCAGCCGGCGACCCCGTCGCCCCGTCGTCCCCGCGGGGTCACAAGCTCGGTGACACAACGCAGCGGTGGGAATGACGCCGACAGTTTAAATCTTCTAAACCGAAGGGCTTTCATTCTTAATTCCTTCTACTTCAGACTGCCCTTTGGACCAGGGAATTGGCTCTTGGATTTCTCCACTGCGCGCTTTCGGTCCGCGCCCAGGCGCTCAGGGGAGGGGGCTCCCGCGCGGCTCCTGCGGCTGGACACCCGGTAACAACGGAGCTGGCTACCTGTCGTCTCCGTGTGTCTTTCCTCTGTGTCTTTTCCTGTTTGCTTGTGTGTCGCTGCTGTCGCTTCGCTGGTTGTTGAATTTTAAACGTATGCTTAATTGCCAGGTCGTGGGTTAGCTCCAGCAATGTCTGAAAATATTAAATACATCTGCGAGACGGTGGGCAAGAGAAATTAAAAAGGTGCTCGCAGCACAGAATGTTAAAAAGATCCCACAATGAAGTGATTAACATTTTTATGAATAAAATTAATCCCGCATTAACTCTGCTGCTTGGTACCTCGGAAAGGCAGACAGCCGAGCAGCCCCCCTTTCTCACACCCAGGGCCGCCTGGCCCATAGCAAACACCCCCCCCCCCCACTAGCAGTTGCAGAGCGCTGAGGGTACAGTCAATAAGAGATATCTAAATTGGAGGCAAGGAAAAGAAAACCTCCCAAAATGCAAACAGCACACGTCGTGCAACAGTCAAACAGAACTATCTTTTTGTTTTTTCCCTTTAGCAAACCCGCAATCCAAACAGGCCGTCATCTCCTTGCTTAGACATGCAGGTGGGATGGTGTGGACCTGGTCACCGTGGCGTGGACTGTGAGGCCGAACCGCAGGCCGGGGGTGTGAGGCTGGCCCTTCCCGGCCTCCCCTCTGGGCCCAGCTCTGGCCAAGGGGCGGGCCTTCTGCAGATTAAAATTTCCTGCCTCCCAGATAATAAAGTGCAATGTCTCCTCTCCCGGCCTTCCCTCTCCCTCCTTTCTAATCTCTTGCCACTGCGGTTTTGGGACGGTTCCAGCAGCTGTACAAAGGGAAACCCAGGCATCTGAAGTGTCACTCCGCAGCTGTGGCGGAGGACGCCGGGGCCATTTTGTCCACGCTCGCAGCTCATGTGCGCAGCAGAAGGTGAATCAAAGCGGGTCTTCCTCAGCCCCACACGTTCTCCTGAACCGCTGCGGCAGAGCTCCGAGCTCGGAGCACCAATAAAACCGCGGTCCCTGTTTGAGTTGATATATTAATATTTACCGAGGATTTGCAAGGTCGGGACTAAATGTCAGCAGATTGCTGGGGCAGTCCTGCCGGGAATAATTAAACAAATCTCACAGCAGTTCAGCCTCTTAACATCTTTATTAATCCCCCCCCCACCATCCTGAAAGAGTACGTTGAAATATTGCCTTTGCAACCTTAGAGAAAATTCAGAATAAGGGTAATAGTAAATAAAGTACTGCAATGTTTGCTTTGGACAGCCTCTGGGCCCCTCCCGGCAGACGTTCGGAGCAGCGAAGACTGATGTGCGAACTACCAGCAAGCGGCCGTCCTTCTCACCTGCCCCTCCATCTATCAGATTTATCCCGAACGATTTGCCAAACACAATCACACTGTTTCTGTGATTTGATCCACACCCGCGTGGTCCGCTCAGCCGAGCCCAGTGATGGTGGCAGCTTGCTCCCGAGGCCTGCCTTTTTCAGCATGATTACAGCGTGCACTTTAGTACAAGTTGGACAATTCTCTTTAATAAGCTCCATAATTAGTGTGGGGATGCCTCATTACAAGTCATAGCCTGTAGCAGTCCTGGGCCAAACAGCCCTCCACAATCTGATTTATTTTTTATCAGGCAGCAGGAGCTGTCTGGAGTTTGTGTTTGTATAATGGGGACCTGCATCAGGCCCCCAGTGTAAAAATACCACCAGGAAATTAATTGCGTCTGTGTGCACTCACCGCAGATGTGTCCTGTTGATCAGAATGGTATATTTTTGACTTTGCTATCCTGCGGTGAGTTGTGAAGAAATAAAATGAAAGCCAGCAATGCAAACATATTAGCATCAATATAGATTCAGTCTGGCGTAATTGAAAACATGGGCTTTCCAAGGAGGCTGTGCAGGGGTAGTTCAACTTTCTGGTAAGACCTTTTCCTTCCTGTCCTCTTCCCACAGTTGTTATTTATTTGTTTATATGTATATGTGTTTATTTATTGCTTCTGAGTGGAACCACCTCCTGGCAGACACGTGGCTGGAATTGCAGTTGGTTTCTGGCTGGAAGGTCTGCTTGGAATAACATACCCCAGTGGGGTGGCAGATCCCCCGCCCCCACCCCTGACCCCAAGGCCCCCGCCGGTTGAGGTCAGTGGTTTGGCATTCTCACAACCTCGAGAGGCCACCAAGAAAAAGGTGGGCCTGGGCTGCTCATTGAGGCTCCACTGGAAGGGGCGTCAGGTACACTCCGTGTGCGTGTGTGTGTGTGTGTGTGTGTGTGTGTGTGTGTGGGTGTGGGTGTGTGTTTCACGGGGACTAAGTCAAGTGGACAGATCTTTGTTGTAAGCTCTCTGTGCTGCTCCCAGGCTCAGATATAAATAAATGAAGAAGGCACCCTTCCTTCTCTCTGCTCTTTGATCAGACCACTTGATCCCTAAATTCTGATGAGGTTGCAAATTACTCCTCCGACTGAGAACAGTTTAAGGATATTTTTAGACTAATCGGTCCCTGAGTTAGAATTCATCACTGTACGCTCTGTTCTTGACACTGGACAGTCCATTGCTGGCGATTCTATATGGGTCTCTGCCATGGCAGTGTATGCCTGCCTCCCTTACCCCTGTCCCTCCCTCCCTCCCTCCCTCCCTCCCTCCCTCCCTCCCTCCCTCCCTCCCTCCCTTCCTTCCTTCCTTCCTTCCTTCCTTCCTTCCTTTTCCTAGAGGAGTTGCATGAGCTTCTCTTTCCCAGTCCTCCTTTTGAGGCCATTGGAGGTCAGCAGTCTGGATTTCTTGCTCAGCTCTGTGTTGGGATGGAGTTTGTGAATGTCGCCTTCCAGAGCTCAGCAGACAGCAGCACCTTATTCATGGAAAAAGCATTAACTCTAAATGTAACCATGGCAGTGAAATATTTAGAATGGTGCAGGAAAGTAACTATCTTTCATATGCAAAAGAACCCACTGCTCTGTCTGTAAGTGGGATGGCCCCCTCCCCCCCTCTGCACATTTAGAATTGTGCAGGAAAGTAACTGTGTTTCATATGAAAGTCTGTAAGTGGGATGGGGCGTTCTGCAGCAGCAGCAGTGAGAGGAAGTGGAGTGGAAACCCTTTCACGTGGGATTTGCATGGTCCTAGCAACGGCATGATGCTAGTGGCCCCTCCCGGAATACTGTAAGGCACCAGATTACAGTGGTCTCATGGCCAGTGACCTTTAGCGTCTGGGCTTACAGGTGGGCCTGGGCTCCCAGAAGAGCAGGCACATGGACGCCTTGCTTGTTCTCCTGAGAACACAGAGCGAGGCCTGGTGAGCACCATCTCTCGGGCAGAGACAGAAAGCCCCACGGCAACCTGCAGTGATCTGATTGGTGAGCTCGGGATGCAGCCCAGGCTGGTGTGTGTGTGTGTGTGTGTGTGTGTGTGTGTGTGTGTGTGTGTGTGAGAGAGAGAGAGAGAGAGAGAGACCTAGAACTGCATGTCTCCTGCATGGTGATCTACCCCTCTCAGTCCTCTTTCCCAGATACCTCTCACACCCTTACCCTCCGAGAAGGGTGCAGCAGGACCTTAGGGAAGCATGTTAAAAATGCATGTTCCCCAGCAGCCTCCTCCCCAATCCCTGTTTCAGTAGGCATGGGCTGGGCCCGGTAATCCGCATTTTAAATCAGGGTAATTCTGCAACTGAAGGTGGAGAAATGCCATGCGGATCCTAACCTATGTAAAATGACTTCTGTTAATGAGCCAGCTACAGAAGGCTCTAGTGTCACCTTTCCTGGTTTATTAGCACTTGAACTGGGCCTGGAACTGGAAGGTTCTAAAGGATTGCAGACCCAGACAAGTTCATCTTCAATGATGAGAATTATTCA
The DNA here is from genome assembly GCF_004115265.2 of Rhinolophus ferrumequinum. Classification (NCBI taxonomy): domain Eukaryota; kingdom Metazoa; phylum Chordata; class Mammalia; order Chiroptera; family Rhinolophidae; genus Rhinolophus; species Rhinolophus ferrumequinum. The sequence continues at coordinate 2,186,563 of NC_046290.1, forward strand.
TGCTCGCAGAGGGCAGGGCACCCGTGCAATGCTGAGCTTCTGTGCAGGCCCTTTGGGGCTGCCCTGGTCACTGAAGACCTGTTGGTGGCTGTGCAGAGTGGCACGAGGACAGAGGACAGCAGATCTTCCCTGACATCCGTTCCACCACGTCGATGGCCAGCAGGGGCATTTATCAGCTCCAGGCTGTAGGAAATAATAGGATGTTACCAGACTCTGCTAATGCTGGGAGCCTAAGTGACGGTGGTTCTGACGTTTGTCACTCTGCAACAGAACTTCTGGGCTCTCCAGTGCCCACACAGTCCTTTCCGAGGGTCTCCCCTTCATTTGAGGGTTGCTGATTGTTTGTGCCTGTAGTTAACCTTTCCTTGTGTAGAACATTTTCCCTTTTCACGTTCATGCAGTTGACAATTCAAAATGTAAATGGCAGTTGCCGCAGGCATAGCTAAATGGATGCGTGTGTGAGTTTCTCACCAAATGCACAACTGTGCTGAGGGTGTGTGACGGAAAGGTTTGATGCAAGGCACCTCGGGTTATAGGGACGATAAACTATTGTGGGCAGTGCCTTCCAAGTCCAAGAGGAGGGTTGAGGGCTGACCATGGCCGGCCTCCACCAGAGGACAAGACTCAGGGAAAAGCAGACAGACGGATCGTTGAATCTCTGCATCCACTTTTTTTCCTCGTTTCCCTCCCCCTTCACCACATTTAAAAATAAAGACAGAGAAGAATTTCTTAGCCAAGTTTGAAACCAGCTTCATCTTTAGGGACTGAAGTTCCTTTTCTCTTGGGAAATACTTCTTCCCATTTCTAAGAAGGATGAATTTTTTTTTTCTTTTAACTTTAAGAAAGACCCCGAAATCTTCTCAGGCAGCAAATAATATCTGTTACAAACAAACAACATTTTGATAAGCTGAGTATAAATGAATCAGAAACATGTGGCTTTGATTTTCTTGAAAGGGCTTCCTTTGAACCCCCAATATTTGTAGAAAGTTTGAGGTGTTCAAACGCTGTGCAGTTGGGTACACCCAGCCATAATTTTAAGGGGACGAATTCAGTGCACATGTTTCTGATCTATTTAAAATTATCAGAGTCAGCTCTTCATTGTGAATAGCTTTTGATGTGCAAGAATGCCTCTGAGGCTTTAAAAATCACTCTGCAGTGTCTCTTCCCTCCTGGCAGCAGAAGGGAGCCAGCGTCTGGGAGCGGCACAGCCTCTTTACCCACCATCAAATATTGCTTCACGCCTTTAACTCATCGGTTTCAGGAAGTATCAAACTTGTGAAAATGCCTTTTTCGTGTTAGGAGCATGTGAATCTTGGAAGTAGAGGTGAGAAAACATCAGAGCTGATGGCTGTAACTGCTGACCTCTGGTTGGGGGGTGATGGTCATTGCCGTTCAGATAGATGGAAATTCCACTGGCGCATGGAATTTCACTGATGTCATTCTCATTCTGGTAAGCCAGAAATAAGTGCCGGGCCAAGTGCTGCGGTAGAAGTGATCCATAGATGGGTAGTTATTTAAAACCTAGGTTCGCGTTGTGCAGCCTTGAGGAGATGACTTCACAATGCCTTCCCGTGTGTGCGTGTCAGCTATACATACACTCCTACTAGGCGGATGGAGGAGAGGCCGTGAACTTGATACTGGGACTCACGAGTAGAAACATTATTACCTTTTTGACCTGAGTGAAGATAACACAATTCCTGGCATTGAACCAGCAGCTCTGGGTGCCAGGTGCTACTTGCTACTTGTTTACATATGGTGGCAGATTTAGTCCCCTGATGTGGAGGTGAGGTTGGAATGATTATTCATTTGTTTTTAGGGACAGGGGACTGCGGAGAGGAGTCACCTCGGAAGTCCGGGGCTCTAAGCCCCTCCATGCTCCCCCCATACAAGCCCTCCACTAGGACAGGAGAAGGTTCTGGCGCTCCCTGCCCTTCCCGGAGCGCCAACAGTACCTGTCTTCCTGAGGTTTTAGGGCTTCTCCACCTTGGAAACTGTCTTGTGATGTGTGCCTCCATCCGAAAGAGCCCTGGATCCATGAGGGTCCCTGGTCACCCTCAGAGCCTCCACTAAGTCCTGGGGACGGAGCTTGTCCAGCCCAAAGCTAGTGTCGTTTTAAAATCTGGTTGTGATTTTTCTGTCTTCAGTAGGCAATGCTATTTGTTTTTCTTAATGACATCTTTTTATGCCAAATAGAACAAGCCAGGATGTCATGTCACACATTCTCTCTGTGGCGGGAACTCACTTGTTCTTTGTGGACACAGCCATTTTGAGTTCTGTCTACAACAGGGTGCCTATGGTTCTAAAACGTGCAGCCTGTTCGAGATTCCTGGTTCCCCAGGTCGGCCTTCTACCTGGGGTCAGGATCCCTGTCTCCCAAGCTTCCTGTGGCCCTTGTCACACCAGCGCAGGCATTCCCAGAAGTGCCCTGGCTGGTTGCAGGGCTTCATGGGAGCCAGGGAGGTGCAGAAGGGCTGCAGATGTGAGCACCACCATGAGCTTGGGGGAGCTGAGGCTGCAGCCTATCCTGGGATGTGTCACCCACCCCCATGACTGTCAGGTTGGCTCTGTGATGTGAGATCTACTGAACCTTCTAAATAGCACCTCCATTTGGGGTGCTTATAGTTCTGTAAATGAAGTGTGCATGTGACGTGTGCGTGTGCGCCCGTGTAGAGTGGTGGCACGGGGAAGAGTGAGCATGCTAACCCTAGCGGTCAGGATAGCTGCCAAGCCCAGAGGTTAAGCCGGATTCCACCCCACTTCTATTTATCAGGTGGTGCTGTGTTTGCCTGGAGAAACGTTCACATCCTGAACTTTCTTTGTCTCATGTTCATAGACGCATGGGCTCTGTAAGGCAGAGAAGCCTCAGTTTACAGGGAGAAGAATGAGTCCCACAGGGTCGGGGGAACTTTCTCAGACGCAGTCTCTGTTTGAGGGTGCTGAGCAGGAAGAAGATCCAGTTGGAACCATGGTGACCAGTGTCAGAGACCCCATGTCAACATATCCCACAGGACGCCAGCGGGAGAAGACCCATGCATTGATCAGAGGGCAGAGGGCCATGGGGACAGGAGAGACCGTGGAGTGTCCTGGGTCAGTGGCAGAGCCAGCTGTTGCCTACTGGTCTACAGGGCGTCGCACGCCCACTCCGGGTTTGACTTTTGCCCCAAATGGACCTGCTTAGTCCTGCTGTCCTGGGGTCAGCCTTCATCCACGTGATGCTGGCATGACCTGGTCTTCATTTCCGTTAGAATCAGGGTGGTGCCATCTGTGTCTCTTAGGCTCCTGGCCTCCCAGCGCCTCCTGGCCTGGCCACCACATTTGCTGTGACGATGCTGACCCCACCCTCACACTGGTCCACTTCCAGGCAGCACCACCTTCGTGCCCTTCACATGGGAACGGCTCCGTGTTCCTGAACTCTGAGTGTCTGGGATGTTCCCACTCAGCCAGACTTTACAAGGCTCTGCTGAGATGCACTCAGCAGCTGTGTTTCCCCGAAAGTAAGACCTCACCGGAAAATAAGCCCTCGCATGGTTTTTCAGGATGGCATCCCCTGAACATAAGCCCTAATGCGTCTTTTGGAGCAAACCTTAATGTAAGACCCGGTCTTATTTTCGGGGAAACACAGTCATAGCAATGGCTTTGTTTCTGGATCAATACTGGGATCCGTATCCAAATGTGTCCAAAGGCCTTCAGTGCTTTGTTTCTCGCCAAGACTGCCAACTTCTCGGGTGGAGCCTGTCTGCAAAGTGCCAGTCGGTGCCCTGGATGTGGGTCCAGAGTAAGAGTAGCTCACGTCTCACTTGTTCCCATCACATCGGGTTGTACATGATGCTAAATGGCTCTCAGCTGATGTTGCACAGCCCTGTGTTCAAGAATGGCACCAATTTCACTTAAACACTTCATTTTGGTGGCAGGGTAGGCAGGTGGCAAGAAGCTCCCCTGGGAGCCAAGTGGGGCTAAGGGGGAGCTACGTGAGAGGTGTGTGGGGATGGCCCGGTACCACCTCCTTCCTCACGCTCCATCTGCAGTGTTTACCTTTCAGCTATTCCAGGGACCGTGTGCAGGTGCCATGCTCCCACTTCACGGGCTTTCTCCTAACAGTACTTTGCTTTCTGGGCCCATTGCAAAAGCATTCTGGGGGGATTTCCCTGAATTCTAAATATGAACACATGACTCTGGAGACAACGCTGGCTGGTTTCACTCCAGGAGCACTGAGTTCTTCCAAGTTTTGAGCAGCTGTGACGCATTCTATGGTAGCTTTCCAAGAGCCTGCGGTGGTCGGCCCTTTTTCTACTGGTGGGGAAGCACATTAGATGCAATTTGTTACTTGCATTTGCCCCTTCGTCAGCTGAGTGACTGCCATCCTTTAGGGCCTGGGAGAAAGGGGTCTGGGGGCTCCTGCTGTTACAGCATTCCTGTGGGTTGTGGAGATCCTTTCCTCTTCATATCCATGAAATACTTTAAAAATAAGAACAACTGGGGATTCTGTTCTTCCAAGTTTGGTTTCACATCCCTCTGGTTAATGCCATCGGTGAAAACAATTAACTTCTGTATATTTCAGGATACAGGCAGGACCTTGTAGGAATCTTATTTAATTATGTGCTATATTAATGTTATATTGATTATGTTATTGCCTGTAAATCCAGTTGCTTAATAAAGCTGCAGTCATTTTGCAATAAAGTTGTGTTTGCAGTCAATTAATGGGTGTCTGGGGGCAGACAGCTATGCGCGGGGCGCGAAAACCATAGGAACCAAGAAAGAAAGTCAGCTATTTAATGTATGTGCAGGAATGTATGGATGTATATGTATATAGCTGGATTCAGTATAAAGGAAAAGCATATACCCCACTGCACTTATTTTTAGCACATGGATCTGGAAATTTATGACCCGCCGTCTGTATGGTGGTGCTGTCCATGGCACTGAGGCAGCATCTGTACATGGGGCGGGATGATGTTTGATTTGAAAAATACAAGTAAACGATAACTGCCAATATTGAGACCATGTGAAGGCCAGGGAACAAAGCATACTTTCATCGCTGCTCATGTTAACATGCAGCGTGGAGGAGCACATTCGCCCCTTCGGAGGAAGTGCCGTCGCCCCTCTGAAGATCACATCTGCCACGAATATCGTTCATCATGTGGTCCGACTTTTATCTCTCTACCAAAATCTCATGTCATGATTTTCACGTCTGATGCTAAATTCAGGTCACTACAAAATAAGTACGACGATTTCTTTCTTTCCATCTTCTGTGATGTGTCCAACATGTGTGTCCTGATAACAGAACATGAAGTAAATATTAAAGTTTTATGAGTGTATTTTTAATAATGTACCATAGCAAATGGAAATAAGCCGGTCCCCGAATCAGATAGATGGTTGATCTTTCCCATAAGTGAAAGTGATATGTCAATCATATAATGATGCTTATGTAATTTGATTGGGAGCAGGCCAGTGGGTCTCCCATCTTTGGCCATAAGGATGATGCTGAACAACGTATAATCTTGTGGTCAAAAAACATGATTTGTTACAATGGGGTTTATGTCAGTGACCAACCTTCTGTCCCAGGAGGATCCCCAAAGGACCTGAGCTTCGGGTGGCTGAGGACCCCTGACTCCAGTGTAGTCTTCTGTCAGTAACAAAACCATTAAATCACGAAGTAAAACACTTTTTCTCCAATGTTCCAGTTGGACCTCCTGAGAATACATCTTGCTGTGTTATTGTCTGTGCCCCTCCCCTGCCCCCGGCTCAGCTGGGTTTTCCTGTGCTCCCTAACTCTGCCAGCTTGTCCACACCAGCCCTTAAGTGCACACAGGAGGCTTCTCAATCTGTGAATTTGCTGCCTCATTGCTGTCGGTATTCCAGATACCAGTTCACTGCAGAGTTTGGAGATGTCCTTATTGGTGAGTAAAAGCTCCACGTTAAGCCACACGCATGTCTCCTTGGCTGCTGTCCTTTTGGCTCTGAGGACCAGCCCCCTTGGTGATGGCTGCTGGGCATTTTGAGGTATAAGAGAGACGGAAGGAATGAGTTCTCTCCACACCTGTGCCAGTCAGATGGCAGCAATAGAACACACGAGACACAATAACACAACACAACAAAACACACGACAACACAACAAACACATCAGCTGGTCTGATAAGCCTAGGACTGCCCAACTTCATGAAATGGAAATCGTTCCATTGCAATCATAGGAAGGTCAAAAAAGTGTTGACAATGAACAACTGAAAAAAAGGAAGCAGACATCAACAAAGGGAAGCCTAGAACATTCAGAAAGCAAGCAGTCCAAACCATTGTATCTTGGGGAGCTCACTGGGATCCCATTGGAAAATCGGGTACCGGGACAGATGGAGTCCTCTGTCACGGGAGTGTAAACTTCCACGGAGCCAAGAGAATTGGATGACCCTGCTCACAGGTCATCCCCGAGCCCACCTGCAGGGACATGAGCCCGAGGGGACAGCCAGCACTTCTGAAATGGGAAAGTTTGCTAATTGTTTCCTGCACACACAGATGAAGAAGCTCAGGATGAATTCATACGAAAGGTATATGCTTCACGGTCCCGCTGTGCACAGCCCACAGGCCCATGAGCACACTGGTTACTAACTAGTCTTACCTGATGGACAGACATCACTTATTGGGCCTTTCTCCACAATAGCCCAAACTGTATGTTCCGGGAGCAATGTGCTCCATTTCTTATTTTTTTCATTTCAGTACAAAAATACTAAATTTGAGGGATTGTTTTAAAAGCAAAATGACTAACTTGTAGATTCCTGATACAATAACTTGGCAGTCATAGCCACGGAGTCAATAGGATGGAAGTAAAATAGGAGAAAGGAAACACTGAACCCTCTGTGTGGCATCTGTGGTCAGATTCTGTTCAGTGAAGTCCCATCGTTGTTAAGACCTGGGCTGCAGCTGGGGTCTGATGGCCCAGACCCGAAACCCTCAAGCGGCTAATCTGCTAAGCCCATGGTGAGCCGCTGGCCTCCTCAGCGTCCAGGGAGGGCGTCTGTCTTTGATTTTGCCCCTGACCTCTGGCTCTGCGTTCGCCTCTGTTCTTAGTCCTGCAGAAATGGCCTGGCACCCGTGGCAACAGCACTCATTTTGACCTTCAACCCCAGAACAATCCAGGGGCAATTTCCCTGTTCATATTTTTTTAAAAAATAAAAGAATATGAGGAAAGAGTAAAAGTGTAAGAAAGGGGAGTACTTGGAAGTACTGTCTGAGGCGAGATGAGAGGAGTATAAGGTAATTCTTGAGAGTTTCAGGGAAAGATGTGTGCTTGTCAGTCACATTATTTATGACAGCGATGTGTAGAATCAGCTCAAAGGTCTCAAAGGATAGAATTAATTAAGTGGGTTTTGATCCAACCACCCAATGGAAAAATATGCAGACATTGAAAAGCAAGTTTCAAAAATAATTGAACAAGGTGCACATATTCATAATCTAATGCTAAGTGACAAAGATGGATACTGACTGTATTTATGATTTGATCCCAACACTGGGAAAATATAGATGTAACCATATTTCTATATTTATCCACATATACATGGAAAAGAGCCTGGGGAGAAATTCACAAAAATATTAATTGTGCTTTCCCTATGGAATGGTGGGGTACTGCTAATTTGTGTGTCTTCTTTATGCTTACATACATTTCTGACTTTTTTGTTTGTTTGCTGTTTTTGTTTTTTTCCCAGTTTTCTTGAGATATAATTTACATGCATTGCTGTATAAGTTTAAGATGTACAGCATAATGATTTGACTTACATATGATATGAAATGATTATTGCAGTAAGTTTAGTTAACATCCATCTGACCTTTTTAATGAGAAAGAAGAGTTCTGTAATCAGAAAAAAAATGTAACAGTGCAAATATTTTTGTAATTTCAAGATAAAAAATTAATTGCACTAGATTTTTCTGAGACCAAGACTTGTATCCAGAAAGTCCTTTGAAGTCAGACATGATGTTTTTGCATGTGTGTTTCAGACCATGTGGGCAGGTGCAGAGTGAACATGAGGAGATCACGCACAGATCCACTGTCCCTCTGTTGGGGTGTGCACCAAGGGCACATAATAGTCCTTGTGAGACTGCGGGAAAGTAAAAACACAGGACTCCATATTGCAAGTGTCACTTGGAGGTGAAAAGTCGTCTCATGTAAGCATACTTAGAGTGAAGGTGTGTGTCCTGAGGGGCAGCACGTGTGGACCCCACCAAATGCGTGTCTTGTAGGGGGCGAGCCACGGGCAGCACCTTTATGTGTATGCCCACCTGTAGTGGGACCCTCCCGGTAACAGTGGCCAGGTCCTCACTGTCCCCAAACCTCAGCAGGCCAACGCCTCTGCTGAAAGTCCCCAATAGTATTTCTCAGGTTCTAAAAATAAATTTACCAAAATTGCCATCTTGGGGTCACACCGTCCCAGTGTGGATCCCATGCCCTGTGGAGGTTGTCCTGGAGACGGCAAAGTTAAGCATCTTGTTCTTTATGACTCCAGAGGCCCAGGGGCTCTGTCTGCAGGAGGAAGTGTCACTGGGGTAGGGGGTTCAACTGTGTCTTCATTCAAGGAATCTCCCAAAACTCACCTAACTTGGTGTGTACTTTGTCCAGCCCGTCCCTCTTTCCCAAGTCCCTCCTGTGAGGCTGTGTTCCTCACCTGCCACCTAACTGCCCAACCCCACCAGCCCAGCAAGCCCTCCATGTTTGAAAGCTGGGTGGTGTGCTGCCCTTTTTCTTTCCTTTCCTTCCACCTGTGCACACTTGGCCCAGCCGACCTCCTGTGTCCTGGGAGCTGGAAGGCATTCCCAAATATGGTTCCCAGGACTGCTTACTTCCCCTCGTCCTTTCCCATACATGGGCATCATCTCCTTTCGGTTCTTTCTACTGGCTCTTCCTGAGCGCTAATTCTGGGGTGTTTCGTGGATCCTCTTGTCTGCAGTCCTCCTCTCCCTAGATGACCTCATCCACTTGGTGACTTTAAAGAGTGTGGGTGTGCAGACGACTGCAGATATGTGCCCTGCAGCCTAGGCCTCACCAAATGCCCTTTGTGTGGCTACAGGTGTGGGCCTAACAGCTCCTTCCAAATTGGAGTCTCCACAGGGGATCCTTGGTCCGCTCTGCCTCAACCCTGCCCCACAGTCTCTCTCCCTGAAAGAAATAGGACCTCTGTTCTCCAGGTGCTCCTGCTAAAAATCCAGGGGCTGTCTGTAATCCTTCTCTTCCCTTCACCCCATAGCCTGTCGACCAGTAAGCCCTGCAGCCCCAACATACAACACCTGCCCTCAACCCCACCACCTGACCCTTTTCCCGGCTGCCAACATCTGCCCCAAACCCACCACCTGGCCCTTTCCCGACTGCCGCTGGTCCCATCCAGCATCTCCTACCTGGATTACTGGAAAAGCCATTTAGCCCTCCCCTGGTCTCACTACTGGATGGAAAGGCAGCCTGGGAGGGCTTTTTAAAAATGTAACGCCTATCACCTATCCCTATCCTTATGAGCTCCCAGTGGCTGCCACTTGCCAAAACAAACAAGCAAACAAACAAACAAACAAAACAGAACAGACACTCATACTCTTTACTGTGGTTGTAAGAGCATGAAGTGTCATTCCATCAATAGGATGACAGCCTACCCTTTAGGGCCATAACTTACTCAAGCCACCACACAGCCCACGTGTGCAGCAGTAATGAATACATTTTTCGTGGTTCACTTCCTGAATGGCAGGAAGAGTAGCAAACACTTTATAAGCACCATCACAACCACCTTATTATTCCCACCCTGCAGATGAGGAAACTGAGGTGAAGAGAGGCTAATGACTTGCCCCGGTGACACAGCTGAGATGGTGGTGGAATTAAGCTTGGACCTCGCACAGGACAGCTCACGCTGAGACGAAGAAGGGTTCGCAGGGGCCTTGAGGGAGAGCCCTGCGAGTGAGCCTCTGTGCAGGGGGCAGCCAGCCTCATGGGGGCTCGGAGGGTTGCCCACAGGGCTGGGGCCAGGGGGCCGAGCATGTGTCCCCTCAACACAACCAGTGATGGGATCCCAAGGAGAGCATGTTACCTTGGGTGAGGTGCTGTCTCGGCCAGGTGATTCCCAGAGACGCAAAGGCTGAGGCTCTCTGGCAGGACTCAGTAACTGGGAGAGGTCCTCGGGTCCTCGGGTCCTCACCAGGCACCGGCAGGGCACCACTGTGCTCACCATGCGTCCCCCACCGCCGGCTCCAGAGCCTCCCTGTAACCTCCATGCTCAGTGCACAGGCTCCTTTTTTGGCCATGTTTGGAGGGGAATGGTCCTGGAGCTTGGAAAAGTGCCTGCGACTGATACAGGCAAAGTTGAAGGGGCAGACAGGGCATGCCACACACCACACTGCACTCAGCAGGTCATGCCCAGGCAGGCTTGGGCACCTGTTTCACAGAACCGTAACCCCTTTCTCCAGAACGGCCTGCCTGGCACTCCTGCTTCCTTGGTATTATTAACAGAAACAACTCGACTCCCTACCTGGGGAGTTTCAAGGATTAATGTGGAGAGTTGAAAGGTGTGATTGGGCCATTGGGGTAACACCACAGCCTTTGCTGGAGGACACGGGCCCTTGTGCTGATGAGAAGGATTCGAGTTTCCTGTGGACATGCCCAAGGCCGTTTCTGTCCAGCTTTCATGGTGAGTTATGTTACCTGAGTCCGGGGAAGGAAGAAGATGGCTCAAAAGGTTAAAAGGAGAGAAAGGAAAATCAATTTTTCATCCAAAATGCCATTGTTGCATTCATAATAGACGGCTGTGAGATCATAAAGCTTTGCAGGCTGTGTCCACTGCAGTCAGCCGGAATTCGTTTCGCTCTTATTTCCTAATGAAAAGATCAAGATTAATTAGCTAGCTAAACAAATTTTTATGAAATTGGGTTCTCTGTAGCTATAAATGGATAATTGTTGCAGTTTATCATTATGGCTAGGCATAAGCAAACCAAATCAAATGAAAAGCTGTAGCGAAAAAGCAGTTTTGCGTGTAAAGTAGACAAGTATTTAATCAGTGGGTTAATAAGAGCTCCGTGTGCCTTCCTGGGGTGTAATACTCAGGAGGGTGATGGAAGCTTTTCTTGCCTCTTCCTGGGGTGTCAGGCCATTCCATCTCACGAGGAGGTGGGGTGGCCAGTCACACATTATTCTGGGATTTCCATGTTGGGGCTCAGACGTGGCCTTATGGGTAGAAGTAGGACTCGGGGCTGTGTCTTGAAGCTGTGTTTCCATAGCAAGAATTTTATTTAGTTTTATTTGGGATTTTTTTGGAAGCTGATTGAGAATCGGGGGACTAAGGTCTCCTTCCCACTGCTCCTGAGGCCTCCCTGCCGAGTGACAGCCCCACATTCCAGAGGTTTCCCCATGAATGTGGGCTGGTTGGCTTATAGAGAGAAGCCTCCCCTCAGCGTGCTCTCCTGTCTCCCCCAGCTCTTCTCAGCATCACGACAGAGACCCCGATGTGAGGAGCACAGAGCCACCCAGCCTCCGGTGGACTCCCAATGGCTCAGCCACCAGGACTGGCTCTTTCTTTCCAGGTGTGAGGACCAGAACCAGGCTTTGTAGCCCCTCCTTACTCTTTGTTTCAACAGCCATCTTCACTTTCACGGTTTCTAAGAGAGTGTTAAAAACATTTTCATCCAGGAGTAATTATTTCTTTCCCAACACTCCAGACAACTCTTCAATGTTTTCTCTGAAATATGCACTAACATTGCCCCAAATTAGCCTGAGTTGTTTCTGATAAAGATTATTTCCTGGAAACGTTTTCGTCCTGGTTCTACTGACCTATTTCTACAGATCCACAACTGCCAGCTCCATAGGCCTCTTCTCAGGAAGACTGAGGCAGCATCCTGGGTGCCCAGACCACAGTGGTCTGAGGCAGTTGTTACTCCAGCATCGGGACAGAGCGGACACCTGATACCTACCTGCAGGATGAATGGGTTGCATGAGTCACAGGAAAACTGGATGAGGAGATGACTCATTTAGAGCCTTTTAGAGCCTGAAAGGAGTGGGGCTTTCTGAAAAGCTCTGGAAGGTACATCAAATTAAAGCAATCACAAAACATAATCAGTCACAGTTAAACATAAGACTTCGAACCTGGCCTCTACCTAAACACAATTTAAGCCTAATGTCGATATCTAAAGCATATGTTTGAGCTTGTTTATTTGCTTATTCCCCATCTCTTTCTAGAAATGGTCTCAAATGCTTATATTAAAGGCACATTTACCAAAAGATGAATAAATTATGCATGTAAAACCAGGAACGTGGGAAGTAGAAGCAAAGGTACCAACACCAAGGTTTAATACAATGGGGTACAATGGCTGAACCCCAGATTCGGAGGCAGAAAGGAACCATGGGACTCATTTAATCGATGGACGCTTATTTAAACTGTGTTATGTGTCAGCCTCTGGGCCAGGTGACGAGGGTGGAAAGACCAAAGGACTCAGGCCCAGACTTGAGATTCGTCTTTGGCTCTCCCCATTTTCTGAAAGGACAAATCTGATCTCACTTAACCACATTGATAAGTTATTGTTGACACGGTAACATTGTACCCCATAGATCAGGGAACGTATCTTTTTCCCTGACATTTTAGGAACGATATTGCCAATCACCTTAGCCGTGGAAACATGTCAGTAGCACACACTGAACATGTGATGGGCTCCCAGGGATGTGTCTCACATTCGCCTGGAACAGGCACAGATGTCAGAGAGCTCTGTCGCTGTTTAGGGCATACACGAAGATTTGTATAATTGAAGTAACTTTAAAGGCCCTGATGTAAACTATGGATTTGGGTGATACTGGCTTGTCCGTGTGGGTTCATTCATTGCAGCTGATGCTCCACTCTGGTGTGGGATGGCGATGGTGGGGGAGGCGGTGCACGTGTGCGGTGGGGTGTATGGGAGCCCTCTGCACGTCCTCTCACTTTTGCTGTGAACCTAAAACTGCTCTAAAAATAAAATCGAGTACATGTGAGCTACCACGGCCACACTGAGAACGTTTCCAGCACCAGGATCCCTGGCTGGGTTCTCTGGCCTAGGAGCTGGGTCCTGGCTGGACCTCCTTCCTCTGTGCCACAGCTGTGCTGCCCCATTTCAGCCATTGAGCTTCAGATCTTTCCATCATGTGTCAAAATAAATACAGCCTTTTGGTGATGGAATACCTTTCTCATCCCTCATGGCCCACAGACTTCACAGGAGCCCATACCTTTCGTCTCCACAAGAAAAAAGAAGGCTGTGATCTCCATATTGCAACACTTTTATTTACCTTATCTGTAATATAATTAATAGATGACTGCATGGAGATCAAGGCACTTTCAAAGAGAATGAGACAGCTTCATATGCGACGTGCTCTTTTGAATCAGTCCAGGGTTCTATCAAAGTCTGTGATAATTCATGTAAATCCTGATGTTCCGAATCTGTGTCTTTTAACCTGTGCGGACCATTTTTAACATACTACATTTCAAAGACATCGAAGGCTGGACTAATTTGTATGACAGAATTATATTACAATTGGCAAGCAGCACTTCTTACTGATTTCTTAAAATTAATATGAAAGCTCATTATAAAGACATTCGCACAAGTCTCCAGTCGTCGCAAAAGGGCCGTGGTGGGGAGAAACCCCATTCTCAAGTTAAAGCCCCCTGCTTGGTTCTTGCGGTCCGATCCCATGGGGATATCTGGGTTTTGAAACGGCCTTGGGCAGGATCCGGCGGGTCTGTGGCATCTGGGCTTGTGCCACCATGGGCATTGCCCATCACGGCTTGTCACCGTCTGGACCTCCAATGAACTTGTTTACAGATTCCCCTTGGTTTAATTTGGGCAAATATGATGGTTTTATAAATCTTGATTTCATAAACATTACCCAGGGGCTTTCACATCCATTCACTGGTGGTGTCATGTTGGGTGCTGTAAAATGTGGGCCTTTCTCCTGACCCGGCTTCTGTCTAAGAGGGGCAATTGTGGTGTGGTTAGAGAGAGAACTGACCCGGCTGGGAAGAAGAGGCACACGGCATTCCCTGCCGGTGTGGTTAACGGCGGTCAGGTACGTGCAAGTGGTAGCCTCTAGCTAGGCAGCTACTTTAGAACAAACAGCAGGGCCCCATTTTCCCGTGGGAAGCTGCCTTTCTGCAGCTCATCAGGACTGAGTTAGCGAGGGTGGGTCCACCTCCCTCAGAAACTTCCTCTGGCTTCCCAGAGGTTCCCTGAGACCCCCTGTGCCCCTGTGTGCCCAGTGTCCCTCCTTTTCATGGACTCCAGTCTTCCTCTTATTGCCTGGGAGGGCACGTCAGGAACTGTCAACTGTCTCGATGCATGAGTGTGTGGCTGCTGTGACAACAAACCACCACAAACTTGGTGACTTACAACAGCAGACAGTTATGCTCTCACGGCGCTGGAGGCCAGAGGTCCAAAATCACGTCATAGGGCCGTGCTCCCACTGGAGGACCCTTCCTGCCTCTTCCAGCTCCTGGTGGGTCCAGGGTTCCCTTGTCTGGTGGCTGCACCATCCTGTGTGTCTGAGACTCTAATCTCTCTCTGGCTCACTCTTGGAAGGGCAGCCGTCATTGGATTTGCGGCCCAACCTAAACCCAAGATGATCTCACTTGGACGTCTTCAATTTTAATTACATCATGTGCAAAGACCCCTCTTCCAAATGAGGTCACACTCGCAGCTTCTGGGGGCTGGGACTTGTACTTATGTACCCAATGCTCTGCTCTTGGAGAGCCTGGGGGTGAGTCTGCAGGCCCAGAGCCTGCTTTAGAGTGTGAGGGCGCCTTTTCCTGTGGTCTGGGTCCGGGGTTCGAGCCGAAGTTCTCAGACCAGAGGAAAGTTTATTGATATAATAACAGCATAGTCCTCAAAACAGTCTTCCCCGTTTATAGGTTACTGGTCAACGTGGACACAACGGTCGTTTCCCAGCATTGCTTGAGTTACGTTGTTACGTTAAAATATGGCTTTTTGCAAATGTTTTCATTATCTTAGTGGGAGTGGCTTTACCTTCAAACTTCCACGCCCGTATTCTCGCATTTATAATTTTCTACTTGTGATGTAGAAAGTGGAGCTGAGCCTGGGGCTCCAGCAGACCCAGGTCCTCACCTCAGCGAGGACCATCCTGGGCAGACCCCTCTCTCTGCAACTGTGTCCTTCCACAGAGGGCACGGGCCGCCCAGGTGACTCCTGATGTCCTCTCCAGCTGTGCCCCTGTCCCCCAGCTGTTCTGCATACTGAACCAGGAGCACTGCGATGGGGTGCCATGTGGGTGCTGACTCCACAGAGAGAGGAGGCAGCCTTCAGTTAATAAGTGGGAGTTCAGAGAGCTTTCAACCCAGAACACGCAATGCGTGATCTGCTGTACTGCTGTATCATGATACAGGCGTTTGTTGCACAGAGAAACATAAGTGGGATGATTTATTCTTTTGAAGCTTTGGAAGGACGTTTCCATAGTCCAGATGGAGCTCTTTGCAGTGGACACAGATACTCTGTGTGACAGTGGGAAAGGCGCAGCGTGCACTTGCAGCAGTGAGGGAGAAGACCCCCAGACAGGTGATTTCTTTCCAGTCCTGAGGGAATGGGAGAGATTCCCATGGGTCTAATCACTCCTCGGTCTAGCCTTTCAAATACACGAGGATCTCAGAAACAGAGACGGGCTCAACTTTTAGATCGGGGCTGCTCTCTCCCTCCCACTCACTGCATGAAGACCAGGGTCCACCCTCTCCCACTCTGCTTCCGTGTGTTACGAAGGGGTGCATGGTGCAGAAGCAACGAGGAAGCAGGTGGACGCGGGTGCGCATGGCCTCACGCTGTCCAATAACAGTGTGACCTAACGCTCAGCATTTCTGAGTAGCAGGTGCTCCTGTCCCCCTGGCCCCCAGCAGAGGATGCAAAGGATGAGCAGTGGGGCGCTCTTAGCAGCCCCTGGTACATAGTGGGTGCTTGCCAAATGCTGGTTTCTTTCTGCATTTTGCTGTTCTCAGGGTGGAGGGAGAGGTCCTGGAAAAGTCATGAAAAGACTCCCATGTCTTGGCAGGTCATCGGTGCCTGTGCAAAATCTCAGCGGTGTCCTGTTGCCTTTCTCAAGATTTGGAGCCTTAAGAGGTTGCTAGTTAATCCCTCAGCTCATCTTCAGGGTGAGGGGGGAGTTTGTCTCCCACCTGTGTGGGTTCCTTAATTCTCTCCTCTCTCATCTGTCTTTTTGGGAACAGAGCCTTCAGGACCATCCACCACTTGTCACTGTAAGCCACAGCTGCAGGGGTCTGGGAGTTAGAGGGCTGCAGCAAGAAGGAAAGAAGTAGAAGGAAAGGAATTGGGTGGGGCCTGGGGAAAATGGGAGGGGACGGTGGAGGACCAAGTTGGGGTTGTTGGTCTGCAGGCATCCAGCTGAATTGGCTGGGTCCCTCCTCCCTTTTCCGGGAGCTGGAATGGCTCTGCAAGCACCTGCAGGAACATCACTTCCTGCTTCCTGTTCCAGACAAGACAGGGACTTCCTGTCCTCTGGGGACATTTTCTACCTTTCAGGAGCTGACATTGCCCTGGTTTGAGAACAACCTTACCTGATGCCTCTCTTGGCAGTAATAGTCAATTCTGCTAGGAAGTTAGCGAAAACAAAGCTCTCCTCTGAGGAATCTACCACACCAATGGCTGTTTTGGATGTCACATGACTCCACGAGAGTCATTCCGGGTTGTCCTGTCTCCTTCCTGGGGCAGCTTCATTAGCTGGGCTGGCGCCTGGGGGACAGAGGACAAAGGACAGTGTTGTCGGACTGAGGTTGGGAAAGAGGGGAGAGAAGGAATGTCTTTTATTTTTCTGTTGAATTAATTCTGATTTCTACAGCGATTCATAACACATTTTGGAGACATTCAAATAAACCCAACCAAACATTCAAACCATGCATTGCTATTCTGGGAATGGAAATTGAAAAGCTCTGCTACTTTTGAACAGTCTAAGTCATTATATTTTTATGACTTTGGTTAACACTGGGCTATAAAATCCAGTAAATAACTCTTAAAAGCAGAGTCATTTGCTTAAAAATATTTTATGGGCTTAATTTTTGGAATGGTTGAACTTTGCACTAGATTTTCCCTTCTGTGAACATGGAAACGTGTTATGTACAGGTCTGCTTGTGGACACTGCTCCTCGTTCCTGCCAGCCGGCCTGATGGACTTGAGGCAGCGGTTCTGGGTCGGTGACAAAAGCAGCCACACTAGTCTTCCCCACCGTTTTCTTGGGTGAAACCATGGTTGTATTCGAGGCTCGGTGTGCTTCGAGGCTTTGGTGGTTACACCAAAAGATAAATCACTGCAGCCTTCCCAGCCTGCCAGAACCTGCCATGGTTTTCATTCTTGGGGTCAAGAATAGTGAACGTGAACCTGCACCCCCACACCACCACACACACTCATTTGCACTCAGAGGTCTATATACAACGTGGAGTTACACTTCAGATAGGAGTGCCCTACAGGACGAACCCTCCCTTGCACAGGAGATGCGGTACAGTACAGAGTGGAGGACAGGATCCTGAGTCACTTGTCTGCTGCCGGCACAGGGCGTGTCCTCTACTCCTGGCTTCTCATGAACCCTAGAGCCCAGGAAACCGAGGGAAAGCCCTCAGTCCTGGTCATGACCCAGCGTGTGTGCACGTTCAGGAGAGATGCTGGGAGGAGGGCGGCCAGGACTACAGGTCGGTAGGAAGACTGGGAAGGCGCTAGGTACGAGCTTCAGGGCCCACTACTCAGGAGGGGGTCCCATGCCCCAGGCGTCCTGCCCAGCTGATTGTGGACAGGATGTAGTTCACAATTTACAGTGACTGTGCAGGCAGTGTGAACCCATACTAGAGATGAGTAAACTGAGGGAGAGGGGTAGGAAGCCTGCTGCACACCACGCAGCTAAGAAGTGGCAGGTACACTCTCGTGTGGCCCTCACGGTGTCCCCTCCCAAGGTGATGTGGTATCTGAAAAGACTGCACTGTCCGGGGCCATCCGTCCCATCTCTGGGCCACTTCAGTCCCCTTGAACAAGGCTCCTGGGCTCTGAGGTCCTGGGGTTAGGTGTTCGGACATTGGGTCTAGGCTCATCCAAGCTGCCTTGCAGACATGTTGGTACATTTCTGGCTGTGTCGTTGGGTGTGGAGACAGAACTCAAACCTCACTCCTTAATTAGCCTTAGTGTTTGAATTGTAAATGCCTGTTTTTAAAGGAAGCCAACCAATAGGGCGTTTCTTACTGTGATTATTTTGCTTTGCACAGTATATGGCAGTTTCTCCGCCAGGACCCCCAGCGGGAATAGAATTTAGCATTTGGATGTTTGGAATGTCCTGGAAAAGGCCATGGTGCTACCTTCCATTGCTAATATCATTGTCCCCACGCGGTCCCTTCTGAGCTGTTTGTTATCATACCTGGCGAAACAGTTGCCCCTCTTTTCATTTGGGGAATGACTTACCATCAGGTAGGACACTGAAGCCTTGAAAGCACTCATTGGCTGGTGTCCCCAAGAACCCCCTGGAGGGACAAAACAAGCTAACTTCTCCATCTTTAACTCAGCCCCAAATTTCTTCATCAGGATCCAGCATGCTAAGTGATCCCAGACCCTGATTTTTGATCACGTTCACCTTAATTTAAGTTTCCTGACGTGGATAATCTTAGAGTAAGTATTTCTCACCTAGTGTCTGCTTTTCTTTTTCCAACATCTTCAGCGATGATGACTAAAGATGTCAGGGCAGGAAAAATGGGACGTGGACGACTCAACCGCGGGCCGAGGGAGGTGTGGGCGACGAAGGGGTCTCGGAGCATTTCAGTGTCGCCCCCACTTTCGATGACAGTACCAGAAATTCGGATTTCCCGCTTCCTAAGAATTGTTCAGGCACCCATGTTTTACTTCAGATAAATAGATGGCAAGTAATACTATTTCGGGACTACAAAACACCTAAAATGTAGTTTCAAATGGGGCTTACAATAAAACATTCTGGGTAATTCAGTCTATTCTGTTGATTACAATGTAGAGTGGGGAAAACATGACAAAAAGACTACGTTGTAAGAAGGAAGTCATTTTACTTGGGAACCCTTCTGGGGTTTGAGTTTCCTTTTATGAACCTGGCATCAGAGACTGTCTTATGCATTGTTTTTAAGGTTCCATAAGCCATGACTTAGTAACAATTATTCCTGTTCTATCGGTGTTACCTTGCTTGCTTTGCTCTGAAGTATAGCAGGCTGCCTTGTGACAGGGGTTGGCTCAGGAAATAGGAGGAACAGTGTCAGGCGTCCACGTAGCCCTCTAACTGTCATCTCATTCAACCTTCACAAACCCCATGAGGCAAATTAAAGAATGACCCTTCCACAGATGAGAACACTGAGGCCCATGACACAGAAGCACGACATGGCAGGTGTAGGTGTCCCTGAGGATATGGGAGACGTGGCAGCTGCACCCAGGTGTTGTGGAGTCTGGAAATTACATTTTTTCCATTGCATCACACATCTGACGAGACAGTAACGCACAGCCCATGGTGACACATTGCCTATAATTATGAAAATACAGGGGTTTTATGCTGCGTGCCTCCGTGTCACCCTTCATCACGTCCCAGCCACCTCAAGGATCACAGTGACCGGCTCCCGTCTCCCAACCGGTCACAGCAGGGTCGCTTGCTGCTCCCAGTGGAGGAAGGCGCCGGAAAAACTGAAAAGCTATTCAATACGTGCCTCTTACGGCCCGCCTAACAGAGATGTCTGAGTTTGTACATTTTTCATGGTCTTCATCTGAATCCAGAGAGTAAACGCTATGTCAAGATTTAGAGCCCAGGATACAAGCCCATTACCTTCTCAGTAGGTGCCACTTACATGCTTCAAAACCACATCTGTTGAGATGAAACGGCGTTCCCGGGACATTTGGCCACGTTGGTTGTGGCTGCACAGTTACCGAATGTGGATGTGTCGGGCCAGAGTGAAGCCTGCGCTGCCTCAGTTCTTTCTGGGGGCCCCGCCTCCTCTCAGAGCTTGAAGTGGCCTCGCCTGCTGCCCATGGAGGTGCAAAGCCACTAGGGGCCCAAAATGGCAGCCCCCGGGACCAGGCAAGTCCTGGACAAGTAATGCTAATTGAAGCCACAGGCAATATATTTTTCCTGAGGCAGAACCCCACATCCTGCCCAATTTGATTGGTGTGGTCTGGCAAACTGATTGTCACACCATGAGGTTCGTCTTGAAAAGAAATGAGAATGTCCATCAAAACAGCCGTGCACACCCTGGAAAGAAGCTTCCCGTCCCAATTGCCCCATTTCTGTTCTGCTCTTTCTGTCTCGGGAAGGCCCGGCCCCTTCCTCACACAGCTGTCCTCTGCCTCTGGGGCCCCCTTTCTGCAGCGGTGAAGAGGAAGCCATTCTGGTTCGCAGGGGACTGAAAGTAGTTCTTTTTTTGTAGTTGTGCTTGTCATGGAATCAGTTATATTTGTTTCTTCGTGAATTCAATATAAAAGTTCACTTTTGCATCCTTTTTAAATTTAATTTTACTCGTTTGACTATGAAAAACATTTGCACATCAAAAGTGTAAGCCACATTCCAAGGAATTCTTAAGGAAATTTCAGCCTCATTCTTAAGTCTTCTGTCCATCCCATCTACCTCTTCTGGGGATTTTCGTTTTCAGATCTCTTTCTTGAGCTTAGTTTTGCAAAAATAAGCAAGTATATTCACACATCCTTTTATATTTTCATTCTTCATTGAGAAGAAGTCCCACACTGCCTACGTTTTTCTGCAGTTGGCTTACACCCAAATCTGGAGATCATTTCCCATGAACTCATAGAGATCTCCTTTCTTGTTCTTTGTGGTCGTGGCTCTCCGTGCGTGGCTGGACCAGCACTCAGTCAGCCTTCCTGCTGAGGACAGGAACCTGTGTCATCTCGCCTCCACCAAGACGTCCAGTCCGAACCTGGCCTGGGACAGGGGACATCACCCGCCTCGTGGCAGATGCGGTGGGCAGGACAGGGCATTACCCGTAAGCCATGCTGAAGCTATTGAAGCTGACTTGCATCGTGAGGAAATAAAATGACAGATCGGATTGGGAAACAGTCTTCCACACCAAGGCCAGGAAAGACTAGACAATAAGTAGGAGGAAGCTGGGGCAGGCAAGTGTGCGAAGACACAGTGGGCAAGTTTGATCCTTGGGCCTTGGTTGGATCTTCGATTGAACCGAAAAACTAAGCAGTTCTCAATGATGATATTGGGGACAAGTGAGGACATCTGAATGTGAAGTGCACAATAAATCACATGCTATTGAATCAGTGCTTAAACCCTGGGGTGCAATAATGACCTGGAATATTACAGTTATGTGGAGAACATTTTTGATGGAGGATTTGGGGGTAAAAAGGTCCTTATGTCTCCAACTTTTTTCAGGTGGTTAATTTAAAAAGTGAGAAGCACGTGATATTCTAGTGAGGGGATGGCTCCTTAGTAAGGCTGGCACGGTGGGGGTGGGGGCCTGCGGCCTCTCCAGCTTCCCAGTGGGCTGCGAGGACCACGCTGCGACACTCCCAGTCCCCGTGACGACACGTCCACCTGTGAGGAAATAGGCCGTGTGAGCACTGGGGCAAATCTGTGAGGCAGGTGGCCCCCTGGGGGCCAAGGGCAGTACCCCGACTGGGGCTCCTGCTGCTGGGCTGTGGTGAGGGTCCCACCAGTCCCTATTCTGAAGGCTCTGACTCCCATGAGTTTCGGTGACACGGGGCCAAAGGCAGGAAGGACCATGGGTCTCAGCACCATCGTGGCTGTGAGAGGGGTGGCTGCCCAGGGAGCCCTGAGGCTCGGAGGCAGCCGGGAGCAGGGGTGTGGGAGGGAGGGGCAGATGAAGAGACATGCTGGCCCTTTGGGGCGTAGTGCCCCAATTCTGTGTGTGGGGAGGGCAGGAGGCACCCGTCTGCTCATAGAACGTGGTGCTTTTGTACTGGTTTCGTCCTGTGCCATCCACACTTCCCGGGGTTCTGCAACCGCTCAGCTCTCCAGGCAGAGCCGCTTTCCCTAAACTCCGTTCTTCGTGTCTAGGGGAAACAGGGTAGACCGGGGAATAACTAAACATCGCCTCTCCTTAATGCTAAGGTGCTGACAACTATAATACGCACCATTAATTTGGTACTTTTTCTGGAATTCATGGTACGTGTAATGCCTTCAGGACTTCCCAGATGCAGCCTGACTTCAGAAACGTTTCCAAAAGCACCCGAGCACAAGGAAATACTGTGAGTTTGGGAAACGCTGGCTGAACTTAGGTAAGTGTGTCTTTTCTGCAGGACTTCTCAGAGCCTGTAAGATGCCCAAGCACGCTGCACGTCTCCACAGTGGGGGCAGGCGGGCAGATTTTTCACATTCCTGCCAGCAGCAGGGCCGGGGCACTTGCACGTGCTCTCGGGCATGCTTTGGCGTGTCCCTGTGCTCTCAGTGCTTCCTCCAGCAGCCTGTGTGGAGGTCGATGCTGCATGTCTGATGTTCGGGAGCTGCCGTTACTCATGAGCTGGGTGAATGAGCACCCAGCCCGGTCGGAGCCTCAGCTCTCCTCTCTGCGGGCCAACGATGGGTGGGCTCCTCGTTTCTCTCTAGGGGACCACGGGTGCAAACTGGCCACAGGGAGATGCAGCAGCTGTGCAGCAATGCAGGTGACCTCAGGGACCAAGCCCGGGGCGGGAACGGGAGCCCTTGGCGCTCTGGTGCTTCAGGCTCCTGTGTGCCCAGCACCTCTGAGGACCCCCACCCCACTGGCAGGATTCCATGCCCCGGCCTTCTCCAGCCCTGCCCCAGGTTTCTCCCAGGTCCTGGGTCTATCTGCTCCTTGCTGACCCTAAAAATGCCCGAAGGTGAAGTTGCCACTGTAGGTTAGCCCTGCAAGCTAAGCAAGGTTTCCTGAGGCCAGGCTGGCATAGTTTGTGGACACATGTCACAGTTAGGGACCCTGGGGCTAATGACCCGTTTATCCAGCAAATACTCATCGAAAGTTTTCCATGCAGGGGTTCTTCTAGGCTCTGAGATGGAGCTTGAATCCCAAAGGAGCACCTTATTTTCTGGTGGTGGTAGGCAGCTGCACATTACTGCAAAATACTGAGCATCTTAGACAATGCAGGAGCTGAAGAGAAAGATGTACTGAGGACGAGGGTGGGGAAAAGGGGGAGGGGACGACGCCCCAGAGGGCCTTTGGGTGAAAACTGAGCCATGTTGGGGACAAAACTGTTGCCAGCCCCTGCGTGGACCGGCCCTGGGGCTGCTGGAGCTCAGGACAGGGGCTTCGCCTGCAGTTGGGACGCTCCCGGCACTGAAATCCCACCTGTCCGACCTCCCCGGGGTGCGGGGATTTGGCTGAGGTTGAGCTGGGATGCCTTAATTGGGTTTAGTGAACATGAAAACGTGGTTTGTGACCTGCCTGGTGTAGTCACACAGCCATCAGTGGGAATGTGCATAATGTCACCCGGGGGCCACCCTGTGTCGGTAGGTGTGTGAAGATCAGGAGCCAGAGGGACCAGCTCACAGAGGGGTGTCCCTGGGTGCCCACACTGGAAACCAGGTCTGAAGTGCACGGGGCCAGACTGTCTTCCAATCAAAGCTTAAAAACCCCTGTGACTGGAGGGCATTCTGCTCCGCTCCCAGCTTGGTCTGCACAGGACCCTGCCTTCCAGCAAGTTCTTCTGTGTGCCGAACACCCCACTGTGGGTGCAGGGTCCCTTCTTCCTCTTCCTCCAAAGCCGCGTCTTACTCCTCTTCTTTTTCTCCTTCTTCTCCCTCCTTTTCTTCCTCTTTCTCTTCTTTCCCCCCTCCCCCTTCCCCTTCCTTCCCTTCTCTTTCCCCTCCTCCATCTCCTTTTCCTTCCTCTTCTTCTTTCCTTTCCCCCATCGCTCTAAAAATCTGGATAGAGCAAAACGGAACTCACCAGAATTTGTTTGTGGAGCACAGCCTGGCAGCTTTACCATAAAGAGCAAGTGTGCCTGCGTGTAAAGGTCCCGAATGTCAAGGGTACAAAACACATTTCCACCAGCCGTGCTGCCCCATCGATGTGTTTCGTGCACAGAAGACTGAGGTTAGTCTCAGAAGCGATCCTGGGAAAATGCGGGGAAGCGATATGACACGATAGAAGTGTGTCTGGCGGTTGATTAACAAGCCATCATTTTGGATTACGTGGTCTTCACCAAACTTAAACATTTGCCATCGGGTAGGAAATAATACAGAGATCACTTGTGCTGAGTTTCCCCCCATGATAAACATCTCGGAAACTTAAAGCAGGAAATCACAACCAGATACGGACTTTGATTAACGCCCAGGTCCTGCCCAAAACCCCTGTTTTCAGGCACTCATTTCTATGTACGTTTAGTTCTGTAAAATTTTGTCACCCATGTAGATTTGTGTACAGACCATCCAATCAAGGTCCAGACACCTCCATCACTGCCAGAATTCCACACGGCACTCTGCCTCTTATGGCCTTAGCCGCTGCCCAGCTCCCCTTAACCCCTGAAACCACCAATCTGTTCCCCATTTCTAGAATGGTGTCATTTCAGGAATGTTATATACATGGAGTCACACAGCATGTAACCTTTGGGGACTGGTTTTTTCTCACTTGGCATAAATCCCTCGAGTTCCACCCAGGCTGTTGGTGTATCGACTGTCCGTCCATTCCTTATTGCGAAGTGGTTGGATGGGCAAGACCCTGTTTCAAACACACATCTCATTGTCACAGTCCCGGGGAAAATCCAAAGAAAAGATGCCCTGCATGTTTCGAGTGATAGCAGGGTCCTGGAGATAAGATTATGCCAAGACAAGAGCCATGACTCATGTGACTGTCGTGACCAACACCTGGATGGTCATTGGGAACATCAGGGAGCATCCCGTGACCCAGAGGAGTGATTCAGGAGCAGCTGCTGGTCATTCTGGCTCCTGGTGCTTGCCGAAGGCTGAAGGCTCCTGCGGGAGGAGGCCTTGGGGGTCAGGCAGTGGCTTTGCTGTTTCCTTCAGTGTGGAGAGGGGATGCTGCTGTCCCTTGAAGAGTGTGTGGGGAGTCTTTCCTCATGCGGTCATCTCGTGTGACGTGGAAAGTACCCGAGAGACAAAAGGGGGTGGCAGTAAGTATCTGCAAATGAAGAGTGCCAGTCCAGTATAATTTTTACCTGACGTGGAAAAGCCCACTGTTTATTTCATTGTGTTGCAGGTCCCACTGCCTTCCGTTCTCCAAGAATAAATTGGTTAATTTCGCGGAGAGCTTTGGAAGTGCAAAGTGCTGTGAAGCGCTTACGGTGTAAGTAGACCCACATGTGCACGAGAAGGAGAAAGGTGCAGAGGGGCCTTGGCTGGTGGTTTGCATAGGAAATTTCCTGATTGCTTTTGGAAATTATGCTTTCTTATTTATAAGCCTTGTCAAAGAAATAAATTGAATGGGATCAGCAGATGGCCCTAAATATCGTCTTTACTGCCTAGAACCGTCTTTAGAGAGCTTTTGTGATAGGAGCTGGAAGCCTCAGGATGGCGACACACGGGAGGGAAGGGACCGCGGCCTCATCCTAGTCATTGTCACGACCACTATTTATTTGCTCAGGGACGTGAGGGGGAGACCATCTCATTTAGACTTATTACAGGGCTTCAAAGTGTAACCCTCTTCAAAGAGTCACTATAAATATGCCACATACTGTATTTCATGGAGTTTATGAGAAAGGAAATTGCAATTTCCTAAAAATAGAATGGAACCTTGTCCAAACAATATTGGATACACCAAATGAGTGTTTTGTTATCACATATAACAGGCTGATATTCCCAGCACATTTTCTTAAACCTTTCGTTTGTTTTCATAAATGTGGGACTTTCCTACGATTCTTAGGTTTCTTACAATTATCAGCTAGCATGACCGTGTTGTTAAAAGTGAAAATGAAAGGCCCTCTGTGGCACAGCTGCCACCTCCTCCCGTGGTCGCTGGCCCAACCACTGCAGGGCCAGGGTATGAATCCTGACCCCATAAACCTGAACTCGTGCAGTGAGTGTGATGGCTGTGGGAGAAGGGGCCTGCGCCGTCCCCGAGGAGTCCTGCGTCTCTTCGTCTCTAGACTCCCAGACCCAGCAGTGCTTCTGGAGCAGACACCACATCAGCTCCCTAGATGGGCAGTGCATTCTCACAACGCGGATTAGTATTGACAAAACATATTTTAATGTATATTTCTTGAGATGTACACAAATAAAGCTAGTATAAACCCTTTGCACTTGCCATCCTACACAGAAATTGGGAATCAGATGCAAGTAAAACTTTACTATCAGTAGTATGTAAATGGATCACATTAATGTCGCCGCCTGGCTTAAATGAAGTGTGACTGTTGGTGTGACTTCTGGGGCTGTTTCTCGTTCCTTAAACATACCCTGTGTTCTGTGGTGACAAAACTCCTTACCACTCTCCTTCATTGAACTACAGAGGGTTGTCCCATCAGTCACCATGGTGTCAAATGGACCTTGCTTAGGATAGAAAAACACTTGTTCATTAACACCACTTTTGTTCTTTTCTTCTTAGCAGGCTGCGATCAGGGACAATTATCCATAAAACAGAGCTGACAGAAAATACATTCTTCCGTTTTTGATTATAACTGAACCTGAAATACAAAATTTCAAGCATCCTGTCCTGGAAAAGATGGATGGATTTCTGAGAGTGTCTACAGCCTCTCCTGGTCTGAAGAACAAGCTTCTCAAGAAACAGAAGCTTATGCGGGGGCCTTTAGGTCATAGCATCTAAAGACCAATCTTTCTAAGTGTTATGCAGATGTGACCTTGAATCCATGGGGACGTCCTCCTGGGGACACACTTAATTACATTTACAGGGAAGTGACTTAAGGATAGCATACTATGGCATGTCAATAACAGTCAGATTCCCTTTTCGGTCAACTCTCCAAGCGTGTTCAGCGTAGGGGGTCTTTCTGGTCAGAGAGGCACAGGGATAGGACACAAAGAAAGAGGTGAAGTTAGTAACTGGATGGCTATTCCTTACTGAGCTTCTCCTTACAAAAAAAGCTCTCATTAAAAAGAAACGCCACTGTCTTCAGAACACTAAATGTTGTGAACATACAATACAATATTATGGTTTAAAATTAAAATAAATAAATAAATAAATAAAAGGGCATATGGAAGGAAAAAAGAAAACCGATAACCTCCCTTCCGCTCCCACGGCCCAAGCACCGGTGATTCCTTTTCCAACAAGCCCTGTTGCTTGCCAAGTTTTAAATGTACACTCACGTACAAATGCTTTTGCACAAATGGTAATAGGTTATACATTGCTCTGCACCTTCTTTAAATGTGTTTTTAGTTGCTAGTGTAACTTTGTCCCTCTTCCTGTGACTATGGAGGCCATATATTCCTAACGTTCCTGTGCAGTTTAAAACCTTGGGTTGCGGTTGTTCACCGTCTTGTGACCATCTGGGCCATTCTCAGTAGAGCCCTACAACACGGCATGATGTGGATGTGGAATCTTCACTCTACCTGGAACTCTGGAAATCAGGGATCATCAAAGGAGTTCGAACATGTCTTCCATCTTTCCAAACACTGGCTTGTTTAGTGGGATTCTGAGCCTTCCTGGCGGGAGGACCTGCCTGGAGCCCCAGCTCCACTGCTGGCGGGCTGGTGATGCTTGCATGAGAACGTACAGGGGAGCCGAGTGCCCTCTGTACCGCTCCCTCTTGCAATGTCCTGTCTTCAGCCGATTTGATACCAGCCCCCTTGACCATTCCTCCCTGTATCATTATAACGTGTGCTGTTGGTCTCACTGGCTTAATCACTGGTTTATGTTGATGCCGTGGTTGGATCAAATCCATCAAGGTCCGGATTTCCTCTGTAAGAGAAAGCCCGTTCTCCCAGGGGCTGCTGCCTGTCGTGCCTTCTCCATCGCGCCTTCTGCCTCCTGCGCAGTGGTTCCTCACGCACACCCAGCGTCTCCTCCTTGCTGGGGGCTGCTCCCACCTGGGTGCTCATCCCCCACTGACCTGTCTGCCCAGACCACCCTGCCCCCACCCAGCTGGCTCCTCTGACCCCACTCTCTGCTTCCTTTGTACTTTGCAGATGATCTGCTTATTTGCATGTTTGTTTTTACGGCACTCAGAATGGAACCTCCACGGGAGAGGGAGTGGGGATCTTTGTCTATCTGCTTCCCAACTGATCCCAAGTGCCTAAGCAAACACCTTTGCCAAATGAATGAACATGCAAGTGGGTTTCTGGGAAAGGGGACGGCATGTCCAGTGGCCACCAGCACACCCCGAACTCCCCGAGAGCTGGTGCCTGGCCGCCCACACCTGCCTGCTTCCTCAGGTGACAGGTTGTGGGATAACCTGGGACTGTTGACTTCCCTTCTCTCAAGCTTCCTTTCAACCTTAATCTTCTAAACTGTAAAACAAACTACTGGTGGGAGAACCATAAAACCGGAAGGATAGTTTTCCAACAGAAAAGGGATTTGAGTGAGGGAAAGTGAGGGCAGCGCCTCAGACAGGGTGAGGGCTGCAGGCTCCATTCCACCATATTCTCCCTCATGTGTTTGAAGGTGGCTTCTGTACATGTCACTCCTGTGCTGTCAGAAGTTTTGTCTTTTGTTAAATTATTTAGGGCTTTCAGGGCTGCCAGTCAGGGCAGGATTAAATTTGGATATTCATTTCTTGGTCCTGCTGGTCTGCTATGCATTTTTCAGTAACAAAATATCTTCAGGAAGCACAGTTTCAATAGGAAAAAAGTGTAGCGTGTGGTGCAGATTAATCCTGCTGAGTGCGGCTCACTCAGGGTGATTGCAA
Organism: Rhinolophus ferrumequinum; assembly: GCF_004115265.2. Classification (NCBI taxonomy): domain Eukaryota; kingdom Metazoa; phylum Chordata; class Mammalia; order Chiroptera; family Rhinolophidae; genus Rhinolophus; species Rhinolophus ferrumequinum. Next base: position 2,215,294 of record NC_046290.1, read on the forward strand.
GACGTATACGTCTCGGTGGTCACTGTGAAGGAAAATTCTTCATGAAATCACATTAAGAGTTGTGAATGTCTTCTTTCTCTACTGTTTTCTTACTTTTATTATGCTAATTTGACAGTGAAAAATGCTTCCTATTAAGTCAATGACCACGTACATAATTATTTTGATGTTGGAATTCTTAGAAAAATCATTAGGAAATTATAAACAACTTGTAGTGATCTTGGCAAAGCATGTATGTGTAGATCTTGTCTTAGCTTAGAACTTGTCTCATAAGCCTGTTACTTCGGACAAGAAGAAATAAAACCAACTGGACATATTGACAGGCTTCAAAGAGCAGAAACCGAGAACCTCATCGGCCTTTAGGGTCTTCACAGTGCTATTTGTGGTGGACTATCCAATCCATAGAAAGCATTCTCAACCAGCATTTCTCTCTGTGTTCATGACACCTTGCAGTGTTAGAATTTGGTGGTTTAGTCCACGTTCTTGATTCGTGTTAAATAGGGAAATTGCAAGTTCTCAATACCCCTCTTTGATGAAATCTCCCTCTGGGGAAGGAAAGCAGTAGCTGGGCCTGTAGAGTGGCAGCTGTGGCCCAGTCCTTTGCTCAGCTTTTCACACGTAGTATGTCATTTAATTCTCACAGCAATACTGGGACCGGATGTTATGACCAACACAGCAAGGGCTCAAACAGGTCAATGCATGTCCGGAGCCCACGGTCTGATGATGAAAGGCTTCATCCTTAACCATTGTGCTTTCCGGTTCAAGAAGCAGAGGGAAGGGGAGTAAAGAGGGTGGAGGCTTAGTCTTTAACTGCCTGCTGTTTGGTAGACGCTGCGATAGGCGTTTCTACATGTAACCATATATAAGCCTCTAAGTAAACTTACAGGGAGTGATCATACCTGCATTTTCGGATGAGAAAGTGGAAGTTCAGGGAGGAAGGAAGGTAGCCGGTGAGTGGCCCAGCAGGATTTGAATCCAGACCTGCTGTGCACTTCCCATCACCCCTTGCTCACTCCATCACGCTGCTGACCCACCACTGACACCCCGTTGATTCTTAAACATAAGGGTCACCATTTGTGTTTTGTCTTTAAACTACAAAACGGGCTCAGTCTCCTCGGGTGTATTGGGGAAACAAGAATAGGAATTAGAGGGCTTATAAACATGCCCCACTGGGGCATTTTCCTGTCTTTTGATTTGGGGCTGTCAAGTGCCCAGACAAGACTTGTCTTTGTAAGTTAGAAGCCCATCTCTGAGCTGGCCCAGCACTGAGCCGTTCTGTCGGAGGCCGTTGTGCGGCCAGCTGGGGAGAACCTGCAGACATACCTGGTCATCTCGTTTCCACGTGGAGGAGCCAGCCGCTGCCCCTGGGTTTCAGAGCGGCCTCCGTCTGCCCGCTGTGTATTGGCCGCCCTGGGCCCTCCAGCAGCGAGGCATGGAGCCCATGTGCCTGGCAGCTGGCCTGACCCTGGCTCACGGGGGGGTCTGATGCCTTCTCGTGCCACACTCTTTCCTCTGAATGGAAAAGTAAACAAATATATTTATATTTCGAGAGCAAAAGATCCTAACTGTCAGGCTTGTCACAGCCAGGCAGCCATCACGTGGGGACCTGTGTGCTTCTTTGAGCCTAGGGGTGCCTTTTTTGTGTGTGCAGCGACAAGCGGGCACCACTCAAGTGGGAGGGCAAGGACCACACTTTCCACATGAAAACAGCTCCGTCGTTCACGCATGGTCCTGCAGACACAGAACTTCAACCTGTCTTTCTCCCTCCGATTCCTGCCTTCAGAAATGATGCTTATCTGGCCACGAAGTGCCCTCCTTCTTCCTCTCCCTCACACCCACCCTCCACAGCCCTGGAAACACCCCTTCCAGGCCCCTTCTCTGCTGTCCAGGAGGAGGAGCTGTGAAAGACGCAGGGTCCTCGTCCCTGTGGTTTTGGTGGCCCCTCAGTTGCTGCTGATCCGCCATGGGCTGGATCTCAAGCATCAACCCTGTAAGGATGAGTCCGCTGGAGCAGAGGGGAGGCCATGGACATGTAAGGAGCCACTCCCTGTCAGGTCACATAGGGCTGGCCCTGGGAACTGGCACTGCTTACCTGCTGTGCCCACACTACCCACCCTACCACCTCCTGGCCCCGGGCTAGTACTGAGGGTGGAGGACGCCTGCATCTCTTCCCCGCTCAGGAGACTCACCTCGGTAGCCATGCTGATGGCAGTCTTCACACCACGAAAATTGGCAAACATTACAAATCAGCGATTTGCTCCCCGACTGACTCATCCCAGCACTTCTGCCTGGATCTGGTTACCTGGCTACGAAGCGTCTGCCACACGGAGTTGTGGCGGCTTTCAGAACAATGAGTGAGTGTATGTCATGTCACGGTGGGAAGGGAGGCTGCATTAACCTGGTGGGACAGGTGGCTCCTGCAGCACCTGAGAAGCATCAGCCCATCGGACTGCTGATGTGGCCAGTGGAGAATGGTAAGTAGCGGGAGTGTTTGAAGGAGACCCCGGGATTAGTCTCAGGTGGGACTCTCCAGGCTTGAACACCTGTAGGCAGGTGCACACTCCGAGAGGAGATAAGGGACCCCCACACAGGGCCTTTGGGCCTTGGCAGAGGCATTCTCAGAGGACGGGTCCTTGACGGGGCCTCTTCTCTTCTTTGGTGGCTGAAGGAGGCCTGCACATCCCAGGCACAGGCAACCTTGGCACTCCTGTGAGATGTGCTGGTCTTCACAGGACGTGGCCGGCCAGGTGTTCTGTCCTGAGTGGAAAAGGCCTCGCCTGGAAATGTGACCTCAAGTTCCTGTGCTCGTCACATGTCCTGTGTGTGACTCTGCTGCGGTCTTGGCCACCCTTCAGCACTCAGCTCCTCAATGTTCAGTCTGTCCCCAGAATCATCACCGCCCCGTCCAGAACACCAAGCGTCTCCCACAGAATCATCCCCCCAATAGTTAACTGTCCCCTCAGTCATCACGCACCATGTCAGTGACCATCCATCTCCCAGAATCTGCCTTGAACCTGTCAAAGCGTCTGGCTCTTTGGTCACAGGACAAGCTGGGGGCAAGATCCCAGGCTTCCCCTGTGTGTGCCCTGCCCACGGTGGGGCAGTCCTCAGCTTGGCCATTTTCCATTCTTGCACCACGTAGCTCTTTGAACTACAGGCCTGTAGTAGTCAGCTCGAGCTGCCATAACAAAATACACAACCGGTGTGGCTCCAACAACAGACTTGTGTTTTTCACAGGTCTGGATGCTGGTCATCCCAGACGATTGGGGTTCTGGTGAGAGCTCTCTTCCTGCCTGCCTTCTGGCTGTGCCCTTACATGGCCTGTTCTCCATCGGTGCCCCTGGAGAGGTAGAGGGAGTCCCTGAAGTCGCTTCTTATAAGGGCACCAATCGTATCGAATCAGGGCCCCACCCTTATGACCTCATTTAACCTGAATTCCACCCTTTGAGGCCCCCCCCGAATAGAGTCACATTGGGTGTTATTGGTAGATACCCAGTTGGGTATACAGTCTTAGGGCCTCAACCTCCGACTTCTCAGAGGGACACAAGTCAGTCCCTAAGAAAGCCCAGGAGTGTGGGGGCAGGACATACGGGCTGGGGAAGGCTGAGCTGGACTCTGTGTGGGAGCTGTCCTCGCAGAGATGGAGTTATTATAAGTGTGTGTGGAGGAGACGCGGAGCAGTGAGTGCATCACACACACTGATCGTGGGCTCATGTGCAAATGTCCCCGGGGGGGTCCCTCCTCCAGTTCCTGAGGGACACGCTTTACCCTATCCCTGCTCACGGGAGCCGAATGGGCTGGAAAGACCAGGCTCAGGCTTCTACACGCTTTCCTAGGTCAGACAAAATCGGGGGCTAAATGCCTGACCCTGTGGACCACACCAGGCTGTTTCCCAGCTTCCCACAAGGGCGCCCTGCTAGGAATTTAACTTAAGGAGGGAATTTACCAGGCGCACAGAGACGCAGGTGCGAGCAGAAGTTTGGGTGAGGAGTGAGCTCTTTACAACCTGGTGGGCGCTGCAGTCTGCCTGCAGCCTGCCTGCAGCTTCAACCCGAGGACAAGCTCACGGAAGGTGCCGCTTTGCCGCTGTCCGTCCCGTCCCTCTGCCACCCGGTGCTGCACTAGCACCTCGCTCACTCTGGGCACTCTCGTGTCTGTGGAAGGAGTGGGTAAATGCATCGTACAACAGACCCTTGCTTTGTTTCATCACATATTATAATAAACAAAATCAGAACCATATCTCTTTTCACATGTTTGTCATAAGTGATTCATGTCCAACAAATGCTTTATAAACAAAGTGAATTTGACATATGAGACCTTTGGGTTGTGAGATTGGTAATAATTGTGTACATTTTGAGGGAGCAGAGTCAGTCAAATAAGCAAACAAAGACACATTAGGTGTTCGATTTCATCTTATTGTCAATTATTTTCTATATCGATGCATATGATTATCTGCTGGTTACTTTCTCTCCCATCCTCCCTCTCTGTGCCCACTCTTTTTTCTTTGTTGCTTTTTTCATTCACAATCTTCTTTTCATTCAATCAGTCAATCCATCAATTCACACATCCATTTACCACAAGGGTCTCAGTCATTTTTAGCCCATTCCCCAAAATGACTCCAGGAATTAGGACAGACCAATTTTACTGATGTTACAAATATTTTCATTGGGACTGATGTCCACCAAATTCCTGTTTTCTCCTGGGATAGGATGGAGAATTCTTTGTCGTATGTTTTCTGCTCTATCCTTCCCTGCCTACCCGTTTTGATCTATTGAACGAATTTTCTTCTGCCTCTGTGATCTATCCCTCCAAGTTATTAGATGGGTGCAAAGGTAATTGTAGTTTAAAAGGTTAAAAATAGTTGCAAAAACCACAATTACTTTTGCACCAACGTAATATTTGGGACACGAATGGAAATTACCCTTCTACACTGCTGGAATTAATTACCTTTCTAAATTACAGGAGAAAAAAATGTATACTTTTTCATGGCTTTATGTTTGAAGTTCTTTATTTTGGTTTTTCTGGAAAATGGAATTCCCAGGTCACCAACACAGGTGGAGTGGGGTTCTTGAAACCTGTGTGAGGAGAACTAACTAATCCACAGTTCAGGCTCTGATCTGACCCCACGAGCATGGTGTTGTGAAGTGTTTTCTCCTTCGTTTTCTTGGTGACAGGCCTAGACACAACTTGCCCGAACCTCAGCTGCGGGGTGACCAGTCCTATCTATCTGGGACACATGGGGGCCTTCCTGGACTCTGGGCATCCACTCCCCACCTTTCAGGTGGGACCGGCGTGGGGTGGCTCCTGGACTCCTTCCAGAGCAGTCGCTGCTCTCTCTCCTGATCACTTAATCCATCAGCGGGGAGGCCCAGTGATAGAAAACATCTCGTACTTTCAAGTGTTTCCAGATATGCGAACAATCCCATCACTTTGGGATTCACTTTGTGAATCTCTTCTCTTCACCAGGAGGAATGTGGAATCAGAACCAGCTGAGGTTAGGACAGGCCAGTCAAGCGGTTGTAGTTAGAAAACCTAAAAAATGTGTTTAAACCCACTGCTATGGCTTGTCCTTTACCAGAGTCTGAACATCCATGGGACCAAGGCGATGGATCAGGCGGAGGGCGCAGCTGGGCTTGGGCTCCCCATCCCGGCCTCTCCACTCAGCCCCCGTCTCCTCACCTGTGAGATGCCACAGTGAATAAGTGTCTGCCGCGGGGGCTGTGAGGACCGCTAAGAACACACCTGAACAATTGTCACAAACGGCCTGACTCAGAGTGAGTGTCTGGAAAATGTGCTCTGACGTATTGGGGTGTGGACGCTGCTGGGAACGTGTCTGGTGAAGCAGAGCGGTTTCATCCACGTGGAGGGCAGCGCCGTCACTGTGGCGTCAATGCCGCAGGGTGTCTGTTGAGGGAGCTTGGAGAGGCTTCTGGAAGGTTGCACCTGCCAGGTTTGGCAGACAGCTGTCCTCAGCACACCATGGTCCCTGCATTCCCGCTCAGAGGGTGTTCCCATCCCCACTTGTGCCCCTGGATGGGGACACAAGCCTATACTGCGTGCCTGAGCGTCAGTGACCATTGGACATAATCAGCAAATGGAACCACGTCAAGGCTTGTTTGGAAGAGCCACATTGTCACTTCTCTGGTGGCACCTCTTGTCTCCCCAGGCCCTGGGTTCTCTGAGGCCGACGGGGACAGATGGTCTTGCCTGATGCAGGGAGAGCTCGGCTTGCTCCCTGGGAGGTTGGCTGATGGCTTTTTAATTGGACACCGAGTCTGTTGACATAAAGAAAGAGTCAACAGCATCCAGTTTGGAGGGGACGGAGGGCAAGGGAATTATTTTGCATTTTAATGCTTCCAGGAAACTCATGTTAGTTTTCTCTTTTAATTTTATTTTCCTTTCCTGTTTGGGCAACATTGAGAAGCTTAGAAATGGACTTAGGATCTTTAGAACAGTGATTTTTTTTCCCCAAGTTAATTTTGGCAGGACACAAGTTGTTTTAGTCTCACTTTGGTTGATAAACGACACTTGTTTTAATTTTATGATGTGGAGAATTGATTCAAGATGACTTGTAATGTTTGGAAGAAAGATGCCTAATATGATTTTTGTTTTGACTAGTCCAAAGTAATTCTCGTGTGAGATAGTGAGGCCTTTTAATTTAGATTATGTGACAGGGGATCTGTGTATAATCATGGAGACCAGCATGAGCTCTTGGGTCTTAACAGCCAGGGTTCACAGCCAGCTCATCACTTCCGAGCGGGGTGACGTGGGGCACAGAACCCCAACTGTCTGGGTGTCAGTTTTCTTGTCTGCAAAGTGGGGTCATCGTGCCCGCCCTCAGCTGCTGTGAGAGCAGGTGGCATGATGTGTATGAAAGGCTCATCCAAGAGCCTGGCCCATGGAACAAAGGTGGCAACGACGGCTCCTTTTTCCTCCCGTGCTTCTCTTTCTCTGTCTGTCTCTCAACTGTATTGGTTTCCTTGGCTGGTGGGAGGCTGGTGGGGGGTCTGCAGAGAGAAAGGAAATAGCACAAACATGAGATGCTGTGGGAGGGCCAGTACTCGAGCCAGGTTTTCTTAGGACTTTGCAGCCAGAGGTCAGTCTGAGGGTGCTGAAGCCGGCAGCTTCAGCTGCTCAATCTGAAGACTCTCTTTCAAAATATTTATGACTGCATTGGAAAGATTCTTTTTACAAAATCCAGTATAAACTCAGCGATCTGCCTGTAAAGACACACACATACCCCTCGCACACACGCCGAGTGTGCCGTGTTGGGCCGCTCTCCCCAAGCCCAGAGAGCAGGCCAGGAGACGCCGCCTGACTGGGAGCTCAGCCCCTCAGCTCCAGGGGCTGTTCCTACAGGTGCCCCAACTGAATTAACATCACATCCCCTGAGAGGAAGGGCACGAGGAGGGTGGGTCCCTGCAGGACCCCCTCACCTGTGAAATGGAGACAGAGGCCTCACTTAGCTGGGGGAGAATGAGACAAGAATACGTGTGAGCGGGACTGAACATGGAAAAACACAGCTCCATGCAAGTTGCTGCTTTTTCCAAGATCTGTTGTTCACAGAAGTTGACTTTCAGATTTCACAGCGCAGAGTTTCTGTGGCAAAGGTCTCTTCGCGTAACTGGCTCAGCTGCAGGAAATGCACGTGGAGGTCCGTGCATGTAACATTTCCCCAAACAAGAACACACTTCGACTCTACTTGGGCTTGAGAAGATGGGTGCTGTCTGGCATCCCCCTCACTCCAGCCCAGGTATGAGTTCTGCCTCTGACGTGAACACACAGTGAGTACCAGAGCCCATCTGCAGATGGGGGCAGCAGCTACCCTGGGGCCTCTCTGTGGCTTATCCGGAGCCCTCGTCACTGCACGCATGTCTGGGTGTTGCTGTTGTCCCCTAGGGTGCCCTTGTGTGCTGCCCAGCTCGTTGGCCCTCAAGGCTGAGGTCGGGCAGCTTGGCCGAGAAGGCGCCACTGCATCAGGCCCTGCTCATCAGAAACGGAGGCTATTCCTCTGGGTTTCAATTTTGACCAAGTGAAATGTCAACTTTTCTTTTTCTTTTTTATCAGGAAGGCTTTTAATAGATTTTCACCAGTCGACCTTAGGTCACAGGAAGAAATGCAGGGCAAAAAGATTAGACCAACACTCTCATTTGGCTTTGCTGAAACCGTTTACATCCACCCTATAAATAGTTGGCCCCGTGCAACCTTGAGACTTTTGAAAACCAACCAGAAACTCCGCTCACGGTGCTCAGGGAAGCCTTTGCTAACAAAATGTCATGAGGTTTACAAACCCAAGATGTCCTGGAAAAATGTGTGCTTCCCTTCTCAGGACAATGGCCATCAAATGCCTTCTCCTCCCTTCCAGCTGGGACTCGCCCCAGAGCTGGCTGTGTGTGTGCCATGTCTGGCTGGTTCAGGACAGAGCAGAGGGCCCTGTCCCCATGAGCCACCATCACCTGTGCTGGGGAGAAACCCCTGGGGACTTCGGGGCCTCTTCTCCGTTAACAGCCCTGGGGTGGGGGTGGGATGTGGAAGGACCAGCCCTCCTCCTACGCCCTCTGTGCTCAGCCACTCCTTTCCACATGGACTGTCCTTTCTCCTGAGCTACTGCTGCAAAATTCACTTTCAGATTCTTTAAGCTGAATGAGTTTTGCTTTTCTGAGTCACTTCAAACATTGAAAGGAGAGGAATCATATGTTGTAATTATTTTACTTCTTTTTTCCTGCTTCTCTTGAGTACCACTCCGGAACTGGTGACGGCCTTTTGTTAGTTTACTGACTGAAATGTAGTATATAGTCAAAAGAGTACACACAATGCAAAGGAGTGGTCATAAAACAAACCCCTCTGAACCCATAGTACCACGGTTTCAGAAGTAGAATGACGCGGACCTTTGGCCGCTCCCATATCCATCCTCCGATTCCGCCCACCTTCAGCTCCCGTCTTCCGTTTCTCCGTCCCAATTAATTCCCTGGGGTTCCTTATGGTCCCATCACATAGGATGTAACCTTAAGCACATACTGTTTATTGTTGCATATTTTTAACTTTATGCAAATGAAGTCGCATTTTATTTAGTCTTTACGACTAGCATTTTTTCATTCAGTATTGTGCTTTAGATGCTGATCTATGTTGACGTGTGCGGTAGTTCAATCCTTTTTACTCTGTATGTCATTTCTTCATATGAAAACCCTGCAATTTATCCATTCTCTTGTCCATTCACCTTTGGCTTATTCTAATTTTTGTTACAACACACATTCTTCTCGAAGCCTTCTTGTTCATGTCCTGAAGCCACTGTGAGACTTTCTCTAGAGTATATCCTCCTGGAGTGGACATGACAGATGGCTTGGATACCCATCAGGTCCACTGAAGGTGTTTGTACCCAAATCAGCCTCAGATGACCTTCTCCATCGCTACCTGGTCATTGTCAACACTGGGTGTTGGTGGAAACGTTAGTAGTTCCCATCTGGCCCATGTCACCCACTGTGACCGTCCAGTGGGTGGGGACATAAACTCAATCTGCTGACGCCCCCCACAAGTAGAGCCACTGCTGGAGGAGGGGAAGTGCCTGTCCAGCCTTTTTGTCCAAAGCCATGTCCAGCTCCTTTTGGGTGCTCTTTACCTCCCAGTACTTGGATCCGAGAGGTACCCGGTGACTCATCTGCTATGCTTTCCTTCACTTTCCTTTCCTTTACCTGAGCAGTGGAGAGAAGGGCTACTAACACCTGTCTTCCCACTCTAATTATTTTATGTGTCTTTCAGAAGGATCACGGCTCCCGCGTAGATGGCTGTCAACCACCAGACCTGCTTTTTGACACCAAAGGTTGTCTCCTTTTTATGTATTATTTGCACACAGTAGAAGATATTTGTTTGCTTGCTTTTGATATGAAAATATCGAATTCTTAAACTGTGCTTGGCCTGGTCTTCTAAGATTGATCTAAACCTCATATTATCAGCAGGCACAGAGTTAAGTGTTAGATTAGGAAGAGCATTAGAGAAAATAATCTGCTTTCTTTGTTTCCTCTAATGTAAAATTATTTTTTGTGCTGGAATTTATCAGAAGCTACATTTGTGGATTGTCGCATTTTCACTGTAAAATGAAAAAAGAAAAGAAAGAAAAAGTGTTGGACCTGCAATTTCTGACCACCCCTGCAATTATCCTTGACCTCTCCTTAAAACAAAACAGTACCTGTGGAAAGATGGCATCTTTTCCCAGACAGCACATCACCACCTTCTGATTAGGGCAAAAGATAGAAACACAATATACAACCAAGTAATGCCCACTGGTAAACATCATGATATAGTTTTGATCTAGAAATGCCAAAAATAGTAGATTCTGTCCCTCCAAGAACATAGCCTTTTTCATGCAATTATTGCTTGACTAATTGGTTCAATGTCAGTACAAAGTTGGGTTATTGGCTAATCTGGGCCCTAAAAAATGTGGCAGTCAATTGTTTAAATGTCTCCTTTGATTGGCATCACCTATGTCCTAAATAATTGTGGTTTTAGTCAAATCAATATTGTCTGCTTTTACTGGGCATTGAGTGAAAACTTTGGCATAACTGTTAGGATAATTGGGCATTGGGGATTATTAGAAGTCTTTATTATGTGAAAATGCCTAAATAACATCTGTTCCAACATTCCTGTTTTCAGGGCTTCTTTGTAGTTGCCATGTCTTCAGGGACCTTCGAAACAAGCAACAAAGAAATTCAATATAAACTGCACTTCATGTAAAGCCCTTTAAACCCATCAAGTGAGTGTGGCGGGATCTGGGTTAGCCTGAGCGGTGGTGGAGACAAGACTTAGCCCTGTTAATACCAGCACTGAGCACGGCTCGCCATCCGTCCCACTTCCAGCACTAAGTACCATTGAAGAACGCTGTGTTTACTGCAGCCGGTGGCTCTTCAACTGAAAGGATCTTTGACTCTCAACATAACACTTGCAGTTTAATCCTGGGGTTTAGCCGCTCTCAGTAGCTCCTACATACTTTTTGTGTGGCTTTTGTATGATTTGGTACCCAGGTCGCTCTGGAAATGTGGTCTTTCTTCCCAAGAAAAGGACAAGTTTTGGTGCAATGTGAAGAACAGTCTTGCTCGCTGAGATGGGGTCAGGGATTGCCACTAAGAATAGGTTGCCGCACATGTCACCATGCTGCAGATGCCAGTGGAATCTGAGTCCACACCCGCACAGCCCCTGGGCTCTGGCCCTTGTCCCATGTCCTGTAAAGGACAGGCCATGCTCTGTGCTGTGTGCAGTGGGGGGACGTGGGTCCACCAGCATCTGGCTTGCCCGACTGTGAAGGAGCGAATGTGGGGACAGTGGTGGCTGTGGTGTGTGGGGAGCTGAGGGCACAGATTCTGTAAGAAAGACAAGTCTGTGTGACGGCAGGTCACCCCGGTTGGAGCGCTAGGAACGGGGACAGGCCCCTGCAGGTTCCAGGGGGAGTAGATGCATGTCCAAGCTCTTGTCTCCTGTGTTCTAGGAGGTTCAGCTTGTCCTGTCCCCTTCCTCCACTTCCTGCCCCTCTCTGAGTCCCAACCAGCTGCTGGGGACCTCAGCTTCAGTACCAGAGGCTGAAACTGTTTCAGCAGCCCCCACATGACACACCATCAAACCTCTATAAAATATCCCTACTCTATACCATTTCCATGGGTCTGTTTCTCTGATTGAACCGTGACACAAATAAAATGTTTGCATGGGCATGAACGTGAGTGTGTGGGTGCACGTCTGTGTGTTGTATAGGACTCGACAGGACCTCTGTGGTTCTTAGATGTTTTAAGCCTCTATACTTTTACACTTTTCATCCTGATTTTTGTAGCAAGTGAGAAAAGGCCTCTCAGTCGACTTTTCCCTGACAGCTTTCAGGTGAACACGCTTGTGCCAAGGGGAATCGGAGTGGGCAGGCCAACAGAGCAAGGAACACTTGTGTTCTGACTTCCTCTCTTCTGAGGTCAGTGTGACCTGGGAACCAAAGAACAAAACCAAACACAAAGCCCACAAAATCAGGATGTAGATTAAAGGAAAAGATAGACACTGTTTCATCATAAATTAATGGCTAGTAAAATGAAGAGCTAAAAACACCAGAATTCATGGGTGAAGATCCAAGAAGGCTAATATAAAGTGACTGGTGTTCCCGAGGCAGAGAGGGGTGGTGTGGGAAATAAGCAAACACTAGATGGGAGAGCTTCTGAGCTAAAGAGATGCCCACATTTATGGACTGAAATGCTAACCAATACATACACCTAGACAGTTCTAAACAAAAACAAACAAAAACAAAAAAAAATCACAAAACAAAATGTAATACGTTTCTGGGCTCAAATACCATTTATTAACAAAACAGAGATATCAGGCTGCCATCAGTTTTCTCAAAGTACAATTAGGACGAGTAAAACACAGTGAGATGCTGTACAACAGTCATCTGAATAACTGATGGCTCAAGGAAAGGATGCACCCCAGGATTTCTATACCCAGCCGAGCTATGACTGACCTGACAAGGTGACGATGTTTACAGGTGTACACATTTCAGAGAATACACAAGCTGAGAGTCTGAGCAAAGTGCTCAAGAAGCCTCCGAATGGAGCACGTGGGTCAGATTTGGGAGTGCCAGAAATAGCAGGGCGCTCCAAGCGGAGCCCAGGTGGCTCTCCCCCGCTCTCATTAGATACTATCTGTGAATTGTATGCTAAGTTATGTTTCCTGAAACAGAAGAGACATACTTCCACAAAAATTCTTATAGTGATCTAAAATAAAATCTACTACATCTTCTCAGCAAAATCTAAGAGTAATTATGTCCCCAAGAGCTCGTCTCAGGGTGGGGGGCAGGCAGCGCTGAAGTAAACGTTTTCTAAACTCGTCCATGTGAAGTTTGATTTGAGTGGGGCACGGTGTGTGTGTGTGTGAAGGGTGGGGTGGGGAGAATAATAACTTGTGATAAATCATTATCTCATTTTCATATTTTAAAGGCATAGCTGTTCCATTATAAGTGTGAGGAAAGAACAAGTAAGCATGAGAGGAATGAGAAATGCACTGATGAATGGGAAAGGGAAATGTATTAAACCAGCAAAGAAATCTAGAGAAGGGAAAAATGGGAGCAATTGAGTAAAGTAAATAATAATCATAAAGAAAAATCGATTGCAACGATATGGATGGACCTAGAGAACATTATGCTAAGTGGACTAAGTCAGTGGGAGAAAGACAAATACCATGTGATCTCGCTCTTATGTGGAATCTAAAGATCTGAATAAATATGCAGAGTAAACAGAAATAGTCTCAGATATAGAGGAAAAACTGATGGTTGCTGGAAGGGAGAGGGGTCAGGATGAGGAAGAAGGGGAAAGGATTAGACAGCGTAAATTGGTAAATACAGTATTGCCACGGGGATATGAAAGACAGTTTGGGGAATACAATCCATAATGTTGTAAAGATTTTGTAGGATGTCAGGTGGGCACATGTCTTATTAGGGAGACCACGTCATGGACGGTGTAGATGCCTGGCCACTGCACTGTACACCTGAAGCTGAAGCTGAATAATAATGAATGTCAACTATAATTATATATATATATAGTCACGGGATATAGAGTACAGCGTAGGGAATAGAGTCATGGAATTGTAACAGATATATACAGAAGGGCAATAGATTGGGGGAGAGGGATTATCACATTGTCAGGAGTGAAATGTCTCACTATTGCATTGCTTTGTACACCTGACACTAATAAAAAAAAAGAAAAATAGAGGGGTGGGGGAAAGCAACACTATGGACCCCAACACCAGTTGTGAAGGAATAGAATTTTTCCATTAAAAATCAGAGACTATCCGATGAGGTTAAAAATCCAACTCTAGCTCTGTGCTATTAAAGAAATTGCTTATTTTTATGTCCTCGGGCCTTAGAGCCTCCCTCTCCCCCACCCCCGCCCCCACAGAGTGGACACTCAGATTGTCTTACTGGATAAGCGAATGAATGGAAACAGCTCAAACATTTCTGTTGGAGAGTCTACTGCTTAGAGAGGTGAGGTAATAGCTAGTAGGATTTAGAAAGGTTTCCAGTAATAAGATTGATGTAAAAATCGTTTCTGCTTAATCCACAGTTGACCAGTTAATCTGTTAGTGGGAATCCTCAACGTTTTATTAATGGACATTTCCTCCATGTAAAACAGTGCATTCCATAACTGACAATGCCTCACCAGGTAATTGTCGTTCGTTGACGGGGAGAAGGGAGTTAGGAAAAAGACCCGACAACCGATTCGTCCGCACACTCCTGCTTCCTCACCTCGTCATTTCATAGCCTCTAGCAGAGCTGTGTACTGTCATCACGCTTCGCTCGGCTGGGTTAGGAAGCCCTTCCCACTGTTTGTGTCGCCCTGGCCAGTGAGTCCCACTGGAAGCTACTCGGCCTCGCTGGTGAGGCTGGGGCAGTCTCATGGGGGACGCGTTGGCCCGGAGGAGCCGGAGGTCTCAGCTATGGAGTCTGCTCCCAGGGCCCATCTCACCTTTGCACCAGCAACTGCAGAAACTCTTCTTTCCCGTGTTTCCCGGGAGGCCTGTGTGCAGGACTCTAGGCTTCCTGTAATTCAGATGCCCCGAGAGCAAAGGGAGCAGGAAGGGGAAATGTGGCATCTTCCCAGGGCTTCCCGTTGTCCCCGCCCAGATGTGGGAGAGGAGCTGCCCTCTCCCTCTGCCAGAGGCTGGAGCCCCGGAGAGCTCTGCAGGATGCTCTGCCCAGCCGCCCTTCCCATCAGAGCGCCCCGAGGTCCCTTTGCAGTGGGGATGGTGCTCCCTCTGGGATGGTGGGGGCCTGCCATTTGCTGCCCCCCAGCACTGCCTTGTTAAATGGCAGCGTTAGTTATTGACTTGTATCTGGGGAACAAAAAAAAGAGACGGGCTGATTTTACCTTAATTCTACTTCATTTTGGAGACATGCTCCCAGTGCGCTATTGGGAAAAAATTTCCACAAAAATCATTGGCTTTACCAGCCCTCCTTGTAAATGCCTTCCCTGTCTCCCCACCCTCCAAAACCATTATCCATAGGAAGCAGGGAAGAGTTTAGGGTTTGGAAAGAAAGTAATGCTGCCAAATATGTCATTTCATTGGAAATTGTAACGGTGCTTGCTACGTAGGTTCTACCTTTCCCTGCCTCGTTGCCACCTTGCTTTGTCGTCTAGTCCTGTGTATGGAGACAGTTTGGAAACTTCCAAGTAATGTAGATAATAATCGTTTTAGATACTTTCCTGGAGGCCTCTTTTATTCTCATGCAGCACTTCACATCGCAGCTCTCCAGACTGGGCCCTCTGAGGGTCCTTTGCACAGACTACAGTGCCTGGCACACCCGTGGTGGGTGCTTCCTTCCTTCCTGCGTGCCCTGGCAGCTGCTGGGCAGGGGGCATCTTCCTGCTAAGAATATTCCAGATCTGCTTAGCTTGGCTCCTGCCAAGCTCAGAAAATCAAGAAATGCTAATGAGAAAATGGAAATTTATCCAAGCAGAATAATTTGTTAACTAAGCATTGCTTGGGGTGGGGGTGAAGGAGTGGGGGGGGGGAGAGAGAGAGCGAGAGCGAGAGCGAGAGCGAGAGCGAGAGCGAGAGCGAGAGAGAGAGAGAGAGAGAGAGAGAGAGAGAGAGAGAGAAGTTTAAAGTTACTGATAAGACAAGGGCCCATTCTGGTTTCCGTGCTCTGAGGCCCAGAGGGTGGGATTACTCAAAGTCCCTGGTTCCTGACTCCAAGCCTTGGCTGTCTGGGGAAAGCCCTCCATTGTCTCTAAATATCCTTCTATTGTCGGATATTGTAAATTTATATTGGCATTACTTGCAATAGCCAAAAGGTGAAAAACAACAGTAGTGTCTTGGATGGATGAATGAATTTAAAAAAAATGTGAAACATGAATACAATGGATGGTTAGCCCTAAAAAGGAGGGAAATTCTGACACATGCCAAAATATGGATTAACCTTGAAGACATCATGCTACGTGAAATAAGCCAGTCACAAGATGGAATTTACTGTATGACTGCACTTGAATGAGGATCCTGCAGCCGTCAAATTCATAGAGATAGAAAGTGGAATGGTGGGTGCCAGGGGCAGGGGGGAGGGAGGAATCAGGAGTTAGTGTGTAATGGGGACGGAGTACCAGTTTGGGGAGAGGGAAAGTTCTGGAAATGTCTGGAGGTGAAGATCACACAACAATTTGAACATACTTTATGCTACAGAACTATGCATGGTTAAGACTGGTTAAAATGGTAGTCTGGTTGCATACATGAATTTACTACAAAAAAATCATTTATTTTAAAAGATACTAATGGTAAAATGCCATGATTCTCCTTCTAGTTTTGCTCCCCTTCCTGTCCCCCAGTACCCTTTATTAAAGATCTTGCCACATTACAGAAACGTCATGCAGTCCCTGGCTTCTGACTGCTGCCTACTCACTGTTCCATGGTGTGAATGATGATATTTTACCGATCTTTTGCCCAAACATTAACATTTAGAATCCCTCCAGCTCCCTGTCACCAGACAGGACATAGCAGGGGACATTCTTGTGCATGTGTTCTTATGTTTTCTCCACTCTCTGTTTCTGGGAGAATTGCTGGGACAGACAATCAATGTGCACAAACTATAATTCAGTAGTGCCAGTTGGTTCTCCAAAAGGCTGTGTGGCTAGCAGGGCACCTCACAACCAGGCTTTGTTTCCCTCTATGTATGCCAGCACTTGTCAATCCGGTGTTCAGACACTCGCCAGTGCGGTGGATGCAAACTGAGGTCTTGCTGTTTTAATTTTCAATTCTCCAGTTATTAATGAACCTGAATATCTTTTCACATCTATTTAGCGTTTTGGGTTTCCTTGTCCCGTGAATTGCTTCTTCATGTTCTTCGCTTCCACAGCTAATGTGTTTTTTCTTTTTGATTTATAGGCATTTGTTGCATATTCTAGATAATATGGTCCCTTGTTGGTTTTAGATATTGCAAATATATTCTCTCAATCTGCTA
Organism: Rhinolophus ferrumequinum; assembly: GCF_004115265.2. NCBI lineage: Eukaryota > Metazoa > Chordata > Mammalia > Chiroptera > Rhinolophidae > Rhinolophus > Rhinolophus ferrumequinum. The sequence goes on from NC_046290.1 coordinate 2,232,257, forward strand.
TCTGTTGCTAACTCTACCCACGTGTTTTTCATTAAAATCAATCCCTATTTAGTGTAATAAATTCAACATATTTTTCCTTTGATTAGATCATTTGTTTTCAATCTTTCTTGCCTCATGAAAAATGTATTTTAACATATAAATCTTACTTTACATACCATTCTAGATATGTCCACACATTTTTAAATCTAATGCTTTCATGTTATGCAGTCCTAAGTATTTCATAATTTCCTTTTAAGCAAAATGTGTATTATTGACGTTGTAGGAATAGGGGAAGTTTCTGATTTATACGTTTTTATTAATTGCTAGTTTTATTCGGTGTAGTAGGAGAACAAACTTTGATGACACTAGTTCTTCAAATGTACTGGGTGTTCCTTTGTGGTCTAGTATAAGGCCAATATCTGTACCTCTTTCTTGTACAGGCAGAAATAGTGCTTCTGGTTTTGTGATGAAGGAACAGGTGTTTTTGTTTGTTTGTGTTGCTGTTAATTTCCTACCTGTCATTTTACCTCCTCTGGCCCCACAGGAGGTCCCCAGTTTCTCCATTTCCTTGCCAACACATGTGTTGTCAGCCTTTTAATCCCATCAGTAGGTGTGAAATGGTATTTTATTGCAATTTTCATTTTTATTTATTTGATTACTAATGATATTGAGCATCTTTTCCTGTATTTACTTTCCATTCATATATCTTCTTTTTTACATGCCTATTTAAATCTTTTGCTCAGTTTTAAAAAAATTGTTGTTTTATAGTTGACCTTTCAAAATTTTAATGTAAATTTATCATACGTATGTGCTAACTGTGTTTTCTGAGTTTGTGATTTATCGATTGAATGGATAATGATAGGTTCAAAGGTTTTTCCCTTTCCTCCTTTCCTCCCTCCTTCCTCTCTCCTTCCTTCCTCCTTTCCTTCCTCCCTTCCTTCCTCCCTTCTTCCCTCCCTCCCTCCTTTCTTTCCTTCCTCCTTTCTTCTTCCCTCCCATCTTTCCTCCCTCCCTCCTTCCCTTTCTCCCTTCCTCCTTCCTTCCTTCCTTCCTCCCTCCCTTCTTTCCTTCCTCCCTCTTTTCCTTCCTCCTTTCTTTCTTTCTTTCCTCCCTCCCTCCATTCCTCCCTCTCTCCTTCCCTTCTTTTCTTCTTTCCTTCCTTTTTTTCCTTCCTTCCTTCCTTCCTTCCTTCCTTCCTTCCTTCCTTCCTTCCTTCCTTCCTTCCTTCCTTCGTTCCTCCCTCCCTCCATAGTTCTCTTTCCTTTTTGCTTCTTTCCCCTGGTTTTCTGTTTCTAATTCCATGTCTCCAGTAGTAGAGGATAACTCATTCATTTTCTCATTCTTTGTAGGACTTCAGGAGTGGGTTTTTACCCTGTGGACATTCTTAATGACTGCATTGTGACAAAGCATGAGAGCCCACCCCAACCATCACGGAACGTGCAGCCTTGTTGCACTGTTTTTATTACCATTATTTACATTTTACTTTTCTCCCGTTTATAATTTTGTAAAATAAATGGGAGTTTTAAAGAGCAAAGAAAGTGACCAAACACTATGATACTATTAAATCAAGAGAAGAAAACAATTCTACTGAGGTGCATTTAGAAGATGTAATCAGAATCATCCCACATTAAGATAAAGGGTGTACATCCGGTCCTCCCACCCACGTGATGGGTCAGATAAAACCCCAAGGATGGCGTGCCGACTTCTGAATTCATTACTTACAATCCAGCTAATCTTTTTTTTTTTTTTCTTCTTTTTTTTTTGTGTGTGATAGGGAAACACTTCACTGAAGTTGTGTTCATAAACATTTTTCAAATTCTGATAGTTTCTGGCCTTTCCCTGGACTGCGCAGTCACAATATATTGTTTTGTTGTATTGACATGTTATAATTCGAATGGAATCACGTCTGTCCCAGACACTCTCTCACACTTGTTAGAAGAGGCTTGCCAATTTTCATGATATTTCAGAGATAACTATCTCTGAAGAGCTCAGAGCAAAAAAACATCAATTTTGGAAAAATAGGGGTGAAGGTAACCTCATTAAATTAAGACATGTTGGGGTAAACGTCCACACCCTGAGTCACAGTGGGAACTGGCCAGGCACAGTGGGTTCAGCCATCGTTGCCACATGAGGCTGAGGTTTCAGCAGAGTCTTTCAGACCAACTCTGCTCTGATTTTGTCTAAGGTTCTTGAAACTTTACATTGTAGGATGTAAGTATTCTTCATTGAAAAGTGTTCTAGTACATTTGAAAACCTGTCAGTAAATGTCAGCTGAACCCCATTTTTCAATTTTAAATGAAATTTATTGGGGGTAACTTTGGTTACTGGCGTTACTTAAGTTTCAAGTGCACAATTCTCTCCTACAACATCTGTGTGTTGTGTATTCACCACCCAAAGGCTAGTCTCCTTCTGTTACCATGTATTTGACCCCTTTACCTCCTTCCCCTCCCACCTTCCCTTTCCCTCCTCTTTTCCCCTTCCCCTTGCCCTCTGGAACCACCATTCTGTTGTCTGTGTCTATGAGTCTTGTTATTTGTTTGCCTTGTTTGTTTGTTGCTTTCTGTTTTATATCCCACATATGAGTAAAATCATATGGTTCTTGACTTTCTTCATCTGACTTATTTCACTTAGGGTAATACTCTTAAGATCCATTCATGCTATCACAAATGGCACTGTTTCATCATTTTTTTGTGGCGGAGTAGTAATCCATTGTATATATATACCACATCTTCTTTATCCCATCATTAGTCAAAGGACATTTAGGTTGTTTCTATGTCTTGGCCACCATAAATACTGCTGCAATAAACATAGGAGAACATATATCTTCATGAATAAATGTTAAATTTTTCAGGTGGCTGCCCAGAAGAGGGCTTGCTGGGTCATGCGGAAGCTCTAGCCTTAATTTTATGAGGAACCATCACCCTGTTTCCCATAGAGGCTGCACCAATTTAAAATTCCTGCCAGCAGTGCATGGGCTGAACCCCATTTTTCTTATAGAGACAGAGTAGGATGAGTTCCTGAAACGAGCGGGTCTTCCGCCCTCGCCATAGGGTGCTTCTCTGGGCACTGGTCTCGCCCACCCCTGCCGTATGCTTGCCTGGAAACCTCACACCCTCTGCCCTGCTTGCTGCTTTCACCCTGAATTTCCAAAAGCCCTATGGAAATCAGTTCAGACTTTCAAATCATCTTACAAATGAATCATGCAAGTAAACAAAACTTATGCAAGATAAGAATCTACAGTGTTAGATGAGTTGGTTTTTTTTTAAGTGTCTCAAAAATAAAATGACCACTAGTTTGGAAGAAGTCCAGAATCAATTAAATTTCTGAAAAGTTGAAATGGAGGTCTGATAAATACAGTTTTAAAAAATCTTATTAAAATACAGAATTTATTTCTTTTTCTTTTTTAGTAACACCTATGAGCAAATACATTAAATTATATTAACCTGGAAACACGTGTGCTGAAGAAAGTGTATTTATGAATCACAGAAGTAACCACACTTCTATATATTAAATAACAAATCATGAATAAAATGGGAACAGATGTAATAATGCCCATAAACATAATTTCATAAAACAGTTTAGCACACACTGGAATTTTATAGGCAGAAAAGTCGCCCGTCTCTATGCTAGCAGAACCTCCTAAGCTGGGGCCTCGATAATTAGTTGTTCATAGCTGTAGCCTGTGGTTCAGTTAGAAATTCCTCTATGAGCCGTCAGCATACACACATTCCGCCATTCGACTATTCCTCAAGTGCTGTTTTGCGCCTCTGTTTTGCTGCACCGTGTTTTAACTCAGCACACTTTTTTATTTTGTGCCTGACTTGGGAAAGTAGGACAAGTTTAGTTTTTGACGGTGTGTTTTTGCACTTGGAGTGAGTGGACTGTCTGCAAGCATCTCTTCATTGGGTCCTCATTTGATGTTTTCCTTTTGTGATTCCAAAACAAGGTTGTAAGCAGCACTTACTCAGAGATTTCAGGCTTCGGTTAGCCTTGGACACACGCAAATAGCTTAAAATGCTGAAATATTCAAATAAATTCCGCAGAAGCATGCCTGTAGTGCAGTGGCTGAGGCACCTGTGATGTCTCCGGTATGCAAAGCTCACATCTTGAGAACTGTCATGAGGCCTGGAATATTCTCTGCCAGTCAGCCCAGCTTTCATGGCACACATTTGTGGTGTGCACTGAACCCCTGCTCTGCTTTCGGAGCTGGTGGGAGGAGAGTGGAAACGACACACAAATGGAGTGAATGGTGCTGAGGCAGTGGGTCAGGCGGAACTAACCTCGTGTCCTTAGAAAAAGGTGGGGTGCTCTGGATGCTTTTATTTCAGTCCCCCTCCTGGCTCTCCCTGTCAGTTTAAAGAGATTTCTAACGTCAAGTAGCCAACACTGAGGGAACTTTATTGCTGATAAAACTGCGACCTTGCAAGGTAATTAGCAAGCTCTATGCCTGTCTGAAGGGGACAGAAAGGGGGCTATAATCTGTCAAGCACTGAAATAGCTCTTTTCCTCTAAAGACAATTTTAGTGAAAGGTACCGTTAAGATGGGAGGCTTTGTCCACACTTAGAATGTCCCAGTGCCTGGCCTCTCCTGACACATTTAGATGCCACCCTGCAGAGAGCACAGCCTGGGAGCTTCCACGCAGCCCAAAGGCCTGTATCCTTCCCTGCCTGCCCTTCTCCATGGGGCCTAGTGACAAGGGTGTCAGGAGATGCTGGTTGTGTGACTGCACATTAGCCTGAAGGCCTGGCCAGACACATCACCGTTCCTCACAACACTGGGACAGCTGCTGCTCTTCACATTTCATTCACACTCTTTCCATAGAATCAGAGATGGTGTCACTAGAATCATTGACCAGGATGTTTACTCAGCTGGGAACTGAATCACATGGGTCAGACAGAGAATCATCATCTGATGGTTCTGCTATGGGAACAACACGTCCCTGTGTGACGTGATGACTGCGTTGTGAGCACTGGCCACTGGCCTTATGTTTTAAGAGCAAAACCTCTATTATCTGGATGAAAGATGAGGCGCAGGGAGGTCAGAGCTCGTGGGTGGAGGAGCCGGGATTCAGACCAGACAGTCTGTCTCTGCATATCTACCTACGGCTTGTTGTAAGGATTCCTTACTTAGTGTATTAGGTATTTCATGATTTAAAAATACTTTTCTAAGTCACTTGATGCCACATTTATTTTAAAATTACCAACAGAATTAATTATGGCTGTTCTGCATGCTTATCAGGCTACCCTTTATGGTGAATATATTCTTATCGCTGAATTAAAGTATTAGTTGGTATTATTTTCACCACTTAGACCATAAGTGGTGAAAAAATGAAACCATCTTCCAATCCAATGGGTATACGTCTCACTCAAATTTATGTTTTTGTTCTTTTAAGAAATCTCGATGATGATACTCTACGCCCAGCAGAGAGGACCAGGTGCTGTAAACGTCCGCTCTTACGCCCTGGTCTGCCTGGTGATCTTTGGACTCGGGCTGCCCTGCCATCCTTCACAGGGGATGTTGGCAGAGCAGACCTGGGGGCCACAGCCCCTGACTGCACCAATGAGCGGGTACTGGCTCTGATGGCAGGCAGTCCCTTCTCCTCCCTTCATTCCCGGCTTCCTGGGCGTTTGTGTGATGGCTCCACAGAGGCAGGTTAAGAGCGCAGGTGCCAGAGACAGACTATCTGCTCTGAATTCCAGCTCCTCCACTCACGAGCTGTGGCCGCTTTGTGCCTCAGTTTCCTCATCTATAAAATGGTAATATCTACCTCAAGGCTTATGGTGAGGATTCTGGGCCTCAGATATTGGGAAGCCCTTCAGGAAGTACCCGGAACATGGAGGATGTGATGTCAATATTTGATAGAAGAAACGAGACAGGAACAGAAGCGGGCTTTCATCTGCTGAGATGAACTTGCTTCAGAGCAGTGGTCCACGGACAGACTAAGCTCGGTTCTCTCCTGTTTTAGGATGTTGTTCTCTTTACATAGGACTAGGAGGAGAGGAAAATCCATGCCCAAAGACACCTCTGCAGCATCTATTTGTCCTTCGCTCATTGACTTGTCTGTTGACCATTTCACTTGTACAAACCTTAATTTGAACTTTCAAAATCCAAACCCAACACAATATAGGAGTGTTTATGTGATACTTAGTGTTCATGCACTCTTTTGAGCCTTTTTTTTTTTTTTTTTTAACATCAGAACTTACACGTTCAAAGCGGTACTGTCTTTCAATGTAACACTTTGGGGAGAATTTTGAGGGTATTACATCTCTCAGAAAACAGCACAGGGTATGGTCTCAAAGAGCCCCTGAAAACCTAGGGGGAAACCAAGGCAGTGCCACTTAGAAAGAATTTAAATCAAGAAGACAGAAAAAGGAAAAGACACCATCAGGTCCGAGGAGGAGGTGGGAGGTGGACGTGGGCTGGGAGGGGTGGAGACAGCCGACCAGAACGTGGCCGCTCCTTCCGCTTCCGGACGAGACCTGGCGACGTTGTCTGAGACCTGGAGGCGTCTGCAGCTGCTGGAGTGCACGGCGCAGGGCGACAGCCACGCGGGAGGCACGACGTCAAATGTGTGGGAGCTGCTCGCGGAACTGGCCTCAAGACTGCCCCGTGACCCTGTTATTATTTCACAGCAGCTTGAAAAACAATCGAGTTTACAGAATTCCACCGTTTCGTTCCCACATCGGTCGACAGCTCTGAATGGCTTTGCCCCTTCCCCAAATCAAAGGGCATCTTCCTGTAGAATGGTTTGCCACCCTCTGAGGATACGCACCTCAGGGACTCGCAGCCTTTTCATCTGTAAAACAGAATGACGACAAGAACCTAACCACCAAGTCGAAAACAAACAAGCAAGCAGGAAACAAATGACTAGTCTCTCGTATTGGGTAAATAAATGAGATGACTGCACTTTTTAGCTACCTGCCGCAGGAGGCACTCCATAAATGTTTACCGTCTTTGAAATGCTGCAGACTCTGGAGACAATTCCAAGTTACAAATTCAAAAATGTTTTGAACAACAGCGATGTTGATGGAAAGAGGATGCCTTGTGTGATCTTTGGATAAATAGTTATAGGAGAGGTGCCCCCACCCCCAATCCCAGCCCCAGTTGTCCACATATGTTGGGATCCAGCCATATTTTTCGTTTTTCTCATCTTTTACGCACATACATGTACCAGTCAAAGTACAATTTCTGTACATTATATAATTAGCCATATTAAATTAGTTTATTTAATTAAATGAACCACATTAAAAAAGATGCTATGGTAAAGCTACATAGTTGATGCAAACTACTCAAATTAAAAAAAAAAAAAAAGAAAAAAAATCCTATCTGTTTCGGCTTTAATTTACCTCAAACATTATTCATCTCCATACTATAATAGTGAATGTTAGCTAATGTTTTGGTTGTGAGATGAAGAGACACAGGAAAACACCTACTTACACGCTCATGAATTTGTAGTGAATAAAAAAAAAACACATACATTTTTAAGATTGAGTTGAGACATATTTCACATAAAGCTAAAATTTCCTAACAAAACAAAGGCACACATTTTCTTGTAATACCCTGTATGAGATTAAAAAACTCAACGTACAGTATTATGGCATTTCAATAAATGCAAAAATGCCATATGTATCTTTTATTTTCCAAATGTACAAAAACAATTTCGGAATTGTTTTCTTAACGACCTAACACCTCTCTCTGTGGGCCCCTGGGTAAACTTTATTGATCACACATTCCCATAAGGTTCTCATACGGAGGAGCTTCGCTTGCCTGAAGGCCCTCTCGCCCCCGTCCCTGATGACACCCCACCCGCTGCTCACGCAGGGAGCCCATTGAGCCTCACGCTGTCCAGGGTTCCGCTCACTGGAACATGGTTCTCAGAGGTTCTCGTCGCCTTCTCCGAGCTTTCCCAGCTCATGTTCTGTTGATATTGTACTCTTAAAATATTTTTAACTTTTCCATAAAGACGTGCAATAAACATACGCAATAATAAGAACAAGGGCTGTCAGGGAGCCAATTGCTCAACAAAATTTCTGAAAATATGAACGCTCTGGGTGGAGATGGTCATATTTCCATATGGTTTATTGTTGCCTCTAGTGTAATAGCAACTATTAGGATTTTAATATATGGATTAAAGCTATTGCTTCAGATTTGATGAAATATTAACATTGCTCCTGAAATATGTTATAAATTTTGTGCTAACACGTCTTGGTGAATTACATTAGGGAGTGTTTAGACTTAGTGGTTCTATTCTCACTTCAGAGTGTTATTACCCTGTGTCATGGAAACACTTTAAATTTATGTTTTAAAACCTGTAAAGTCTTCTACTTAAATATGTTATTAATTTTTAAACTTCTGTTTTAGAATAACCATATATTTGTAACCAGAAGTACTGTAAAAGAAAGAAATTTGTACCTGCATTAGAGCCATTTCTAAAGGAACGAATGGAGAATTTCTTGGAGGAAAGATTTTATTTTTCTGAGTAGGGCTTTGTTTGTAGCTGTGTTTGAGGGGGTCACAGGAGGACTTTTTGCTCCTCACCTTCCAAACCTGGACTGGGGACAATTTACTGCTGGGGGAGAAGCTAAGAAAACAGAAGATGGTGTTGGGGGGCATGAAGTCCCCTCAATTCGGTATGAGGCAGTCCTACCTCTAACAGCACAGATGTGACTGTAGTGGGAGGGGGGTCTTCAAAGAGCTCCTGAAGGTGACATGAAGTGCTTCAGGGTGGACCCAAGATTCTGGGTCCTCACGAGAGGAGATCAGGACACAGACACACACAGAAGGATGACCATGTGGGTCACGGAGGGCAGGGGAGACGGCCTCCTGCAGACCACGGAGGGAGGCCTCGGGAGAAACGGACCCTGTCCACACCTTGACCTTGGCCTTCCAGCCTCTGGACTGTGAGACAATAAGCTTGTGTCACTGAAGTCACACAGACTGTGGGACTTTGTGATGCGGCCCCAGCAAAGGAACACAGACAGCAACCTGTGGAAGTCGCAGAGCCCTGGGAGACAGACATTCGTTTCCAAAACCATCTGGATACAATATTTATGCATGCAGGGTGTGTTCTAAAATAATGTTTAAATCAAGGTATAAGTGAAAACATTTAAAGTCAGAAAAAATACGAGGGATTATGTTCCCTGAGGAAGGTCCTGGACTACATCTCAATGTTTCTTTTGAGTTCCCTTAATTTGAGCAGAAAAGAGTCTTGAGGTGGATGTGAAGGACCAGGGCGGGCAGGGACGGATCCAGGCTTTGTGGGTCAATCCTTACATGAAGGGGGCCTCTTTGAGGAAAGCAGACTGGGGTTGTGCCCCTGCAGGGCTGCAGAAGGGCATGTGTGGAGGGGTCCTTAGACCCCTCCACATGGGGGTGCTTAGCTCACAGAAACCTTCCCGGGGTGCAGAGCGTGGCCAGGTGCTGGGTCTTTTCCTCAGAGAGACAAGGCTTCTCTTCCAGTTCCGGGGCCATCTCTCTCCTGGGACCGAATGCCCTGCAGTGCCTCCAGGCGCGCAAGCATCTTCGCAGCCATCACCCCTGTCTCCTCCACCTTCACCGTCCCTCTCCATGGGGACCCTCCCATGGTCTCAAAGGGGCTCTGATCTCTTGCAAATCCCAAGCAAAAATAAGTTCTCTCTTAATTTCACCCCTTTTCAGTTCTCAGTGACCCCCACCTTAGACCCCCACTTCTATAATAACATTTACCATGTATTAATCACACGATTCTGCTGACAGCTAAAACTAGAGATGGTTTCTTTCTCACCACACCAGGGCTGGAGTGAGGGGAGGGCTTGTTGTGCTGGGGACACCTTTGCCATCATGTCACTGAGGGAGCTAATAAGATGTCATGTCACCATCACGCAGGAACTGCTCAGTAGCCTCCCCTTATCCACGTTTCGCTTTCCACAGTCTCAGTTATCCACAAACACGGTCAGTTCAAACATATTAAATGGAAAATTCCAGAAATAAACAATTTGTAAGTGTTAAATTGCTGTCTTTCTGGGCAGCCTGATGAAATCTCTTCCCATCGCACTCCATCCCGCCCAAGCCATGCCTCATCCCTTGGTCCAGAGTCTCCACGCCGCACACGCTCCCTGCCAGGATAGTCGCTTACTTGCCGCCTGGTTATCAGATTGACTGTCATGGTATCATAGGGTTTGCGTTCAAAGTTACCTTTATTTCACTTCGTAATGGCCCCAAAGCACAGGAATAGTGATGCTGGCAGATTGGATATGGCACAGAGAAGCCGTGAAGTTTAGCTTTACGTATGGATGTATGGGGGAAAAACACAGTATATGTAGGGCTTGGTATTCTCCATGGTTTCAGGCATCTACTGGGGGTCTTGGAATGTATCCCCCTCAAATAATAGGGGCCCACGGTACTCCCTTCTCATGGAGGAGCATGGCTGGTCCAGCAGGAAACATCCACGCCACACGTGCACACACATGGATCCTTTTGGGCCTGGTGTGTCCATCTCCCCTGTTGTTTGAATAGCTGCTTCAACGTACCCTCAGGCCTAAACAGCGGAAATTTGGTGACTGTGCCGGTCTTCTCTGTACAATCGCTTTTCATTTACTTGTTCATTCGTTCATCCATTCACTCATTTCCTTGCTGGTGCCAGGCACAGTGCTAAGTACAGGACACTGTGGGGTCACCCTGCCACTTATGATGTGCCTGCTGTCCACTGGGAGAGTGGGGGCTGGGGTCGGGACAGCATAATGACTATGAGATTCTCTGCTGGAAGGTTCTAGATAATGATACTGCTCACCTTATATCACCCGTCACTCACCTGAGCTGGTCTCCTGCATTCCAGGCACCATGTCCTTCTATCTTCACCATTCTTTGGCATCTGGCTGGGCTGCTTTCTTCCCAAATGTGCTTGTGTCGCTTCCTTAAACCCCCATTCTCATTTCTACTCCACACGAATACTTTCCACAAAAGGGTAATTTCCTTAAGAACATGAGATGTTCTTAAGGCCTCATGTTTCTTCCTTGCCATGACTTTGGATTGTCAGGGACAGTAAAAAACAAAAACAAAAACAACAACAACAACAACAACAAACCAACTCAAATTTTATACACTTGCTACTGGGAAATAACACAGTGTCCAAACAAAGCGAGGCAAATCCTTTTACCTAACAGTTTAGCGTGGGTTTCTGAACCCATCTAAGCCTCAGAGCGTCTCCTTGTAATCATCCTTGAGTCTTTTGTATCAGGGTGTGTGAACGGAGGTCGCTTTCCAAACAGCTAGCAATCTTGTTCACGGGAAATATGGAGAAACCTACGTTTTCAATTTTATAACTATTTTGGAGAGTTTGCTGGGATGCTATTGAGATTTCATCGGTTGTATCACAAGTTGTTTTTAAGGAGTAACGTGAGGGTGTTCTAGGATTTATCTAACCACAACATCTTGTTATCAGAAGCCTTATTGCTAAAAGGTGTCAGCCAGAGTTTCTGCATCCTAGAGAAGGAGGGCCCGTTTAGGATGTGCCCTCTGGAGAGGGCAGACGGTTCCCACCCCAGTAACCACGGAGTTCATTTGCACGTTTTCCTGGCTCCTTTCCCATCCCCCAGCTAGTATTCAGGTCTAGGAACGAGGGATAATTTCCTTGCTGAATCCTACAAAGAACAATGAATTGTAATTTGATAGAACCATAAACAAAAGAACATTTGTCACTATGGGGATCAGGAAGACTGAGCACCGTTTACCTGGCATAAATCATCAGGTAGTCTTGCTGCTTGTTTTCCAAAAGTTCAATGAATACAAAGACTTGAAATGATTATGTTTTTAACAAAGCTGTTGAACCTCCACACTGCCTTCCATAGCGGTTGTACCAGTCTGCATTCCCACCAGCAGTGCACGAGAGTTTCTTTTTCTCCACAGCCTCTCCACCACTTGTTATTATTTGTGTTGTTGATACTAGCCATTCTAATGGGCGTGAGGTGGTATCTTATTATGGGTTTTTTTTTTTTTGACTTTAATCTTTGATTTTTAAGTTCTGAAAATATCTATTATAATGTTTTGTACACCTGAAACTAATTAAATTTTTCTTTACATTTTCACATGAACATGATTAAATATTGGACATCATTTTAACAAACATTATATTTGCTCATTTATTTTGCTTGTATGAATGGTGAATCATAACTTTTTGACTAATCAGTAACTATAGACTTAAACGTGCAGTGATGTTGTTTTTTCATTGTTGGACTAACTTGTAAAAATTAAATTGAGCCTACATTGTCATTGTGGTTTTGATTTGCATTTCCCTACTAGCTAGTGAAGTTGAGTAGCTTTTCACACATCTGTTGGCCATTTGTTTGTATTCTTGGGAGAAATGTCTGTTCATGTTCTCTGCCCATTTTTTAATTGGATTGTTTGTTTTTTTGTTGTTGAGTTGTAAGAGTTCTTTATATATTTTGGATATTAGCACTTTATCAGAGGCGTTGTTTGCAAATATCTTTTCCATTTGGTTGGTTGTCTCTTCATTTTGTTAATGGTTCCTTCTGCTACACAGAAGTTTTTTAGCTTGATATAGTCCCATTCATTTATTTTTGTTTTTACTTCCCTTGCCTTGTGGAGTCAATTCATAAAATCCTTTTTAAGACCAAGGTCCTTGAATTTAGCATCTATGTTTTCTTCTATGTATTATATTGTTTAGGTCTTATATTTAGGTATCTACTTGAAAATTTTGAAAACATTTACTTGTAAAGATATATGTACTCCTATGTTCATTGTAGCATAATTCACGATGGCCAAGACATGGAAACAACCAAAGTGTCCTCTGATAGATAATGGGATAAAGAAGATGTGGTACATATGTACAATGGAATATTACTCGGCTGTAAAAAAAGATGAAATACTGTCATTTGCAATAACATGAATGGATCTTGAGAATGTTATGCTAAGTGAAACAAATCAGAAAGAAAAAGTCAAGAACCATATGATTTCACTCATATGTGTGATGTAGAACAGAAAGCAACAAATGAACAAACCAATGAACAAAAACTCAGGGACACAGAAAATACTATGGTGGTTACCAGGGGAAAAAGGGATTGTGGGGATGTAGAAGAGTGAGTAGGGGGTCAAGTACATGGTAACAGAAGAAGAACTGACTTTGGGTGCTGAATACACAATGCAATATGCATATGATGTATTATAGAAATGTACGCTTGAGACCTCTATAATCTTATTAATGAATGTCACTCCAATAAATTTAATAAAACTCAAAACTAAAGAAATTGTTACATAGAAAATTTCTACTATCAGAATTATCATGCTTACTGTCTCCATTTTTCTCTAGCTCATATAGAATAGTTCTGGAAAAGTGGTTTCCTTAGATTATGCCAATTCCAAGGAATTGAAATCACAGCATGGTGTAAAGAAAAACTATGCAATTTTATGTGCAGTCAACCTTTTGCTTTTCAATTCAGATTTTTTTGCTCTCTCATTATTGGTTTGCTTTCCTATCTTCACTTATTTGGCACATGCTTTTGTTAAGTCGTCATTGATTCTTTACCTATGTCAAAGAGCAAAGATAAAGCCATAATTCTTTTTTTTTTCTTCACCCACGGCCCGCCTCCTCCCCTCTGGCAATCATCAGCTTGTACTGTATATCTATGAGTCTGTTTCTGTTTTGTTTGTTGGTTTATTTAATTTGTTTTAGATTCTACATATTAGTGAGATCATATGGTATTTGTCTTTCTCTGTCTGACTTATTTTACTTCACATAATATCTTCTGGACCTATCATTGTTGTCACAAATGACAGGACTTCATTCTTTTTTATGGCCAAGTAACATTCCATTGTGTATATGTACCACCGCTTTATCAATTATTCTGTAGATGGACATATCTTGGCTATTATAAATAGTCCTGCAATGAACATACGGATGCATATAGCGTTTTTGCTTTCTTTGGATAAATATCCCAACGTGGAATTACTGAGTTGTATGGCAGCTCTATTTTTAATGTTTTGAGGAATCTCTATATTGTTTTCTATGGTGGCAGTGCCAGTTTGTAACCCACCAGCAGTGCATGAGGGTTCCCTTTTCTCCACATCCTCGCCAATACTTGTTGTTTGTCGGTAAGGGAGTGAGTTTAATTTGTCATCTCCCATGGCAGACTTGCCATGTGGGCCAGCAGCAGTGGGACAGGAGGGTGTCCCTGTGAGTATGTGAGCTAAGCAAGTCTCACCTTCAGGCTTGGCTTTGCCCCTGCCAGTTCGGGTTGTGCTTGGCGTCATTTTCTCACACACCATCTCTTTATAAACACAGGGCTATGGGGCAGAAAACCATGAGTTTGAACGTGAATCATTTTATTGTTGGTTGTTACGGCTCACACGTCGGTTTGTGGCTTTACCCCTCGCGAGTTACCCTAGATTCGAAAAATATTTCCGTGGATGGAAGTGGTTAGCCCCAATTGTGGCTGTTTCTCCGCCGTGATTTTACGTGATTTGATTTTATTTTCTAAATGGCTGTTTATATTATGCATGAAATCATTCTGTTCGCCTCTGGGGTTTGTGTGATATGAGGGCAGCTAACTGCTTTTGTTAAGGTCATTGGTAAAGTGATATATTGTCACGAAAGAATTAGAGATCATTTGGAAAATTGACCTCTAAGGCTACTTGTGTGCACCGCAGATTTAGCACAGTGTTGCCAAGCATTTATTATATCATAAAGTTAGGCATCTGTCCCTACTTAAATGTCACATTTTTGGTTGTTTAACACAAAGATTGCCCCGCCGCCAGGCTCTTGAAGATATAACCTGAGAGACGCTGGCTTTGATGCTCTGAATCTTGAAGGGTTTTCTTTCGTTTTTTGACTGTCACAACCATTTACTGCAGAGTTGAGTTTGACAGATATAATGGAATGAGGAAAAAATGAGCACAACATGGAAAGCTTAGGGAAGTTCCAGAAGAGAGCCCAAAGTGATACAAGATTTGAACATAAATCCCCTTGAGAGAAGCTTAAATGCATTTTGCTTTGAAAAAAAAATGTATCTGAGGGTGGACTTAATAACTGTGGCTGGGTCTGCATAACAGACTTCAGATGGCTGAGGTTTGGGGGAAACAAAGATGGAATTGCCTATTTAGTGATGTTTTAAACCACTCAATATTTGGTTTAGGCTTCAACCAAACCACAGTCTCCACCTCGTCCGAGCCTGGCACCTTCCCTGCCATTTCCCAAGTCCAAGTTCTTACCAGTGAGAGGATTTTGTACTGTTAAGGCTATTGAAAGTTTTTTTTTTTTTTTTTTTTTTTTTTTTTTTTTTTCCCTTTTCAGCTAAAGATATCCATGCTCACTTTTTCTTTTTTATTATTATTTTTTATACCCGGCTGTAGCTTGTTGACAACGGTGGGTGGAAAATGCTCTGTAGATCACTTTGTCATGGCTTATGTTTGTGAATGTCAACAATGTCACCAACAATCTGACCATGGATGCAACATTCTTGTACTGATCTTGTACTGATGGCTTGGCTGTGTACTTGAGTACCCAGTTCCCACCCAGGAATGCTCTATGGCCTCTCGAAGCCCCACAGAGGACACCAGAGGGATACATTTTCTGCACGGTAACTGGGGCATCTTGCTGTTGTTATATTTGACAATAAGTGACACATAAAAGTTAACAGTCTTATAGCAACTGGTGACTGCGAGGCATGTGAATGCAATCACTGAATGCGTGAAAGATTGATTCTTGGTAGGAAGGAGCTGTTAGTCTCAAATCTATCCTGTAGTTTTATGCCCCTGAAAGTTTTGCATCCAAGTCGTGGAGACCCACATTCAAAGAGCACATTGATCCTTAAATATTCACCGAGCGCATCACACAGGCAGTATTCTATCCTACGAACTGTGGAATGAAACACAACTTCTACCCTTAATCAGCTGGGGTTTCATGGTGGGAAGAAAGGACGTATGCAATCATCACAGGTGAGGAAGGTGTGCATCAGGCAGTGGAAGGCTCAGGTGTGCTATGAGCACAGAGGAACTGAAGGGTGGGGGGGGATTTCTTGGAGGAGAAGCTGAGGCAGGGTTAATGGGGGTGAGAAAGGCCAAACACCAGACTGACTTGATGACAAAATTGTCCATCTTTGGCCCGTGCAAGCATCTTCAAGTTGGCTCTTACATTTTCTGGACATGATCTTAGCCTAGCATCCTTTCTCTCTTGCGTGATAAGACATCGCAGGCTCATCTTTCCATATCTTACCCCAGACCTAGAATCAGCCATTTCTCCAAGGAACTCTGGTTCCTCTTAGTAGCACAATCTGGATGCCAGATAAACTTTGTTTCATAGCAGAAATTTTTCAGAATTTGGTACCAATTTGGTAAAAGTTACATGTTGTTCACTTCAAATGTAAACACACACGTTCCTGCAGCATCGGCACCTTCTAACAGTTTATGCCTCGCTTAATACCGGTTTAGGAAATGTTATGCCACCCTGGACTAGGTTACTTTTGTATTTAATGGTGACTGCATTTTAATAAAATCAATGCTTAAAATTTCATCTTCTCAATTTATCCTAAACATTTTAGTGAACGACTCTAACTAATAAAGCTTAAAGTTAAATAAGAATTAAAATGACATTAAATTCATTTTAATAAGGAAAACAACACATTACTTTCCAGGCAAAAGTAGTGCAGGTTAGCAAAGATATCAGGAAGCAGATTGAAAGGGAAGAACCAGTGCGCTACGCAGTGAGGCAGACCTGAGCCGCTGTTAAGAAGCTGTGAGTTAGGAGCTAAGGGCTATTGGGCGAGTAGCTCCCCTTCTAAACATCACCTGAAATTGGGCAGGACACTGCCTGAGAGCCACGGACAAGACTGAGAGCCTGATGCTTGTGAGGAGACTAGCAGAATGTTTAGCATACGGAAGGACTACAAAGAATCAAAATGCATGAACTCTTTTGGCTTCTGGAAACATTCATAGAATGTGACGATGAATTAAGAGACGTGGGTCGGTGCCTGTGCTGCTACTACAGAGCCGTGTCACTGTTGACCCATCCTCAGATCTCTGGGACTCAGTTTCCCAACCTGTAAAGAGAGGGCCTTGAACCCCCAGACCAGAACTGCCATTATGACAGTGTGTGTGTGTGTGTGTGTGTGTGTGTCTTTGTGTATGACACAAAATGTGCCATGACCCCCAGACAATTGTAGTGCTGATATATTTCTAACCTTAAATACACTGTGGACAGTTTTCTGCAGTTCAGATCCAGAGTGAATGCAGATCGAGGCTGTCAGCTGGTCTGAAGGAAGCTCCCAGAATAAACTGTATCAATAGAAAGTCATGAAGAGTGATAATTCTAATTTTCCATTGTCTGAAATGTAGCCTGTATCAATTTCTTCCTTTTGGAAGTGATTTTTTGGGGTTTTGGAAGAAATCCACAAGAGCAGCAGTGGATATTGAAATCCCTTTTTTTCTTCATAAAACAGCAGAACTACTGGCTGCCATAGAAAGCAAAATCTTGTTTCTCCCTAGAAAAAGTGATCCCTAGAGTGATGAGCAAGAATATTTGGCAGAAAAATGTCCCAGTCAATCTTTGATATCTCTGCTAGCTATCAGTCCTTTCTTGATTCTTCTAGCACTAAATTTTAAAAATAAGATTTCTCCTACATCTTGAAATGAAAGGTTATTAAAAAAAAAATCCTTGTTTAAGGCTGCCATTTTGCCCTCCTAACCAATTAACCTTCAACCGACCCGCCACCACAATCCATATTTTGCTTGCTAAACCTTGGGCAAGAGCTGTATATTTTACATCTCAAGAATGACTGGGTCTCTAGAGTCTTTGGCACTGGGTAACAGTCCCCCACTTCTGTTGATAACAACATGTAATTTGTGGAATTTGAGCCATGCTCGAGACCACGTCTGTTACCCGATGTGTCTGACGTTATTGCCTGTATCCTAGGATGTCTCAGACATCTGTGGTCACTGTGGGGTTTGGTGACACTGGCAGGTACCAAGCTGGAATTCGTATATTTAAGATGTGAAAAGTAGAAGAGAACGTTGAGGTCTTCATCTTTATGTCTTCATTAAGGGGTATGACATACAGCATGGTTTCTTTTATTATTAATATCATTTCCTCCTCAGCATGGCTGGTCGTGATTCTTTCAGTTGAAGAGTATTTGAAAAAGGCAAGTTAGCAGTGAGTTAGAGTGAGAGCTCAGATTCCCCATATCCCTGGTCGTGGAAGTGTCTACAGTACTGACAGACGTAGGCCCAGGCCGGAGGCCAGCCTGTGGCCCGCGGGCCATTGGCATCTGACCATGTACAGCTGTAGAGGCATAGCAGACATTTGAGTTCAATTTAAATTTTAAGCTACTTATGTATTTAAAAAAATGTGACCCATGGACACATTCAATAAATTGCATGCCAGATTTCAAGATACCTGTGGACAGGGTGCTTCCAGAATAATGTATTATTTGTGTGATAAATACTTGTGAGCACTTGTGTGACAGGCAATGTTATAGACACTGGGGATATGTCACAAAGAAAGAAATCTTTGTCCAATAAACATGATAAATAGTAAATTATATAGTTTGTGCGAAAGTGCTATGGAAAAATAGCAAGATAAAAGGAGTGGAGGACATGAGATGGAGAGAGGGTTCTGCAAGGAAAGAGGTGGTCAGATGGGCATCACCGAGAAGAGATAGTTGGCACAGGCTTGAGTGAAATGAGGAAGGAAGTCCCAGAAATATCTGTGAACCCCAGGTCAAGGGCACAGTGACACAGAGGCCAGAGGAGGGAGGGCAGTCGGTGTGTGGGACAGCGAGCTGGGCAGTGTGGGTGAAGCAGAAGGACAAGGCTAGGAAGAGACAGGGGACAACACCAGTGTCGACTGGGGCTCGGGCCGCTGTGAAGACTTGACATTTACTCTGAGGGAAAGGGGGGCACTTCTGGGGTTTGAGTCGAGAGAGACAGATCTGACTGAAATTCTAACTAAAATGCATCCCATTGGCTGCCGGGATGACAATCGACTGCAGAGGGTGGGAGAGAAGCAGGGAGATTCGTGAGATGAGCTACCTCCAGATGGAGGTGAGGGCCACTTGGGCTGAGGGGCCGCAGAGCGAATGGTGAGAAGGGACGGACTGCAATCTAGATGACTTGGGAAGTTGAGCCAGTGACATTTCCCAGTCAATCAACTCTGACGTGTGAGAGAGAAAAGTCAAGATCGAGGCCTACATTTTGGCTTGAGCAACTGAGAGGCTGGTGTTGACCCAGTTATGATGGGAGGACAGTGGGTCTAGTGGGTTTGAGTGTAATGTTCAGGCATTCAATTTTGGACGTGCTAAGTGTGAGATGCCTGTGAGACCTTCGAGCTGAGAGGTGGAGTGTGAAACAAGGAGTCTGTGGTTGAGGGCAGGTCAGGCTGGGGTTCCAAAGATGGGCTGATCAGGGTGTAGAAGATATTTAAAGCCACAGTATGGAAGAAATTGCCAAAGAATTGAGAGAAGATAGAGAAGAGAAAAAAGTTATGTCAAGACATTCAAGAAAGGTGAAGAAAGAAATGATACGTGTTCATAGTAATCTTTTTTTCATTCTCGATTTATTAAAATTCTAATAAAGAAGAGTAACAATTTTTAATAAATAGTTTAAACATTTTAGGCAAGAACAAATGACCAAAAAGAGAAGCACACTCTGGAAGAAGAAGGATATGGTGGAGAGGTGCCCTTGTAGATATCAAAGCTCGTTATCAGCCGCTAATAATTAAGAGTGTGGTATCACTGCAAAGATAGATAATTTACCAACAGAACATGAGAGGAAGCCTGGTAATGGCCCCATAAATATATGAAAACTTGGTATTTGAATGTAGCCTCTTGACTTACAACATACGATATTGAATCTCTACCTTGTACCACATAAAAATCGATTTCTTAAGTGTTGTGGATTTTTCTGGGTCTTTCACTTTTAGGTATTGTCTGTGGCTTTCCATTCTGGAAAATGTTGACTTCTTAGTTTACTTCCTCATTTTATTGGTGCAAATTTTCCAGTATCTTGCGGATACATAGTTTAGCAAGGTATGGTATTCGAGATCTTGAATGCTTTAAGATGTCTTTTTTCTACCCTTTCTGTCTACAGTTTTTCTTGCAATAGAGTTCCAGATTGAAAATCATGTTCCATCAGAATTTGATCACTTGCTTTTCATTTCTACTGTTGAAACACCCGATGCAATTTTTATTCTTGTTTGTTTGTATAAACCTGTTTTTATATATTCTCCTCTGGAAATTGTTTTTGGAGTTTTTCTCTAATCAGAGTGTCCTGAATTTCAGATGGTACATGGGGTTAATTTTATCCATGATACTCCTTTGAAACTCAGACTTCATGGCCTTCAATTTTAGGAAATTTTCTTGAACTATATTGGTGATTACTTCAATCTTGTCATTTCCTTTTCTCTCTCTTCTTTCTGTTATTCAGATATTGGACTTTGGATTGTTACTGTTATTCCCCCTCCACTTTTTTCTTTTTGCTCTACCTTTCACTCAACTTTATCTTCCAAATTGTTTCATTTTTAATTTCTACTTTCATATTTTTAATTTGCAGGAAGCATTTTTCTCTATTCTAAATGTATTCCTTTTTAGCATCCTGTTACCATTTCAAGTATGCAATGTTCCTCTCTTTCTCTCTCTCTGAAGCTGTCACTTACCTATTTTTGAAGTGGTCTCACTATAATTTATCTTTCTTCCCAGTTTTACTTCACACACACACATACGCTCCTATCTCAGGAAACAAATATGTGTGTGTGTGTTTGTGTGTGTGTGTGTGTGTATCACATCAGAGGCTTCCTTCTGCAGCTTGGTGATCCTTGGCTCCCTCTCCCATTTCAGAGTGACCTGTCAGCAAGGCCATTGTTCTGTGGAGAGGTTCAGGTATGGGCTGGGCTTGCAGGCTCTGGTCTCTTACTCTAGCCACAGATCCACCTGAAATGTGATGCTTTTGAAATCCCCTCAATACTTGATTCAAGGATCCCTGATTCTCACTGGAGTTCAGATATGCCTTTGCTGTGCCCACCTCATTTCCCACCCACCCACCCTCCTCCCCAAGGTGAGGATGTGTCCTCCAGGGCGTCCAGGGTAACTTGGACTCTTCTATGAGCCATTTGAGAGCAGCTCATGCAATTCAAAAATATTCTAATTGTTTCAAAATCTTTTCTCACTTCAAACCAACAGTTGCTTCCCTCTTACTTCAATAATTTTCCCTTTGGGAATAATATAGTTTAGAGCCATTCAGTTACTCTTGCTTGAAATATTTGACCACAGTAGCAGAACTCAGGCACCTTGGATTTGTGACTGAATTCACGGTGTATTCGGGCTGTGGTTGATAAGACAGGGACCTTCCTTGTGGCTCAGTTTTCTCTCCCCTTCAATAGAGAGATTATGTCCTCTAGTGTAGGGTTTCCAGGCAGGAATTGCCACCCATTCCCAGGAATTTGTTTTGCTTTCCCGTTTCTAAATTCCGAGAAAAGTTGGTAGGGAAATCGTGAAACTCGGCTCCTTGAACCCAGGTGGTTGGTACTATCTGCCGTCACTTTGTGGAAACGATTCATCGTGGAGAACAGAAAACAGTTTATATCTCAGGATTCGGGAACGGGAAAGCGAAAAAAATTTCTGAGAACAGGCGGGAATTCCCGCCTGGAAACCCTACTCTAGTGTCGCAGAGTAACGAACTGTTTGGGCAAATATAGAGCTGCATAATATGAGATGTGTTATTATGACTATTATGATGCCTTTTCAAGACTTCTCACCCTCTGCAGATCTCCTCACCAGTGTCCCACGTGTCACCTGTGACTCTTATCACCGAGTGCAAAGAAGACCAGAAACTGTCTGCTCCACACCACTTCCCTGCTGAAAACCTCCGGCCCCTCTCAGATGCAGGCACTGCAGTCACACCTCACTCATCTCTGACAGGTGACTTTCTATTTCAGTCACAAAGGACAGTCCTATATGTCGCCCTTGCTGTGTCTGCTGCCCGCGTGCCCACTGCTGCCCCGTGAGTTTCCACACCAAGCCCCCGTGTCCGAGAAGTCCTTCCTGAGGATGTCTCCTCCAGGCTCACACAACTGCCTCCCCCGCAGGCCCCACGGTGCCGGGGTCAAGTTCAAGTGTTTTTTCTCTTTCGAGGGCAGAGGTGAAGGCTAAGCGCTTGTTGTATTGCTAGGATTCAGTGCAGAGCAAGCTAAGGGCTTAATAGACATGTGTCTCTGAGGTGTTTCCAAGTGACATCGGCATCTGAATTCATGAGTGAGTAGGGCAGACTGCCCTCACCGGTGGACAGCGTAGGCCCCACCCATCCGTCCGTGGGAGGCCCGAATAGAAGGAAAAGGCTGAGGAACGGAGAATGCCCCCAACCCCCAGGCCCACTGTCCCGGGGCTGCAGCACTGACATCACTCTGCTGCCGTCGGCCAGGCACAGACGGGCGCTCACACTGCTGGCTCTGCGGCGTCACCAGCTCAGCTTGGGACTTCTCAGCCTTCTCCTGTTGGTTCTGCTTCTCTGCGGAACCCTGACTAAGATAACAGCTGTTCTGATTCTGCTGTGGCTGACATGTCCCCGTGTTACTTAACTCTTACAGAATTCTAGGTTCTCAGAATGAACAACTATGATTATACAATACATACTTAAAAAATATCGAGAGAGAGAGAGAGAGAGAGAGAGAGAGAGAGAGAGAGACAGACATACCTTGCAAAAAACAAGAATTTATTGAGTATCCAGCACATTCTTAAGCTAGGATACTACATAACCACCAGTGACTAAATCTACGTTCCACGAATAAGAAAAGCGAGATTATGTTCACACGTAGGTACCTGCAAACGTGCAGATGCCCTGTGTCCCGGGATGGGAGCCTCTGGAACGTCGGGGCCGCTGGCTTCCGACACTCCAGCGACCTCAGAAAAGTTCGTGTGGAGCTAACGAATGACGCAGCGGTGCAAGGAGCTGAGGCTGAGCAGGACTGCATCTGTGCGGTGCACACACAAACCCAGGCGTGTGACGGCTCACACTCAAGAGGTGACGAAATGTGAGGTTTGGTCACGAGTGGCAGCCCTCTGCTTTGCAGATCAGAGAGGGAAGAGGGCTGTCAAGGGGAACTGGGGTGCTGGCAGCAGCAGGCCCAGGGGCCCCCAGTAGGGGACGGCCCCAGGCCCCGCAGCGTGGCCCTGCACCCAGCACGCCCCTCAGTGTCCTTTGAGGAGCTCCACGCCAGGTAGGTTGTCTGAGTCTCTCGCTGAGGTGCTGGCCGTTTCCTCGTTTCCGCCTTCCTGGGGCTGGGGAGCAGAGGATGGCAAAGCATTAGGAAAGGATGTGCCTCTGTTGGAGGGGAAGTGAAAGGGAAGCACAAACGTGGCATCTATGCTGTTTGAAAAACAAAGCAAGCAAACAAAATTCATTCAAGACGTATGTGTGCAGAAGACAAGAATAAATTAGAACTTAGTCCGAGCTCAGAGCTCTCAGAAGTCTCTCTCAGAGCTTGCCTTGAATCCTAGCATCTTAAAAATGCTTTGCTTGTTCAAAACCACATGGTCTCAGACAAGTCTCACCTTTGCCTTAAACCAACCTTAAAAATAAACAGAGAAGACAAAGAAACAGCTAAAAAGGGAACGCAGTTGTGCAGTGAGCTAACACAGGCGGCAGGCTCCACGCCACAGCTCTGGGGGCCCTTCCCGGCACCACACAGGTACCGCTGAGGTGTTCTCTCCGCTGAGGGCTCTGGGAAAGTCTCCCCCGTCTGCACACCCCTGCCCCAGGTGCAGCCCAGCTTGGCTGGCCAGTTACGTCATGAAGTCAACTCTACGGCTTGAAATTGCCAGCCCGAGCCCTTGGGCGGTCTCACAGCCAGACCTCAGCTGTGCTGTGCAGGCTCACCCCCAGCAAGGCCACCCCTGGGGCCCAGGGAGAATGTCACATGCTGTCTCGGCTGCATGTAGGGGTGGGGCGGGTGTTGTTCAGTGACCAGGCTTTTCCAGCAGCCAGCCTGGGCAGAAGTGGGTGTTTGAGACTTGGATCCATGCCTGGTGTTTTCTTATGTGGGGTGTAGGGGTGCGTACGGGGCACACGGAGGGCGCTGCTTGCGGCGGGTGGATGTCACATTGCCTGCCTCTGGGCTCAGGCGTGCGAGGGCCTTGCTCTTGTGTTTGGGGGCGTGTGTTGGCTGGTGGAGGACCGGTGTCAGATGATCCGTCAACACCGTGACACGTGTCGTGAGATGACACCAGGGCTACAGGAAAGTCTGCCCTCACAGCAGCCTGTTGGCCCGGAGTCATCTGTTAAAGCACTGGCTTTCTTCTACCCGTAACTCTGCATCCACTCGGAAGCTCGGAGCGTCATTTCCGAGGGTTTTCTGGTTACACTAATTACATGTCACTGAAAGCAGCACCCCTCAGCTGTGTGTGACAGAACCCTGAGAACGCATCTGGGGCCCATTACAGGATCCCCTAGAAGAAAACTCCCGAACACAAACATTCGGAGACTAAAGGTCTGCCATCATGTACTTACGAAGGCTGAGGGGATCTGTGGGGGCCGCTCAGATGCTGGCCCAATGCTGCAGAGGTTCCTGGTCAGCATCTTGGCGGCCGGCAGCCAGTGGTCTTTCCGCTCCAGGATTATGGAGCCTTCTGACCTTGTATTCAGGACGTCACGGCACGGGACGTGCTAAGTCAGAGCCCTGGCACATGAGGCCCCAGATATAATGGCTAAGATACTGCACACAGCAGCTGGAGCTGGACGCGGCTTGCTAAAAGAAAAACACCCCTGAATTCTGCTCCAACACCTCTTCAATTGTAAGGGAAAATGCCACGGTTACTCTGGCTGACTTCTGGGCCTGGGAGAAGGACTACTCAGCCGCCCAGTCCTGTCCCTGCTGGTGCAGGCTCGCGGCAGACCGCCCATGAAGCATACCAGGTGGAGGGCGATTGCGACCTGATGGGGCCGCCCACATCCCCGGCCTTGCTCACTCCAGAGACTCCCCTGCTTCAGCCAACAATGGGTGCAAATGGCAATTGGACCATCACCACTGATCTGTGAGTCTGTTCTCAGGGCAGCCCCACTCAGGACGCGGAGGGCACCTACTCTGTGCTCTGATGGGTGAGCACGGGCCTGACAGCTTCTCACATTTTGGAGTTGCCCTTCCCACCTGTAATTTTCAGCAATGGAGGAGTTGAAGCTGGTCCTTGGGTCACTCAGATGGTCTTCATGAATATCACCCTAACGTATAATAGCGTTTTTTTCATCCTGGGGACACTTGGGCTTTCTGTGCTTGCACCTTTCGCCTCACCCATTTCCAGCTCATGCCATGACGCTGACAGACACATGGGCCCATGGTGGCCAGTAGAGGGAAGGTGGCAGGGCTCTGAGCGTGGGATGGGCGGCCTTGGCAGGATGTGGTCAAGACCTGGACCTGGGTGTGTCTGTGAGGCTGTTTCTGGATGAGATTAGCATTTTCATCAGTAGACAGAGTCAAGCGACGGCCCTTTCTGATGTAGGTGGGCCTCGTCCAACCAGTTGAAGGCCCGACTGGAGCAAAAGGCTGAGTAGGAAGGAACTCCTCCCCTGCCTGCCTTCCGACTCACTGGAGCCCCAGCTCTCCTGGGCCTCCAGCTCGCCGTCTCGCCCTGCAGGCCTGGGACTGCCGGCCTCCAGTCACATGCGCCAGTTCCTTGTGATAAGTCTCTACACTTATGTATTCCATTGTTCTATTTCTCTGGAGGAGCCTGACACTCTGAGTTTAGGCTGAGATGCCACCAACACCGTGGGATGTTTGTGGGATACAGAGTGCTCAGGTCCAGTTCTGAAACAGCCCTAGGATTTCTGGTTTGCTGAGCAGGCATGACACCTGTGCACCTGCCATCAGCTCTCTGGAGGCTCAGGTGAGGCTCACCGAGTGTCTGGACCGAGAGGCCGAATCTGGTGGGAGGTTGACCGCATGCTCTGTTTCTCTGTGCTGGGCCTGGGCCTCTGTGTCCTGTGTCTCCTGGACCAGCTGCCCCGGGAGGCTCTATCTACCACCCAGAGCGGGGCCCAGGTAGAGAGCACCCGGAGGAGGCAGGGGTGGGTTCATTCTTCCATGGCTTCCTGTTGGCCTCCCGTTCCCGTCAATGTCGCCCAGCCTTCCTTGGTCACCCAGGAGGGCGCCTACTGTTCCAGCAACTGCTGCAAATCCCAGCTTCTCCAATCAGCATCAAGGTGCTCCAAAGCCAGCCGCACTGGCTGGGCAGTGCCCCCTCTCCTGAGGTTTGTTTCCGCATTGGAGGCCCGGCCTCCCCTGAGTTTCTGATGCTAATGATTCAGCTTCTTCTGTGTGTCTCCAGCCCCAGCAGTGGTGGCTGCCCCTCGCTTACCACAGAAGGTCACACTGCTGCCTTTGGCCTCCCAGGTGCCCAGCACGTTCTCCCTTAGAAAAACTGGCAAGTTCTGTATTCCAACTGGATCTCGGCAGGTCAGTGGCTTCCTCACCTGCCCTGGTTTCCCAGAGAACGGGCGAGGTCACCCCTTGTGCCTCTTTCTGAATCTGCCCATGGCACCCCCATCTTGTCCTGAGAGGTCAGCAGTCACGGGACAGGGCGCCGTCATGGTGGGGCCACAGTCCAGCCCTGGACGCGTGTGTAGGGGGGCAGGGTATTTAAACTTAAATTACAACAGGGAGACCAGACAAGACTGGAGCTTGGGAGCATTTAATTATTCATTAATCCTTATGTGTTTAGAGAAAGGATTTTTCATATAGCTCACCTGGAAAGAATGTTCTTTGGTGTAAAACTCTACTCTATTCATCAAAAGCTCCCTTGACTTCACTCTGGCAAATGCCCAGGTCTGGGTTACATGTCTGAGGAGAGCTTTATACAAATAGTACAAACAGCTTAAAATTTAGCTTCAGTCTATAACACCCACCCCTAGATTTTAATGAACGACTCCAATTGAAAACAAATTTTTATACTTGTGGTAAGTTTTCTGCCACCTGCCGGTCAAAGTTGTTCTCCCAGGTCACAATTCTGCGCGACTCTTACTCTCCTGGCTTCCACCAGCTGTGACAATAGCATCGTAAACAGGCGGGCTGTCGAGCCTCCTGGGCCCCATACACACATGGGATGCCTGCTGCATGTCCTGTGAAGTGAACTGCCAGCCTTCTTCCTCAGACTGGACGGGAGCCTTTGTCCTCTCGGAGATCGAATGTCACCACACTGTGTCTGAGGAGTCGGTCCTTCTAATCACACAACCTTGCTTTCACCTCCAGCCATGCACCTGGGGCTCAGGCCGTCTCCAGGAGCAGGGAGACTGGGAGGGAGAATGTGCTGAAAAAATTGCAATGAAGACTTGGCTTTTTATGAACTTGTAATTAGCTTTTTAGACTACATTATATATTTGCAGAAAAGCTGTAAATAGTGCTTTCCTGGTCGCCCCTCTCCGCTTCCGCCATCGAAGCGCCTTCCCTGGCGCCTTGGCGATCTGAACGAAATGCCAGCCTTTATTCTAATATCACTGGTTTTTGTCTGCTGTCTCTCTTCTGCCCAGGATCCCCTCCAGGAGACCACGTGGCATTTAGTCAGCATGTCTCCTTACCCTTCTCGCGTCTGTGACTGCTGCTTCGCCTTCCCTTGTTTTTGGTGACATTGAGAAACTTGAGGAGGACTGTCAGGTGTTTCGTTGAATTTCCCTCAACTTGAGTTTTTACACTGTTTTCCTCATGGTTAGACAGGGATATGGATTTGGGGGAGGAAGACCCTAGCTGCCTAGTGATATTGTCTTCAGGTCATATCCAGGGTAAGTGGCATTAACATGACTTGTCATTTGTGATGCTCACCTTGTCGGTGGCAGGTCATGTTTGTCACGTTTCTCTACTACATGCCTCTTTTTACCTGATTTCTATGTTGGACTTTTTGGAAGCAAGTCACTAGTTGAAGCCCACACCAAGGGCAGAAGGGAGGTGGTGGACACGGCTTCCAGGGCTTCTAGATGAGTTATACTCCAGGCTCACGGTGAGTATTTCCAGCCCCACTCCCACAATGAGCCATTTCTCCGAGGCACCCTGGCTCTTTTTATTGGAGAATGGTGTTAGAACTCATTGATACTGGGCTGTTGGCTTCATTTTTCCTGGAACAATTCAGCTCTCTCCACAGCCGAGATGCTTCCTCAGCTCCTTACAGATTGGATGCTGTGGCCTGATTGTCCCTGATTCCTTGGCCCCAAACACAAGCTCCCTAGTGCCTACTTTGCCAAATTGGCTTTCTTAGAAAGAGCACCGCTGTTATTTTGAGGTGACAGTAGGGACTAAGGTGACTGTCCTCTCGGAGCCCGGGCCCCTTTGTGTCTGCACCCAGCAGCAGGCACCCACAAAATGTGCAGTGAAGGCAGCGGCTTGGTTTTCCAATAACTGAGACGTTTAAACTCGTTCCGCTTCTGCCTTCTCTGGGAAAGGACCCCTGATGGACAGACTGCAAATGCCTGGGTCTTGGAGCAGGGAAATGACAGTGAAGGAAGGGGCCCGTTTGGGGAACGTTTAGCAGCCCCAGCCATGGGCAAGCAGGTCAGTAAGAGGATGTGCAGGCTGTCAGTGACATACTCAGTCTGAGAGACCGCGATTTGGGGACCGGCAGCAGAGCCCTGCCTCTGTGACGTTCCCGCTTAGAGTCTGTGCAGTTGCCCTGTGAATTCCACGTGACCCACCTGCACTTGCCGTGACCCAGGAAGGCATCACATGCACGGATCTCACAGGTTAGCGTCAACCACAGGATGTTAGAGAAAGGTGAGCAGAGGAGCAAGTTGCTGATTTCGAATCTTTATTTACTACAGACAGTTTTTAATTACCTTTCTATCGAATGCCTTTTAAATAATTCAGCAGGCTACACCATATGTTATGCAAATGTTAACCAAAATCACTGTTTTCAGCAGAACATGACTGAAGCGTAATAACCAGCATTTCTCAGTCAGCCCGCGTTGTATATTAATGTTCTAGAGCAATTTAGAAGGCACTGCATTTTCACAGCAGCTCTTACATTTGTTTATCACCCAAAAAGTATTACGTAACCCTCTGCTCTACGTCAGGCCCCGGACTAGGTCTTGTGGTTACAAGGTCCCATCAACAACAGTCATTGTCATTCATCAGCTTAAGGTGACAAACTCAGGTGCTGCAGTGGCTGGGAGCCATCGGACGGACAATGGGGGCCGGTGGGTGGGCTGTGACCACGTGGTGCACTGACCACACCTAATAGGCCAGCACCTTCCATCCGGTGGACTCCAGTTTGTGGAAGGCAGACCCAACGCGACCAGACCGCCTGGGGGCTTGTTAAAAGAAGGTAGGCATCTGGATTGTAATATGTAGAACATCTGACCTGAACAACCTTGGCCATTCATTTAAACGTGTTTGAAAGAAACCACTGTCAGTCAAGTCAAACCTGTCAATGAATGAGCTGCAACGAACCCTGGGTCAGTGGTTACTTGACCGATTCTTCAGATTTGAGGTGGAAGGAGGAGAGCTGGGGGGAGGGAGGCAGGGAGAGAAGGAGGCAGGAGGGTTCTTTCATGGCCTCATTCTCCAGCAGCATCTCTGATGTGCCCAACGCTGCTGGCCTTGGTGGGACAATGGAGAACAGACAAGTCTGGCTCTCTGGTACTTCCTGGACTCAAGGAACAAGTTGCAGGTGGCGTATGCACAGACCTCTGTTGAGTGTGTACGCAGCCCCGGGAAGCAGGGGTGAGCAAGACAGATGGTCCCTGCCTTTAGGACGCACGTGGCTCAGCACAGAAGACTTACTGGACATCAGACACCCCCCACACCCATGCATACACATTCACACACATGTGCACATGCATTCACACATACACACGTGCCTAAGCACACACATGTGTACACACAAGCATGCCCACTCACACACAGATTCATGCACACACACTCATGTACACCCCACGCACATTGTAGATGTCACTTGTCCTCCGTACAGAGGCACTGAGAGCTTGGGATGGCACCTTGATGGTGACATGACATGTAGAAAACTGCTGCGTCAGGTGTCCTCAGGGGTTTGGAAATGGGCCGGCGGTGCTGTGGCCACCACATTGGCTGTGCAGTTATGGTCTCTGAGTAACGACAGGGAGCAATTTCCACAAAGCAAACTAACTGAGTCTAACGAGACTAATTAAAATGTCATAGTGATAGGCACAGGTGGTCGTTCAGGTTCATTCTGTGCAAACTGTGGAATGAGCTCCCCAGGGCTCCTCTACTGTGGAGACCAGCCGTCGTTTTCACCGTCTTACAGAAGCACTTACTTCAGCCTACAAGCAGCTCCTGGCATGGACTTGGGGTGTCAGTCCCTCTGTGTTCAGATCTTCATTTGTAAAGTGGCCCCAGGGGGGCCCCACAGCTCCAGCCACCCCTTTGGGGCCTCTGGGGCTGTGGGTACAGAGGGGCTGGCTCCCTGATCCTCAGAGCTGGGGATGACCATGATTTGTTTTCTTATTCAGATTGCTGGACTGTGGGAGCTGCATATAAAATCAACTGCAGCTGATTATTGGAGCATTAAAGATGTCTCTGGTGCTGGCATTTCATTCCCCGCTTTCATATTTGTAACCCTTTTTATTCCCTAATATCCCCTGTGTCTGACAGTGCGTCCTAACCTTTGACACCAGGAAGTCAGTCAATAAACCCCAGCTCTTTGATCTGCAGGATTATGGGACTGCTTCTTATGCAAAGGGAACATCAGGATAAGCAAATATGGACGGAAAACCCCTCCGGAGCAAGGGAGTTGGAAGACAAAGAAGAAACAATTCCAAAACATTTGCAATGCAAACCCTGCTGGACATCTGAGACTTGTTTTTCAGCTGTAAGAAAGAGCCCAGTCTCCAGACTAGAGGGGGCGTTTCTGCACTGGGGCTCAGAGCAGGCCACTTGCTCCTGCTGATTTATAGCCAGCATGCTGCTCTGTGGTTATCTCTCCTGGGTGTTTCTGACCACACAGGACAGCGCATATCCTCCCTGCACTCTAAAGCCACAAGGACCTTGAAGACTCAGTGATGGTGGTGACATCATTTCCCCACCTCAGACCCTGAACTGACTCGGTGTATGAAAACACCATCGTGCTGGCTGCACTTTTCTATCTGTGGTCCTTCACCATCAGCCCTGTAAGTATAGTGATCTCTCAGGCCCAGACAGACTTTTCTGCATCCTGCTTCTTAACTCCACAGGCGGTGCGGTCCATTTCCCGGTGGTTACAAATTTCACTTCCTGTTGGGGGCACATTCCTTCTCAGATCAGGAGTGGATGGACCATGGTGGGTTTGCTCATGTGCACTTGAGATGTATGACTTTCTTTTGTGTGGTTTCCCTTGTCTGTTGGGAAAGCCCTTTTGGTCATTGTTTCAATGATGGTAAGGACTCAGAAAATGGAAACTGGAAAATACCAACACAGAGTTGCTGCGACGTCCGTCATGCCGAGCCTCTAACCCAAAACTTCTCCTTCCTGAGTTGTTTTCTCCAGAGAGAGGGCCTTTCTATGGAAGTGGGTGTTCTGCAAATAAATTGAGATCTGCTTGCTTTTGCGTATTTTCCTCATGAGAGAAGGTGCATGGGTTAATGGGTAGACATTATTTTGCAATATCGCCATCTTTTTTATTACTGTGTTTCCATTTACCTTTTTCCCCTTACAGATGGAGAGCAGACCTGTGCTTCTCCACCTCCAGGGAAATCTGTGGACAGGCAATTTGTTTCCTAAACTCATCCCGAAGGTTCAGTAGGAGCTCCTATAGGAAACACCAAGGAGAACGAGAGACCCAGTGTCCTGGAGTGGCGAGACGGAGGGAGGCCTCATTCATGCACTTGTGTCCCCCTCCCCACAGTCATGGGAAGAGACTTCTCCCAGCTGGGAAGGAGGGGACATAAGACAGAGGCACTGCTCCTGTCTGTGCACCGTTGGGGGTGGTTCCGTTCAGGGACACAGCGCCCTGAAAATCTCACCACAATTCCCACATCCCAGCGGTGCCATCAGAAGGGCTGCTGGTCCCACTGGAGTTAGAGGGTGCTGGGCTTTGGTGGTGACCTGAGGGGGCTGACAGCTAAAAGCTAGAGGGAGACCGCGCCTCACTCCTCCCCACCCACTCACGGAAAGTCTGAGTCCTGTGTCAGACCCTGAAATTTGGGTGCCACCCTAGGGAGGGGTGAAAAACTCCACAAAACACTGACTTCAAATTAAAGACATCACTTTTCCTAAGAGGAAACATAAGGAAACTCTGTAAAGGGGTCACAGAATGAGCCAATGGACGGGCTTGAGTTGGTTTAGTTGGGGTCACTTGCAGGTTGGCTACCCAAGAGGTGCCTCAAGAGAGACTCATGTGGGTTTGGAGGCAACATCCAGGGTAGACGATGAGATCCTCTCCACTTCCACCCCTTAGGTGAGGAAGGAAAGAGTGTAGAGACCAGTGAAGGGGCAGCTGGGATAACCTGGTGGGACAGCTCTTTTGGAAGGGGAAGTCAGAAAGCCAACCCCACAGAGAGTGGTGAAAAGAGGGACCCGATGAAAAGAGGACATTGGCAGAGTTACAGTGATGGTGGTTTGTAATCAGATTACTTAAATATTTTCAATGAACTTTGTCAAGGAAGAAAACAACAAATAGACTTTATGATTAGATATTCCATTGAATAATTACATCAAAAATAATATTTCTCAAAATAGAGTTTTGAATCACTTCAATTTCAGACAAATTAGAATCATTTGAAAACTACTTTACAACAGATAAAACATCAAACTTGGATATATTTTTGAATGATTTCATGGTGATTGTCAAGATATATACTTTAAGAGAACAGATTATTTCTTCTGTATTAACATTTATCTACTAATTATGTATGAATATGTTTAATATAAAAATTACGTATCTTTTTACATGAGAAGTATACTAACTTAACTTTGCATATGATTTTGAATATCACTGATATAACATGTTACACAAAAGTACATTTAATATACAAATTAATATTAATTTATTTTAAGTAAATTCCTTGGTAATGCAGGGACTCTGAAGCGTGACACAAGCTGTTCATAATTACTTGTTTACTTATATTGAATTAACATAAATTGAGTTAACTTTTCAGCAGATCTCAAAAGAACCTCACTTTTAAGTAAAAAAAAAAAGAAAGAAATGTCACTCATTTGAATCATGTAATTTAAAAGAGTCCACTATAACACCTTATGCAAGTTGCTAAACAAAATTATCAGGTAAACATATGTTATTTCCCTTGACATATTTAAATGGATATTCAGAAAGCACCTTTATTAGAACATAAATATGTTAGAACATAGAGCATGAAGTAAAGGCATGCCCCATAATCTTATTTTCTAGTCAATTTTAAATACAATATGCCTTCTCCTCTCCTTATCAAATCACCAAACACCAGAACGAACGTTCTCAGGTCAGCACACCCTCCTTGTGTGGGAGGCAGGTGATTTCAAAGACATAGAGAACACCTCAAACCTTCAAAACCCAGCTCTGGAGAAGGAGCTTCCCACTGGCCATTCCCGGTGTCATGTCAGACGCAGGAGCTCCGTAAGGATTCTCTGACTCTTTGAAAGGGATACTGTAAGGTGACATTGCAGTCACTGAGGCCAGTCTGGGAAGCTGCATTTATGTTTCCTTACCCCAGGGACCCAGCTCTGCAGTGACCACAGTCTACAGGCTGGGACCTGTCTCAGGACGAGAGCGCAGCCCTCAGCCGTCTTCTGGCACCGCCCCCAGTGTCCGGAGTGTGTCACCATTCCCTAAATCTCAGTGTCTGCAATTAATTTGTAAACAAGGAGATTTTAACTATGACAGTTTCAGTTTAAAATTTCTGCCACAGAGGCACTCAGGTCCACTGCCACGAGAAGGTACTGCAATTGTGGAACAGAGAAAAGAGCTGATACAGGGTGTGGAGAAACTGACGAACCGGAAAATGGCAAAAACAACACTAACAATTATGCATCTGCTTTTCTCAACACAGCGACAGAAATTACAGGTGGATTAGTGTTAAATGTCAAAGCTGGAACTCGAGCTCTTGGGGTGGGTAATGCCATTCTAAATAGTGCAGTCAAAAGCAAACCGCAGAGGGGAATACCAAGGCTTAACATCATAAAATCACAAAACTTTTACTTGTGAAAAATACCATAAATATTAAAAGGCACATTACAAATTAGAAAATACTACAAATATCGTATTAAAATCTTAATGCATAAGAACTTGTCAAATCCATAAGAAAGCATAATAATCGAGAAACTGACGACAAGTGTGAATATTCAACTTACAAGAGCAGACATGCGAAGAGCCAGTACTTATACAGACGACGGAATCCTACCAGGAAGGAAAAAATGCACATGTAAATAACAGTGATTACCGTAGACCACCTATCACATTGAGAGAAATTTATATTTTTTTATATTCAAGATTCAGGAAATGTGAATTCTTATGTATTTAAATTTGACTAGGCAAATTAAGAAAAATGTAACTGAGGATGTTGGCAAGGTTAATGAAACGCCTTAAAAGTATTCTGGCACTTTGTTTCCTAAATTCTACTTCTAATAACTTGTTCTAAATAAATCATCAGAGTTACCTACAAACCTCTGGTACAACACAGATTGAAAACAGCGAGACAGTTCAATGACAAACATCCCCATCTTGGGACACATGCCTTGGCCGTTCCCTCTGCCAGATACTCTCTTCCCCCAAATATATGCATACCTTGCCTCCTGACTGCGCCCAGTTCTCTGTTCAAATGTCACCTGCTCAGAGACCAAATATCGTAGTCCATGACTTGAGGGGGCACCTGCCGCCTCCCAGGACAACCACACTGTCACCTGACGTGCATGCCCTTTACGGTCGGTCAGTCGTGAGTACCAGAACGGGATTCCATCAAAGTTGGGAGGGTCACTGTCCTTGCCACAAACAGCGCATGGCGGCCACTCCATAATTGTTGAATTGTTGAACAATAGTAACAAATAGTAACTGTTAGTGCATTCTTTGAACATGCTGAGACATGTCCAAGGTAAATAGTATTATACTGGATTTATGAGAAAACGGAGGGTCAGAGTGGTTAGCAGACAAAGGCGACGTCACATGCTAGAATTTGCCAGAATTCAAAAATGGAACTAGTCATGTGCTTCCCAGACAAGGAAAGAAAGGGCATGTGAGTTTCTTTAAGGGGTTTTCATTATATGAATGAGGTTGGGGAAAAGAGAGGGTTGAGGGCTTGGAGGAGAGAGTCCCATGACGGGGGAGAGTTTTAGGAGGATTAATCTGGTAGGAATATAAAGATGAGTAAGAGTGGATAAAGAGTAGGATCAAAAGTCAATGGAACAGAGAGCCCAGAAATAAACCCACGCATATATGGTTAATTAATCTATGACAAAGGAAGCAAGAATATACAATGGGGGTAAAGACAGTCTCTGCAATAAGAGACTGCTGTTGGGAAGATTGGATTGATACATGCAAAACAACGAAACTAGACCGCTTTCTTACACCACATAGAGGAATAAACTCAAAATGACTCAAAGACTTAAATGTAAGACTCAAAACCATAACACTCCTACAAGTAAATTCTCAAACATTCCCCTTAGTAGTTATATTTTTACTGATATATCTCCTCTGGCAAGGGATACAACAGCAACAAAAATAAACAAATTTGACCACATCAAACTAAAAAGTTTTTTTCACCGCAAAGGAAACCATCAACAAAATGAAAAAAACCTACACTATAGGAGAAGATAATCACCAATGATATAGCTGATAAGGGGTTAATATCCAAAATTTATAAAGAACTCATTCAACTTAACACCAAAAAATAAACAATCCAATTGAAAAATGGGCAGAGGACTTGAAGAGACATTTCTCCAAAGAGGACACACAGATGGCCAATAGACATATGAAGAAATGCTCAACATCACTAATCATCAGAGAAATGCACATAAACACCACAATGAGATATCACCTCACCCCAGTCAGAATGGCTATCATCAACAAGACAAATAGTAACAAGTGTTGGAGAGGCTGTGGAGAAAAGGGAACCCTTGTGCACTGTTAGTGGGATTGCAGATTGGTGCAGCCACTATGGAAAACAGTGTCGAGGTTCCTCAAAAAAATAAAAAATTGGTATATCTTATCACCCAGCCATTCCATTTCTGGGTATTTATCTGAAGAAATCCAAAACACTAATTGGAAAATATATCTGCACCCCTATGTTAATTGCAGCGCTATTCAGAATGGCCAGGTCATGGAGGCCCCCTCAGCACCCATCGTCTGACGCCAGAGACCAGAAGCTGGCACCATGCTCCACTGTCCCACACAGCCCCTCAAGAACCCTATGGAAGTGACATATTGTCACAAACCACAAAATTTCATTCTTTTTTAGGGCCCAGTAATGTTCCATTACATATATAATGTGGTTGGCTTCTTCTAGCAAATGACACCTTGGAAATTCCATTCTTGGTCCTGAGCCTTCTCAGCTAAGGAACATAGATTTCTGGGTCATCAGCCTCTTTTCCACAATAATGAAGGCCTTAGAAACACATTTGCGTGTTGCAATAAACTGTACTTAGATACTGCCACTGGTGTGTTTGGAAGGAATTGTGTGATGTTTATATGTTTTCAAGGGGTTGGGAAATTAATTTTTTCATGGGAAATAGGAAGGATCCGGCCATTTCTGTTGGGCGTGGACACTAGCCTGTAACACGTGTCCCCATAGTGCCGTTAGGGGCCCCGCTGACTTTGGGTCACTTACAAGGGCCCCACTGCACAGTGGGGTCCAGGCCAAAACCACAGCAAGTCCTGCCAGCCCAGCTCATGCTCAGAACTGCCTATCGAGAGTCCTCCCCTCCCTGGATGAACAAAAATGGCAGAACTGCTGGGAGACCCACGCCTGTCAGGGCCATGCCAGCTCCCTTGTTGGTGGCTGCCTCGCCTGGGGGCTCTCCTTCCTTCCTCCCTCCTCGTTGCTGGAAACCCTTTGGCATCAGGACAAGGTGGGAGGCTTCCGTCTTGCGTGTGCCTGAGGCACATCCAGTGGGCTCTGTGTGAACACAGGCTTTCAATGGGACATTGAAAGCTTGGTTGCTCTTCCGTCTAGACAGCCAGTCTTTGTACGATCTGATATGGAAAAGGTGTCCGAGTCTCCCGATGTTGGATAACACATGGCAGGTTTGGGGCTTGTCGGCATCAGGGGCCTAGAGCAGGACACTGCGCCTCCCTCTCTGGGTCACGAGGGTCAGTGCTGGTTCTGTGCCCAGGCCATCCTGTCCTTCCGTCCACCTCCTCCAAACTGCCACGGACCTGACGAATCAGAAATGCCTTTGCAGGTGTCCATGTATGCTGGTTTCTTATTACTTAAAGGCTGGAAGCCTAAATCACATGCTCATAAAACAGGCTTCATGCTGACATCTTGCATTTATTTGCCAAGTGTCTGTTTCTAGAGCCTTAACAGACTTGAATATCCATGTGCTCACCTGGTGGTCATCTCTGAAAGGATCATACAAATCATCATTTTTCAACATCTAGTTCCTTAGGTAAAGAGAAGGATAACAACACAACCAAAACCCCTCACCCCTCTTCGTAATAAGAACCAACATATGAAATTTTTATTTACAATAAACAAATAAATTCTTAGTTGAAAAAAGCAATTTGTCATCGTCTCATGTCCTGATTGGAAAGAATCGTCTCATATCCTGATTGGAAAAAATCCTATTTATGAACATTGAATTCATTGTCAACGTTGTACCCCCAGGGCTGTTGTGAAAAGCAACACGCCTTCAGTGAACGTTCCTGGAGAAGTCTCCGGTCCAGACTGGCCAGCGACACAGCAGGCTGATGCCATCACGGCAGTGGACCCAGTTACGGAAGGTGGCCTCCAGCAGGACCGAGCCCTGCTGCTGTGAGCTGGCTTCCCCGGGGCTCGTCAGCACATCCTGCCTCCCGTTCCCTGTGCTGTGCGTGCGGACTGCGTGATACAAGTCTCATCATCGCCAGCCTCTGACAGCCGAGGACATTCTTGCTCTTTTTCCAAGTTCTGCAGACGCCACTGCAGTAAAATGTAGATCCAGTGATTTCCAAGGAAGTTACAGCCCAGGCAAGCTCCCTTCCTGCAGGCTGGTAAGGCTGTTCTACAGAACGTGCCTTTTTTGGGCAAGGCATTTGGGGCCACCATTGGAAATGACATGCCTTGGTGCCTCCCCCTTGGGATGAGCAAACATCTTCAAGCCTAAAAACTGCATCTCTCTCTCTTTTTTTATCCTCTTCTTGTTTTAAAGTTAAAACAATAGTACAAGCTATTAGGACATTATGCTAAGTGAAACAAGTCAGACACAGAGAGACCAATAATACTGCATGATCTCACTTACGCGTATATGTGGGATCTAAAAAAAAGAACCAAACTCATAGAAACAGAGTAGAGTGGTGGTTGCCAAGGGTGGGGGTAGTGGCATGGGAATGGTCGAAGGCGGGCAAAAGGTGCAAACTGCTAGTTATAAGGTAAATAAGTTCTGGGGATCTAATGTACAGCGTGGCGACTGTAGTTAACAGCACGGTCTGGCATATTTGGAAGTCGCTGCGAGCGTAGACCTTAACAGTTCTCATCACAAGGAAAAAAAATGTGTCACTAGGTGAGGGGAGGGATGCTAGTAGCCTTACTGGGGTGATCACCTCACAGTCTATGCAGGTATTAGATCAACATGGTGACACCTAAAATGAGTACAATCTTATATGTCAGTTATCTCTCAATAAAACCAGGGGAACAGGATTTTCGTTTTATGTGAAAAGGCAAAAACGTTGCAAAATTCCCAGTAAAACATGACCCGCCCACACACACAAACAAAAGTGTAAATAGAAAATGTGAGAAAGCCTGTTGTTAACGAATTGAAAAGCTAGTGGAAAGGCCACTGCAATGTGTGGAATTGTGGTACAAACCCCACGCCCGGCAGTGCAGCCGGCCGACTCTGAGTTCCTCTTTGTGTTACGTAATAGCTGTGCGCTCATTTGAGTTACTGGGCTTCTCGGGCCCCTGGCTTCCAGATTCTGCCTCTGAGTCTTCAAACTGATTTATGGGCAACTTCTCACCAAATGCTGAGCATAAGCACAACACATGGACGATGGTGTAGTTGTTACCCTTCTGTTGATGGATTTTTTTTCATAAAAGAGTGTATAATAAACACTTGGTCTTCATTTGGGTTTTAAGTTATCTACTCATATTTTTTCCAATTACAGTCTTTTCCCAAATGTTGAAAGGGGAGTAGAGGAGAAGATTGAAAAAAAAGAAATAGAAAGAGCAAAGGAAGATGGGTGGTACCATGTGGGGAGAGGAGAGCCGGGCGTGGGAGAGTGAGGATTGGGACAAAGAAGGAAAGAAGAAAGGGACAGTGGAGAGGAGACATGAGGAGGATGGAGATGACACGGCCATCCAACACTGAAAACGCCGCCTTCTCTCAGGTTTGGGGTTCCAGCGGTCGGCCCCACCCCTGAGTCAGGTGTCTTATTTGCAGCCTGTCAAGGATCCAACGGTGACAAAGGCACGATGGGGATTCTATCCCAAAGGAGGTGTCCTTGGGACCCCAGACTCAAGTGCTGCTTGCAGCCAACTCCCCCAGAAAGGTTCGGCTGGAAGGCTGAGGGCAGGTACAGGAAGCTCTTCCTGGGGAGGCAGGAAAGCAGGCCGGTGATTAACCTTCTGTAGCTCACGTTCCCTATTCTCTTGAGTGGGGAATGTTTCCCATTGGAAAGAAGATGGGCGCTGGGCAGAGGAAGGCAATGCACAAACGCAGCCATTCAGGCATCCCAGGGCATCTTTCTGTTTTTGTCGGAGTAAAAAAATTAGTCTTCCTCACTGAAGATTGAAAATGAATGAACACATTATTAAATGATAGATGAATAGTACAAACATGTCCAAATAGCACTCTATTTTTCTTCAGGAAATGGGTCATATGTGTGATATTTATTTCAGCAGCTGCCTTTTCCTATATAGAAACTCACTCTTGGCAGGAGATACCCCAATGCTGGCAGGAAAAGGCGAGTTTTGCTCTAGGCAAAAGGTTTTAAAGACTGAAATATCTCCTTAATAGACCCATAACATCGGTACCCAGGGATACCCCACCAATCATTAGATAAATAAGCATTGCGGATTTTTGTTTTGAAATGAAAACCTCTTTTTCCCAAATGGGTTATAATTAGTATATTATTAGGCATTCCTCGTTTATGATAAAAAATAAGGGTGTGGAGTTGAAACCATGCATCACAGAGTGCCCCATGCGACGGGGACTTGTTAAAATAATCCCTTCCCTTGGGGTACAGGGGACTCAGACCTGAAGTGCTTGTGACAACCTTAGTGAATGGCCTTGCGTGTGTAAAACCCACTGCCAGCCTTGGCTACAAAACATCCACCGGAAATGATAATCAAAATAATTACTGAAGCAATAAGAAGGCATAATAAAAGAGGAAAAAAAAAAACACTTTCAAGAAATTATTCAGAAAGTATCAGAAGCCAGGGCTCTGGAAATATTCCAGTCCTGCTAATTGCATCTTAGTATGTTAGAGTGTCGCATAATTGTTCCAGGTTGAAAGTCCCCTCATAGTTTAAATTCCATCACAGTGTGATATTTTTCTTTATTTAAATGAAGTCAATGCAGCAATTATCACAACATAAAAAGGACGCTTAGTTTGAATCTAAGGGAGGGTGGCCACAGCACACACTTTCAACAAAGTTCTACACAGACAGCAATCCCCCCCCCTTATTTACCCAAATAAAACAACTTCTTGGATATATTGTAAATCATTTTCCATAAATCGAGAGGAAAGCTTGTTTCTTTTACTTTCAAATCTGCTTGACAGAGTGCAACTTCATTCCTTCATCTTTGTGTGACTCTGTCATTTTTCACTGAGACCCTGTCACAGTGTCTTTGTCAAGGCTCCCGCCTGCCCGGCTGGGCAGAGCAGTGGAGACTGGGTTGCGAGGAAAGCCGACCAGGGGTGGGACATCAGGGCACTGGGTCCCAGCAAACCACCTGTGCCATCGCCCCTTTGTTCAGTCTCCCCAACTCCAGACACGGAGCCTGCGGTCCTGGGCTCAGAAATCAGCCTCTAGGAGCAGAGGCGCTCCGAATGGAAAGAAAACAGGCAGGGCAACGACCAGGTCCTCCTGTGGCCCAGCAGGCCCTCCACGCTGGCAGCCGTGTGCCTGGCCATCCCAGGGTCCCGTGTCACTCTGGGAAAAGCTAAACACTTCCCATTGTGTTTAGAAATGCTATAGCAGAGACTGTTTATAAATGACTAAACACAAAAGCACTTAAGCTCTCCGCTTCTCTGACGAAAGGGAAAAATGGAAGCGGGGTGAGCCCCATCATGTCTGCCCCCAACCTTGGGCAGTTGCAGGCGGGTGGGGCTGAGCTCTGTCGCTGTTGACTGGTTATAGGGATCACAGCTAGGAGACGCGGGCCGCCCTGCGCCACAGAGCGATGCTGTCCCGGGAAGCCTCAGACCCGCTGGGACACAGGGCCTCTGTCTCCCAGTTCTCAGACGAGGGGTATGGGAGCTGGAAATCTGATGAGCTTGCTGGGTCCCCCTGTGATACAGCAGAGTAGTCCAGCTGTGTCACAGGGGTCCTTGTAGCTGAGGAGGGAACAGCCATTTCCTCTTACAAGACCTTGCATCTCCCCACAGAGCCCCCTGAGTGCAGAGGGGGCTCGAGAGGGGGCTTTGACAGGGAAATAACGAGGCAAAATCATTAGTTCTCAAAACCGAGGCCGTTCACGAGCTCTCTGATTCTGTAATTTCGGCTCCTACATCCTTGAATTAACATGTATCAGAATTCCCTGAAACTTCACCCAAAAGCTTGAAATCTCTCACCCATCCCAATATACACTCATCCACAACTTTATTTCATAATGAATGGAGTCCCCGGGACAACTCATATGCATTTTAATTTGAAGATACTTAATCTTGAGGAAGATTTTTAGCAGAAACGGTTATGTTACCTGAAACACTACGGCATCCATCATTGAAAGACGCCCACAAAAATGACATAATATGGTCATTCTGTTTTGGTTTGTTTAAATCTTACATGGAAATGGTGAATGGAGCAGCCTGCCCTGAAAATCCAGCTGTGACCTGGAGGCAGCTGGGCTCTGTCACACTCGGGGCTCTGGATAAGAGGGTTCTGTCACTGTGACCCTGTCCCGGAGTTTGTGTCCACCCAGGAGCAGCCTGATGGCCGTGGATGCCGACAGGGACCAGCCCAGTGGCCCTGGGCAGGTTGCGTTAAGACTCGGGACTCGGAGGGTTATTTTTCTGTCCCGTGCGTTCCCTCTCCCAGTTGGGGCCTGTCAGGTAGAAAAGCAGGAAATGTGTCCCTTTGCTCAGGGTGTTGTATCTGTGCTTCCTCCATGTGGGTGCTGCCTCCTGCCACCTGGCTGGCAGCAGCCACAGCCCCTGGCAAAGGACAAGGAACACCAGAGTTCAGGGCTCAAGGAGGAAGGTGACACGGACGGCCTGGAGCCCTGTCTATTTTCTGATGAGTTGAAGGTCGCAGGATAAGTGGCTCCTGCAAGGCGTGAGGTCTCATGGCTGCCAACGTGTCCTTGGGAAACTGGAGCTGACACTGAGGAAGGTTCCTGAGTGGGCCACCACACGGGGAAAAGTGACCATTGTCTGAATGGGGGGGGTGGGTATCTCCTGCCATTATCTCCTGAGACCTGAGCTCCCAGGAGGCAAGGGCGAGTCAAATGTCACAAGGAAAACTCAGGAGACAGTAACAAAGGAGGAGCAGGCACTGGGAGAGGGAGAGAGGTGAGACAGGACCGTACTTGCAAGAAATTTATTTCTCGCAAGAAATGCCATATTGGAGCTTCCAAGATCACGTTAAAAGACAAGTAATGTTACAGAGAGTAAAGGTGAATCCTCACCCACGTAAAAGACTGCCTCCATCTAGAACAAGAGTTATGGATTAAACCTGCATTTGGGGACATTTGTTGAAGAGTGAGCAGGACAGCATAAATTTGGGAATTCTAAGAGCTGACAGGGCTTTTGTCCTGGCCCATAACTTAGCCCAAACTTTCACCTTGCTCTTGTACCCCTGCTTGAGTGTGATCTGAAAAAACACTGATACATTATTTTGTTTGTTTGAAGCAGGCCACCCACCCCCCTTTTCCCAGGAGGGCCCAGGGCCTGGAGGGGGCGCTGTGGACGCTGCCTCCACCCGGCTGCCCCCACCCTGGTGGCGTTTCCTTCTCTGGCCCTGTCAGCCCCCAGATAACCCTTGGTGGTCCCTTTCAGTGGCAGTGCCATATAATTCTGGCAAATTAATGTTGTTCGGGAGAAGTTTTCACAGACTCCTCATCCATTATTGAATAATTTTTCACAATAAGAGCACTTCCTAAGTCAAACAAAGCTCAGGGAACCGCTGTGCTGAGTGCATCACGGTTTATTTTTCTGGTGAACAAAATAAACTATTACTTTGACTAATAACTGCAGTGGAATGTGGGTCAGGAGTGCCGTGCCAAAGGAAACGGATCCCACTGTCCTCTCCAGACACGCGCTGGGTCACACACAGGCTTTCAGGCCTGGCCTGTGTCATAAGTGAAAAGCTTCTAAATACCCAACGTGGGAGAAAACCATTTTGATCTCTTTCGGTCTAGAAAACAAACAACGGCCAAGATCAGTTATTAAAATACTTCATTCTTAAAAGAAAATGGTTGGCATTTATGCTTAACCATTCGATAGCATCTAATAGTTTAAACTGGTGGAAAAAAGATGCCCACAGATATGACGGCATATCAGCCAACAGTGCTTTGAAATGGGAAGGCAGCCTGAAAAACGGAGCTTGTTCTACGGGATGCGTTTCTGATGCAGAAGAAGGAAACTTAATGAGTCCTTGTTGAATGAAGGCTCTCCGTCTTCCTTGCTGAAAATATTCGGGCAGCATATACCCTTCCCTGGAAAGGCTACACTTGCCGTCTTTTCTACATGTTTCACTTTAGTTTCTAGAAGGATCCCTCTTGGGTTACCAAAAATGGGTTGTAATGTAAGGAGTCTTTGAGGTATGTCCGGTTTTAGAGTTAGACTTTGCACTTCGAAACAGGGCTCTGTACGATGCATTCCTCTGCTGAGGATGATACGGGTTTTCTCTCATTCTTCTTCTTGCTTTATTCACAAACATCACATTTTGAAAGTTCATGGGCATTTATTAATAATCAACCCCTTTTTGTATTTTGAAATGTATACAAATTGTTACATTTTTCTTCCATAGTATCTTCTAATAAACGTTTTATTAATTATAAAAAATCAAGCTACTAACACATTTAACATGGCTCGTAATCATTTTATAATCATTCAGCATTATGCTTTTTAGTTTGTGTTTCTAAGTGTGTATTTATGAAGCCTTTATGACAAGTTCTTGTAGCAACATTGACTTTTTTTATACGAAAATAGATTTTAAGCAAAATCCAAAAATAACTTTTGATGCCACGTATGAATGGAGAGGGGCTTAAGTA
The DNA here is from genome assembly GCF_004115265.2 of Rhinolophus ferrumequinum. Classification (NCBI taxonomy): domain Eukaryota; kingdom Metazoa; phylum Chordata; class Mammalia; order Chiroptera; family Rhinolophidae; genus Rhinolophus; species Rhinolophus ferrumequinum. The sequence continues at coordinate 2,276,692 of NC_046290.1, forward strand.
CCCTTTTTTCTTTGGAACTATAGATTTTAACAGCTTATATTCAAATTTGCAGTCACATTCAGCATTGGTTTTGTAAAAACACATTTCCAAGGTAAAAAAAACAAAACAAAACAGAAAAACAGCCCTCAGCCATCTGGGACCCTGCTTTAAATTGCGGACAACATTCGCCTGTGTACACGTGATTTACAACGTGACCTGCGATGATTCTCACGAGGTCTGTGAGCTCTCAGCGTAGGTGGGACTCACTGAACCTTCTCCCAGTCACCCCTTGTCCGCAGGAAGTCCCTGGAGCGGATGGGCGCTCCGCCGCACTTGGTGTGAAACACACATTGCTTATTTGTCCTCATCCCTCCCGACCTTTCTTTTCCTATTTTTTACATTTTTTCTCTTTGAGAATTAATAAACCAGGTGTTGATTATGTTGTTATATGACGTATTAGTCTTTTCATTTCACTGATTCTCCCTGACCTTCCACAGCTAACAGCCAACACTTACTAACGACTTGCCACGGCCACACGCTGGCCCAAGTGCACTCACGGAGTCCTTCGGAGGACATGGTGATGTCTGCGCAGTAAGTAGCCTCATTGCAGGTGAGGACACGAGGTGGAGGAGCGCAGGGGGCTGGCCCCGTCAGAGCAGGTCACCCCGGTCCGTGGCCTCTCGCGGTCTCTGCTCCGGGACCTACGCCCCTGGACGTGGTCGTGCCAGGTGCTCCGGACACCCCTGATGTGGGTGTCTCTCGTCTTTCCATCGCATTCTGTTCTGGCTGGGGAGATGGAGAACGCGGGGCATGTTGGGAACCGCTGGTCAGCGGAGACTCCTGGGGAGGCTTCTCTTTTCACTGGACGCAGAGTCTGAGGCGCCTGTGCTTCCCGGCTGCGTTCAGGCCGCTGGACAGGCGGCGGGTGGGGAGTGAGCGGATGGTTTCCTTCCTGTGCTTTGTTCCCTTTGTGACCAGAGCGATGCTGACATGAGACCCTTATATATAGGGGCGCCAGGCTCCCCTGAAACATGGCAGCAAGCTGCCAACCCCCTACAATACAACGTGCTGAAGAAGCACGGGCAGGAAATTCTTTTCCCGCAGCTTGCAACGAGGGCAGATACAATTGGCTGCAAAAGCAGTATGACGTGACTTCATCGCCATCAATGAGCCTGCCACGGTCCGACATGTTTGCGTCTATAGAAACAGGTAAATGTTCATCCAGCACTGTGGTGTTTCTGACACATGCACACAGCTTCTGTCTTAGAACACATGGAAACCTTCATTCTGAAAGCATCATAACCCTTACAAACGCCTCTGAAAGGGACAGACCAGTGTACACTTAGCAAAGGTAACACTTTTCCGGGGACGTATATATGGACAGAGGGGTCGGAGTGCCTTACTCTGCGGCAGGGTTCAGAGCCGTGACTGTCCATGTGGTGAGAGCACAGTGTCGCTTCACAGGTTAGGAAGTGCGGCCTTTCTCCGGCACAAAAGCTAAAAGAGGTTTGCTGAGAAAACACAGACACAATTTTGAGTGGAGAGTTAAAAATCAGCCCAGCGGAGAGGGACCGAGAGAAAGAGGGGGGCTGCCTGGGCTCTGCCTACCATCTCTGGCCACTTCTGTGTTCTTGTGCATCCACAGATGGTCCTGGGCCACCTCCAAGGGATACTTCTGAGACCTAGAGAAGTAAAGAAAGATGCATGCCTCCGATACTGTAAAACACAAAAAATCGTGTTTTAAGTTTTAAGGCATCGCTAGAACAGGAGCTCTTCTTGTATTCGGGCTGGCAGTGTGCTTCCCAAATCTTATACCCGGGCAGTCAGGGTGTTCCCCAAATCCGGCCCATTGCGTATCGGTCATGTATCTCTAAGCAGGAGAGCTGCGACCAGAAACGGGAGCTCCTCCCCCCTGCTGGCACAAACAGGGGACACAGCACTCAGACAGACTTCCCGTGATGTCCCCGGAAGGAAGCGCACACTGTCCCCACTCTCTGCCTACAGCCCACACCTCCCCAGAAGGACTCGGTCACGGCCTCTTCACATAACTCAGTTATCTGGCCATTGCTAAATGTCCCTGCATAACTACAGCAAGTACTTATTGTGTGGAAGTCAAGTCTTCAGCCACCAGTTGTCACCGAGGAGTCCCGCGGGCAGGATTAATCACATCACAGCCTCTTGTCTCCATTAGTAGAAGCAAAACATTACTGTCTTCGAGTAAATGAAAGTAAAACCATTCCTGTGTGAGAAACTGGTGGCGGAGTTTTTTAAAGACTATCCTTCACAGAGAGTTTCAGTGGATACACCCCCGGCAGGCCTCCCCCACCCACCCCGCAGACAGCACTGTGCTGGTAGTGGGAGCCACGCTGTCGTCAGGAAGGGGTCACACCACTTGCTGAGTCAGCACCTTGATGGCAGTGCCCGTGAGGTCATGATGGACGTCACTGCACTGGTATCGCACAACTTCGGACTTCCAGAGACTTTTTTGGATTGGGTTGTTTTCCACTGATTTGAAAAGAGGTTGTGATACGTGCTCCCATTCCGTCATTTAAAAAGCCGTGGATTTGAGGAACACATGCTCATGGGACTTTGGTGACAAGATTTCATGCAGCTGCAGGACAGCAGGAGATAAGGGATAGCAAGCACTCAATCCAACCGTATCCAGTGTTTCCCATTTTGAAAATCCTTTCCTGAAATTGCTTTGGCTCTGCAACTTGTTCTCCCGCAAATATCCATGTTTCCTTTTGTTGACACTTTGTCCTTTGCTCTGCTTAGTTATTCCATGTCACAGGCTCAAGCAAAACTGCTTTGCCTGGAAACAGAATGGTTAACTGATTTCAAGTATGTGTTATTCAACAATTGTTACTGGTAGTAGAAAAATTAAGTTAAAGCATATTAAGTGTCACGGCTACATGGAGTGTTTTATTTCAGTTGTATGAACTAGATGCTATGGATTTCACTGGATATAGATAAGCAACAGGGGACACAGAGTGATAGTTTATCTACCATGACAGGGTCATCGGTGAGTGGTGGGTCACGGTGATGCCACATTGTCATGGAGCTGTGGTAATGGATGAGTAAAAGCAAGATGGCACCCACCCAGGGTGGAGACAGACAATCATCTAAATTCTTGCAAACAAACATAAAGTGGCAAGTGCAGTGGAGGAGAAGTACAGGATGATACAGTAGCTTCGTGCCATAACTGCGGTGGGTTGGGGGGTGTCTTTCTGAAGAAGTGGCCATTGGGCTGACAGGTGAAGAAGACGGTGTGCTTCCCAGACACTTCCGGGAGACCAGAAGCATCCGGGAAGAGGAAAGGAGAGAGGCGTGGCAAGGGAGACGCAGCGTCGGTGCCTCTGCAAGGTGCCTGAGTGTATTTGGGTTCGCCGCATTCCACAGCTCATGGGGTCCAAGTCGCCCATTTTCTTCTTGTTCGGTAAGTCTGAAACTGGACGAGTGCCTTAGGTCCTGAAATATGGAACACATATAATGAACAATTACGTCATGGTTATTAGTTACTACAGGGTTGAGGACTTGGGGAGGTGACCTTGAGACTCTGGTCAGAAAGGAATTCTTAGATGCAGTTGAATTTGAGAAAAATTTAAAAGGATGGGGACTTCAATACGGAATGCACTAAATATCTTTAAAATGTGCTTTCTAATGGTAAGAAAGTGTATTATTGTCACAGTTCAGAAGTATAGTTTTTCTTAAATTGTCAATTACTGAATCAACATGCAGCATGGAGAGATGAGGACACTCAGGGGTGTGGTAGAAAAACAAAACGAGAATAACGCTCGCAAAGCTCCTGACCTTTGTGTCTGTGTTCATTAGTGCTGTCTCCTGTCACGGAGAAAGTCGTCCCATGTTTCGGGGTAGCCTGCAGTTTACAAGGGGTCTTGCATGCTTTTGATGTGCATCACGACCTCTAGACTTTACCAGCTCCTTCAGATCCACAAAATGATTTACTTGTTCTAGAGAAACAGTGCCCCGCACAATGGCGCTCACTAAGGCTTCTCATATTCCAAAATGTGACGTACCCCCAGATCAGGCTGGTAAACAGTGACAACAAAATCAGCAGAATTAAAACAGTTGTTGCCCAATTTTTCTCAGACTTTATTCTGGCAGGGATGCTCGCAGACTTCCCATCCTCTGAACTGTGAGAACTAGACGTCTGTTGTTTAGGTTCCCCAGCCTGTGGTATTTCGTGGTAGCAGCCTGAGCTGACAGACGCACTGCTATGTCTGCTCCCTCTGCAAGGAGCTGCCTCTGGCTGCCTGGAGCCTGCAGTTTTCCCGGTCAGAAGAGCACCACGGACCCTCCTGAAATCAATGGTTTTGACAAGGATAACGATTTCAGTGAGAACACGTGTTCTGCAGCGGGCTGCACACCTGTACAGGCTGCTAGGTATGTTCACGGTCTCTGCGCCTGGACCTGCTCACGGGGGTGCTAACCCACACCCTGAGGGGAGCACCGCTCTATCCACAGAAAGAGTAACTGGGTCCGGTGAACAGCCAGCGGACCGAGACGTTTGATTTACTTTATGTTTAAAAGTCTCCTACGTGTAGTAAGTATGCGCTAAACACTTAAGACATTATCAGCTCATAGAGTGACCCTTCTGCATCTTGGAGTGCCTGGAGACGACAACAGCCATGCACCATGCCTGGACACAGATAGCTCCAAGGGGACTGAATGCGGACGCCTTCTGAATTCTAAATGTGAACCACAGCAAATAACCCATTTTACGTTGTGGTGCAATAAAAATATATGCACACGCAGAACCGAAACCACAACTTCGTGAAATGATACCTGCAATGGCCGTCTGTCACACACACTGTATCTTCTGTTCTGATTTACGCTCCTAGACGTCTGCCCATCCAAGGAATTTATTTTAGGACCCTTTTAACATGTCCTCACACAAGTCATCATAACTTGAAAAACTCAGGCTCATTCCTCAAATGGGCAGAAATGTGGAAGTGAAACATTTAAGAAACATTTTAGGAGGAACACTTAAGAAATGAACCCTTCAGATGGATGTCTGGCTGACGCCCCCACAGAATAGCTGGTAGGTTTAATGGATGGCCGCGCTGGTCCCCTGAGTTCATTTTATTTTTATTGAGATATACTTCACATGCCATAAAACTCACCATTTTAAAGTCTACAATCCAGAAGATGTTAGAATGTTCATCAAATCGTCTGACTATGATAACTATCTAATTCCAGGGTAATTTTATCACCCCCAAAGAAACTCTACTTTAATTTTACAGTTAAATTGCTTAGAGTGCCTGAAATCATTTATGTGGCCACAACATTTATTGAGAAGTTTTGACAATTTTATGTAGTTCCTGAAATAGCTAAATTGGGAGAGAAAAATTTGTACGGTAAAATCGTTTAAAATCGATCAAAAGCTAACCGAGGTTTATGGTGCAAATGGTTAACACTGTTGAAGAAACGCCAGGCTCTTTCGTTCTGATACTGCTATTCACACAATGACCAGCTAGCATTTAGCAGCGTTAAGTGGGCTGCTGACAACGTCACTTGGAGGCCCCAGGATTCAGATGTCGCTAGAAATATTATCTTGGCAAATACAGAGTGTGTAAGAAATGGCATTAAAGCTAGGAAAGCAAGACGTCCATAGACCAGTAACAATTATGGAGCGTCCATCCCCGTGGCTTGGAGACTGTGTTGTCTTTGCCTTTATTCCCTGAGCTACGGAGAGAATTAATTTAATTCAAGTTTTGTCTCCTAATTTCTAGTCAGACCACCCTCTGGGCATCAATCCCAGGCCGGCTTTATCAACAGCAACAAAACGCTGACAGTTTGAAGCTTGCATCTGCAAACACACAGCGAGTGAAGATTTCAAAAGAGTGAGACATTGACTTTCAAAATAGCTCTGTCTATCACATGCAATCTTGATAAGGGAACTTTCCAGTGAAGAATGTGCGGGGTGGGGGCTGATCTCAAAGGCTGTCTTTCCTGAGGAAAATGCGGCATCTCCAGTTTACATCAACTTGCTCTCATCGGAGACAAAAAGTGTCAGCAAAAGTCCATCCTCTCCTTCCTGTTGCGGCGTATGACAAACATTGTCTTATGCTCTTTAAATGCGAGAAGCGGGCTGGAAGCGGACTCCACTGGAAGGAAGCTGTGCTGCTGCTGTTGGAGCATCTTCATGGTGTCCCATTCACCACCAGGTGATCTTGCTTCCTTGTGTCGCTGGGTACTCCAGGCTGTTAGCTCAGGACTAAACCGTTCTCTAGTTGAGCGGGGAGGCTGGCGCCAGCCTGGCACTGCCAGCCGTGGCCATTCCACAGGATGCTGTGAAGTGCCTGCTAGTCAGTTACCTCTGAAGATTTAATGCTAAAGTTTCCTCATTGAGAAATGTCCTTTCACTCCTCCATTACACACAGACCAGGAGTGGCTTTGGGGAGCGCTCTCCCTGCCAGGGAGTAGATGGAAACTACTACAGTGCAAGCCTCCCGCTCTTTTCCGACTACTCGCTGCCTGGTGATGCGGCCGCAGCAGGACTTGGACTACTGGTTGGAGAGGATTTGGCCTTGGCCTTGGCCTGCAGCTTCATTGGCAGACGTTCTTGTAAAAGGCCTGGCACATGTGTTTGAAATAGCTGTGGTGTCCGGCAGGACGGAGTGTGCACAGCCTAGAACTGCTGTTTCCATTTCATTCTTCAGCCGTGGGTCCCTTCCATGATTGGTCCCAAAGAGAGCATGCTTGTCTGTGATGAGGACAGATGCCACCAGAAACAGGCTGGGTACACTGGAGTGAGTCACTCACCCTGAGGAAATCCACTAGCTCCTGACTCTGAGCATCAAAAGAAGGGGTTGTTATTTATATATAAAAATAAAAATATAACGTTGGTATTGGATAGGCTTGAGTTTAAATCTTTGCTCTGCCATTGGTTGTTGGTCTGGGGGCAGAGTGTCATTTTTATCATCAGAGAAATGTGGGGCAATGTTATTTAGTTTGGAACATCGTAGACAGAAATGACAGAGCACCTCAGAATACAGACATAAATCACGAGCACAGAGGATTCAGTTGTGTACACCCTTCCAACCACTGGTGACTCTGTGGGATATCATCACAATGTCCCTTAGTTCGAATACCTGTAAAGACATATTTATCACTAATATGTAGCCTCTGATTAAAAATGCCTTGAGTGTTTTTATGCTTAAAATGTATACTTTACGCAAAGATACATTTGCATTTCCTTTGTAAAACTGTCACCCATGTAAGTGTCTGGGAAGGTTTGGTGAATACTGAATCTCAGGATCCCCAAACTTCAGGGAACTCCCCCCTAAAATATGCCCATTTACTTGCACGCTTCCCAGTTCCCGATACACCGCAGCACATTGGATTGAGGATACCACGACGTCCATGTCACCCGTTCAGCATGGCCCGGGGTGGCTGCGAGGACTGGGAATTGCTAGTGTGTGATCCGAAACTGTTACATGAAACACTGGGAATTGCTGGAGGGCTGCTTGCTGGGTTCCCAGACGGAAACAACCACACAGTGGACGTTTCCCTGCGCGTGACGCTGCCCAAAGCGGGAGGGCAGGAGAGCTCACGGGTGCTCACAGGGTCATTTGGAGGCTGTCCGTGACGCTGTTGGATTGCAGTGCTAACTCATGGCTCGCCGCCAGCCGTCCCATTCAGTTCAGAAGGCTTTCTGGAACATCAGAGCTGCTGCTGTTCCTACAGAACAAAGCAGAAAGGAATCACGGACCACTTCTCATTGTGCTCTGCAGGATTTTGTCAGGAGCCTCAAGGGAGAGACGGGTCATGTGTATACCCTTGCTTGTGCAACACCAGCCCCTAGAGTAAGGCACAGGGGCATGACTGTGACACCCTGTGGGGGCAGCACTGACCTCCCTCAAATGCATGTCATGCTTCTCAGGTGCAAGAGAACCCGGGCCTCAAAGGAGAGGATGGACAGACCAGTCAAGCCTTCTACCTGCTGCAGAATGGGACAGCTCTCAACCAGGACCCTGGTATGAGCTGGGCTGTGGCTTTCCTCCAGAGTCAGGGCTTTCTCCTGCGATTGGCACCCATCTTTTTGATGCGCTGAGAACATGCACAGTAAAGCATGGGTGTGATCTTACACTTCTGTGATTAAAAAACACATAAAACAAGAGAGACTCTGGGAAGAAAACATTGACGTGGCTGTGACAAGTCTCCATCAAATGGCCATCAAGGAGCTGAGATCCTTTGCTGCTGCTGTTCAACGGAAGCGGGGATGCTCTGACGGATGCGTGGTCAGCTGGGAGCTTCTATGGCTAGTTCCTAAAACACACAGAAGCCCCAAAGACACATTTGCAACTCAGTTACCATTTCAGTTAAGTCTTGGGGTGAAAAAATAAGGTATCATTATATGAAATGCATGATTCTTCTGGCAAAATTAAAGGATAAAAAATGCTAAAATTACCCAGTTCATTTTATCCAGACATGGGGAGCCTTTCTTTACAAATCCGGCCCTTGCTCTGCATGGGGATCTAGACAGATGCTTGGTGGCACTTCATTACGGAGTTGCAAGTGCATTGATGGCACATAAAGAGCAGTGTGGAGTAATGTGTGCCACGCTCCACGCCAACTGCAGGCTGAGATGGCTGCAGCTTCACAGAACAGATGGGGCCTGAAGTCGTCAGGAAACTCCCATCTCCGTTTCTTTTAATGAAGAGTTTCAAGGATTGCTTTAAGCGCACGTTCAAAGGTAGCGTTCTGGGTTTGCACAATGCATAGCGTTTTTGGAGGGTGTTGCACTAAAGCCTGAGAAACACTTAGGCATGCCTTTTATTTGTCGTCTTTTGAGGACTACGCTATGCACCAGCTTATGGGTAAAGCATTTTTCTAAATCGCATGTTTGTGCACCCTCCCTCCACCCAACATCCCTGAGACTACCACCCTTTTCCTTGAATCCAGGAGAGGGAAACTGCTCGGGAGGTTGTAGGCGGAGGAGGTGGCTGTGTCTGAGCTGTGATGTTCAGATAGTGCGGCCGTTCTTGAAGTCTCATTACCGGACGAGGGTGATGAATGGACCTCGGAGATGGGCAGAACAGAGAATAATTCCTTTCCATGAAACTCTCATTCTTCCTGAACTAAGCAGCCAACATCGGAGTGGCTAAGAACCTGGGGTTAAAATCTGTCATAATTGGGTTTAAAATTCTGATTCTGACACTCACAGGCTCTCTGAGGCTGTCACGTTACTGGGTGTTTCTGAGCTTCAGGGTCCTATCTCTACCACTTAATACTAACTTTTACTTTACAGGGTTCTTGGGTTTGTTAAATGAAAAAATGTTTCCAAAGCATAGAGCATAGAGCATCTGGAGAGAGTGCCTACGTGTTGTCACTGCTCTGCGTGTGTGTGCGTGCGTGCAAGCATGCAAATACACATCATGTTACCAAATGTTACTGATAAAGCAAATATGTAACATTCCAGAAGCTTTTCTTTTTACCACAGGTCTCATTTCCTAACTCACAGAACTTTTTCTCACAGATAGACAATTTTCTTGTGTGACAAGAGTTCTCATTATTGTATTAAAAAAACACACAAAACCATTAGCATAACCCAAATATTTCTAATCAAGTTGCATCCGGGGCATGCTTTTTAGGCACTTCTGTAAAGACCGATGGAAAGGAGTATGTTAGCAGCAGTGTGAGTGGGGTTGCTCAGTGACTGTCGATGACAGTGGCGTGTTGTCTTGCCTGCGTTAGAACCCTGAACTCTGACGTTCACAGTTCGCTTGGGTCAACGGCGTCTGCAGCCACTTCATCCATCCACGTTCTTTTATAGAGCAGTATTGTGTTCAAAAATTGCAAATATAAGTTTCCTTGGGGGAAAATTCAATCGACATTTGTCCTCATTTTGAAATGTCCCAAAAGGGAGGTGGGCATGAGAGCTAGAAAGAGAGTCTGTCCAAAAGGAGTGATGGCTGAGTCAGGAAAGAGGTCACATGGCTTCTGGCCAACAGTGTCTGTCAGTCCCAACTTGCTCTCTTTGTTTCCAAGCGGCAGGGATCAGATGTCACCACCTGCCAGCTGAGGTGGGTTGCAAGGCTGTGTCTGTGTGAATGGGAGTGTTAATGTCCTACCTTCTGATGGGTCTTGGCAGCACAGGTTGCAATAGCTTCTCTAAAGCTTTGTAGTAATGAGCTCTGTAGGGCACAGATTTTGTTATCAAGGTGTGAAGTATACTGGTGATCATATGATTATTTTATGACTAAACCAGTTATTTTCTTCCAAGTTCCCTTCACTAGATTGTAAGCGACATGAGGATAAGGACTGAACTGAATTTTTCTTCATTTGATCATGGTCATAGCTTCGTGCACTGAACACAGTGGAAGTCTAACGACAGTTTTGTTGAATCAAATCACTGACTATGTCTACATCTGTATCTGTATCAATATGTGTGGCTATACCAGTATCTATATCTGTATCTGCTGTATCTGTCCACTTCAATATCAATGTATACATCAAATCAGTATCTCTATATCTACCCATATCAATGCCTGTACCAATATATGTATATCACGATCTATATCATGTCAATAGCAATATCTACCTATAACTATATCAATGTCAGTATCAATATCATATTATATCTATATCATCTATATATCTGTACCTATCATAACTATTTATATCACTATATCAGTATCAGTACTGTATTCATATCACATCTGTATCTGTATCTATCTATACCTATATGACGTATACCTTTACCTATGCCGACACCTGCACCTATACCTATACCTGCACATGCATCTATACCTGTACCTACACCTACACCTGCACCTATACCTGCACCTGCACCTACACCTGCACGTACAGCTACACCTATACCTGCGTCTATATATGCAGTGGCTTTAGGAACTTCCTGTTCATAAAGGTGATGACCAAGGAAAGGCATACTAATTTCTCTTTAACAATAGGCCCTTTATGCGTATTTTTCCTTCCTGATATTAATTTGAAGAAAAGCAGAATGCTCTTGGGGCACAGGACGTCTGAGACTAGAAATAACAACCCAGTCCTCCCCAGGTGACCGTGGCGTTGCAGATCCCATTGCCTGCACGCATATGCATTTTGTGAAGGCTCTCAGAGTGTGCTAGTACGTCACCTGGGGGGTCACTGACCAGTCCTGTGTCCACCCTGGGGGCCGTGCATGCATAGGAGACCACCCTTCCACACGGCCAGTGTCCTCCTCCCTGTTATGAAGTTAAAACGTCTCTGTCGCGTATGAATGGCTGGGAGTTCTGCATCCAAGTTACACTACGGAGCTTCAGAAAGCATTCACAAGGAGGTCTGCAGGACTCCAGTGACAAGGGCATGCAGCACTGCGAGACACTGAGACAGTTTTAGAGTTTCTGTGGGAATTTTACTTGGTGAAATGACTTCCATCTGTCTACCTGAACGCTCCCCGGAGGGCTAACTCCATCTCTCCCTCTCCTTCCCTCCCTGGAATCAGGACCAATTGCCGAAGCCCTTCATTACTAGACACAGGGAACATGTGTGTTGACGTGATTAGCAGTGTTTAGAACTGGTGTTTTCTGGAACAAGGCGGCGACAGACAGCCGCATTAGTCCGTCAGGCCGTCAGATCAGGGGCTCCTTCTACCTTTTGCAGGCAGAAAGTCTCTTAAATGGAATAATTGTCATTTTCCAGCTCTCAGTGAGGCCAGAAATCACTAAAAATCTCATTTAAACTTTCCATTCTAGTTCTCAAGCAAATTTACAGCAGAGGTCAGTCCTTTTGCAAGATTGCTGGAGAGAATTCCTCATCAGAACAGAGGTATTTTTCTCTATTGTTGAACCAACTACCTTCCATCAATTTTTCTCGTCATCTCACCCATCTGATTATGACCTTCATGGGATAAAAGAAGTACAGCTCTAACTCTTTTTTCTGCAAGCGGAGCCTCCCTGTGTGTGATGTGGTTAATATTGATTATAAATCGCAGTCAACTCAGCGAGCCCTGCGCGTCCCCCGCGGCCCTTCCCCCACCCTGGAGACTGTTCTGAGCCTTTCACTGGCTGTGAAATGCTACTTTGGATATTTCTTCTTTTCAAATGAAATCACACTTCTGATGGTACCTATTTAGAGTCCAGAACCACCGCGGTGACTCTGTGTCAGTGACAGCATCCAGAAGCAGAATCTGGGGAGCACCTGCCATTGACAGCGGTCGGATGATCTAATTTACCAGCGACCAAGATGATTCTCAGCTCAAGCTCTGGGGGCCCTTTGGGTTACTGACTCAGAGGTCAAATGAAGGAGAAGCAGGGCTGGGGTCATCTGCTCCTTTCTGATCTGTATTCTCTTGCGTATACAGTTTTAAGAAACATGCAATTTTGATCCAAGACGTAGCATTCCTTAACAAGTGTGCACATAGATGTGCAGAATATAGAAATGAATGAGAATATTGACAATTAGTAACCTTGTTTTCTTTTACAAGCTTTTCCAGCCAATGCTAAATTCAACTTTGGTCACTTGGGTTTTTAATGTTACATCGCCATTAGCTCTTTCCTGGCTGATTTGATTGTAGGGACATTATTCCTCAGGCTACAGAATAGCCACTTCCCCATCTAGCTGACTTTAGCATAAAAATAAAATTGAATCATAAGCAATGAAATTTTTATCTATTCAACTCTTCATTCTCAACTGGAGTTAATAACTCTTGATTTTACCCTTTCTCCCCAAATAGCATGAAATATATGAAATTGATATTAACACATCTCCGAGATGATTAGGCCACAAATAGATTTTATTAAATTTACTTGTGTGGTATTTGTTCTTTCTTAAACAGACAGTGTATGCGGCAGTATACTTCTTATTATTTAATTATGGTAATAGAGAGGAATGATTTCTTTTTAAGTAAAAACAACAAAAAAAACACCAAAAAACAAAACAAAACAAAAAAACAGAAAAAGCAAAGGAAGCCCATGTGAAATAATAACAAAAAAAGCAATGACTGCAACAACATCAATAGTGAGACTAGGGTAGGATCCTATGCTTCAGCCGTGCTTTGTGCCAAGTTCCTCGCTAAGCACTCATAACGCAGATCGATTCGGGCTGGGTAATCCTTACGCGACGCTGAGGAAGACAAAGTTTTGTCTGATGAATCCAGGAATGTCTGCCAAGGTCTGCGGGAGAACAGTGCAGTCCTGCGGGAGGAGGAGGGCTTCCCCAGAGGAGGAAAACCAGGGGGCACTGGGAGAGACAGAAGCCGTGTGCAGAGACGTTGAAGGGCTTGTGGATGTGCAGGTCGGGGTGTGGGTGGGGTGGTGGGTAAAACAAACGGGGTGCCTAAGAAGGCTGGACGTGTCGCCACACCTCTGGGTGCAGAACCTGACCTTCAGGCTGGCTCTGGATGCTCAGGTCTAGTTCACGGGGGGTTGTGGGGTGGGGGAGTAGGTGGGGGGAGGCAGGCTTTGTGCAGGCTCTGGCAGGCAGGCAGGCACGCTGCAGGGGCCTCACTCGGTGGGAGCATTTGCAGTTGGACTGGGATCTCAGTCCTTCAGACGGTGACAGTGGGATTAAAACTGTAAGAAGAGACAGAAGGGGTTGGAGGTCAGAACAGGCATGGCCTGTTGACTGGCTGACAGTGAGGGCGGAAAGGGGGCATGGCTGTCTTTGTAATCAAGATGTGGAGGAAGACGATCACAACCTGGCAGCTTAGGCTGGTGGTGCCTGCGATGGGGAGTGGGGTCAATGTTCCCGGAGGCGTGTTTCTGGACTGTGGACAACAGAAAGGCCCGTGGGGTGAGCTCGCGGACACCCAGCCTGCAGGGCGCCTGCGCGGTGACTGGTGGGGAGACGCCTGTGGGCTCCTGAGTTTCCACCCGAGTGTGGAATGCTGTGTCCCTCCCAGGATTTCTCTGTGTCGTGGGGCTACCGCAGAACCTGCTGATATGCTTCTTAAGTCACTTCACACGGAAACAAACAAAACAAATCAAACTTGCTCATGCTAAAAACTGCTCCTTTTTCTAAGAGCCAAAAACACATTTCTTTTTGGGGTCTTCCAGGAATAACTCTGAAAGCCTCGATGCATTTGACAAAAGGAGACAAACCTCTCTGGCCACATTCCCTTCCGAAGTCAAAATGGCAGCGGCCTCTGGGAAGGACCAGACGTGCTGAGTCCCTTTTGACGGCTTCCACTGGACAGCATCTGAGGAATTAGGGTAAAGTTGTGCACATCACAGTACAGTAGAGTCGGGGCGTTACCTTTGGCACCATCTGGGCCAGCCATAGTATGTGACTGTCATAGAGAGCTTGCCTGGCATTCAGGGCAGTGCCCACGCTGGGTCCATACTCGCCCTCCTCCGACGCTGGCTGCAGTCACGGGCCTAGCCCACTCTCACGCTGTGAAAGGTAACAAGTGGCATTTCCCTGAAATAAGTATTTTTGATCATGTCCCCGTGAATGCAGTCTGCACTTTCGAGTCTACTGTGGCTACCCAGGGACTGCTGAGAAGTTTCCGGAACCCAAAACAGAACGGGGCTCACTTGAGTCCCCAGGCTTAGTCACCCCCTCACTCTGGAATACACACATGTGGTCAAGGGACAGTGGGAGAGACTCTTCCTGAACCATCGGCACAAAGGCCCTGGTCGGGAGGGCCGTTCTGCCCAAAGGCCCGTGGCGGCTGCCCATGGAGTCCTCACTCAGCCAGGTTTTCATGCCGAGCGCGAGGGCCTTTGCTGGGTTTCTGGCTGAAAACAGCAAGCCTGCTCATCACTTATGTTTTGCAAATAAAGGAATTGAGAAGTGGAGGCCTCTGCTGAGGTCAGCGGCCAGCAGGGTGAGAAAGTGGTGACCCGGAGGGTCGAATTGAAGGCAACTGTGCTGTCTGAAGAGAAGGTAAGGATCACCTAGCTGAAAAACAACCAGCAGGATGGACAGGAAGCTGCTGAACTTGAGTAAGCAAATGCTTACCCCCACAATGTGAGGTTTCAAAATTAAAGACACATTAAATATGAGATTTATAGATATTTTCAGTTTTGCTATTTCAGGTTAAAAATTGGCAACAGAAGAACATAGCATCTTGTAAGATGCAAAAATAATTCAAATGTTTTTTTTTTTTTTTTTTTTTTTTACAAAATGGAAAGCTGTTTTTATCAAAACTGAGAACTTAATCTGCTCTTTTAACCAGAATGGCATGTCTATTGTCACTAAACCGCTTAGAATCAGTGGTTTGTATCCCTGATCCTTTGATGGCTCAATGAAGATCTTAAACGTTACATTTTAATAGATATATTAACATTATGAAGATGCAAAACATTGACTGATAAATAACATAGGTAAGAGAATATCCATGCATTGCTTGACATTCTTTCCGTTAATTCTGATCTTTAATGATGTGTACAGATTCTTTAAAAAAAAATGGTCAGTGTTATTGTCTGAATGGATTTTTTCAAACACGAGTTTCTCATGTATTATAACTTTGTACCCATGGACTTCCACCTTAGAAAATTAACAAATTGAACCGGTTGAGGTGTTTGGAAATTATTGTGTCACATGGCCCTCACTGTCCATACGCGGCAGAAGTGCCTTTCAGTTCTGCACGTGAGCAAGATTACCCCGTTGATGTTTCCTGAGGTTTTGCAGAATTTTTCAATAAACAATCAGAGCATGTTCACACCAGAAATAAACAGCTGAAGTGAAGAAGTGTGTTCCCCGTTCAGTAGCACTAAAATGTCCCCTCCTTTTTGCATGTCATGCTTTAGGAGTCTGCTGACCATGCACAATTACATTTAAATGAAGAGTGAAGTTTTTCCTACTGTGTGGAGTGGAAAATTGATGTGATTGGTGTTTTAAATTACACATTCTCTGAGAAGCAAGTAAATCAGTGATTATTTCATTTGGTTTCTAAATAGCTCTGAGTGTGCTGGGTGAGTATACATGATTTAGAAAAGATTAAAGGGGATTTCTGTAAAAGGAAAAGACGGTATTTGTAATTATGGATTTCAACTTGTGTTGGTATGAAAACATCTGAGTAGTCTGATTTTACCGAAGAAACATTTATTTGGCTGTTGTTTTCAAAGTGAATACTTAAAATATAAAGTATGGCTGAAAAAAAAAAAATCTACACCCAGATCTTGGAGACTGAGTATCATTATGATAAAATTTCCCAGTAGAAAAAAATAAATGTAGAAAATTATATAAAGTATATCATATATAAATATATATATATATATAATATGTATATATGTATCATATTATATATATGTATATATATATATATAATCCTTTTTATCATATGTAATAAAGACTACTTTCTCATAAACAGATTTTGCTAGTTGTATTATTAATTTGTTGCTGTTTTTCCTAATATGGTATCCAAGGTGGGGAGTGTGTGTGGAAGGATTCTGATTACATTTTTAGTGAGCCAATTTGTGTACACTATTTTAAGATGAAAGGTTATGATGAGGACAGACACTCAATATATGAAAATACATAGACTATTGAAATTATAGAGAACACAAGGAAAAGTAATAGAGCCTCTGGGCATTCTCCCTGTCCTGTGGTATCTTTTGGCCCTGGTGGCCACCGCCCCACATCAGGAGCTTATGCAAACCACCACTGGCGCCTCAATGTGAGACCTTGACTCCCAAAAGTTAATAGAAGTTGTTATGTCAACGGCTGCTATGGCTTCTTCTCATGTTCTCTCAATGCTCCTTTTTCTGTATATTCTTGTGAACAAGGCCAAGTTCCCCAGTCTCCTTGAGCTGTGCTCCCACCACAACCACCTCATTTATGCTGACTTCCGTTTCCACAGTCATGACTCACTGCCTCTTCTCCTTTATTTCCATGCCTTCAATAATCCTATTCGCCTTCTCAACTTGCATGCCTGGTAGAGGCCTACCCATCTATAATCACCTCTCTCTTTCTAGAAGACTCTTTAGGTAGCCATGCTCCCAAACTTCTCCAGTTCCACTCCATCCTCTGCTCCGCTGACAAATGGATTCCCAGTGACAGTCTTACTGTCCTCCTCAGGTCTCTGTCACCATGAATCTTCCTCTGAGAAGGTTTTCCTGACCCACATCTTAAAGTCTACCCTTGTCCTGCATTATTTTTATTCCTAGAAGGTGTGATGGAGCACGCCACCACTCATCACACGTGTTTACCTGGCACTCTCCAAATGTTTTTCTATGACAGAAGTCCCTCAGGGCAGGACTCCAGCTCCTGTTTACTGCCTTATCCCATCCCTATGACAGATCCCAGCTCAGGAATAACTGATTCCATAAAGAAGCCATACAGTGCCTGGCACACAACAGGTGATTAACAATGTCCTCTTTCTGTTTTTATTTAATGAAAAGCTGTCCATCCAGAAAACAAACCAAAAAGCAAACAAACAAACAAAAAAAACTTGTTACAGTAATGTAAGAAAAACACATTTACTGTAGAAAAATCCATACCATGATTTTGTAATGTTACTTTATGTGTTATCTGATGGCTTCAGGATTCCTCATCACTGTTTTGCTGATATTAACCCAGACCTCTGAGCTGTGTGCAGGTGGGCAATATGGACTAATACCCAACTAATTATCCCTTTTCTAATGGAAATTCCACAGAAAAGTAGAAATTTCCATTTTTTCCTTCTTATAAACTGTAAAGTTAACTGCATAAAAGACAATGAAGCCACATCCCTAAGGACACAGATAATTGCATGAGAATAGAAACCCTGTATCTGTCATGAAGATAGTTATGGGCTGTGTGTGTTCTGCCCAATTCAGGTGGTGAAACCCTAATCCCCAGTGCAGCAGGTAGGAGACAGGGGGTGGTGGTTAAGTCCTGAGGGTGCAGCCCTCTGATGGGATTAGTGCCCTTGTAAGAAGAGACGTGAGAGAGCTTGCTTTCTCCTTCTGTTCTCTGCTACGTGAGGACACAAGGAGAAGGTGGCCCTCTGTAAACCAGGCAGAGAGTCCTCACCAGGCTGATCATGCTGGCACCCTGACCTCTGACTTTCAGCCTCCTAGACTGAAAAATAAATGTTTCTGTTGTTTAAGCCTCCTAGTCTATGGCAACTTGTTTTAGCAGCCTGAGCAGGCTAAGACAAAGGCTGTATACATTGGGAACCCCGGGAGGGGCCGTGCCGCTTCCCAAGGTTTTCTCATATTTTGATGAATGATCCTAGTTTAAGGTAAAGGGAAATTTACTCTAATTGACTTTTCCAGGAGACAATACAATTCCTTATCTGAATTTTCCCCCCTTACCTCTTGGCTAATGAGGTAAACTAATGGCATCATTAGTTATTAGGAATTAAGAGACTTGAGCATATTTTATAAATGATGTAACCCACACTAAATGTGCCCTCCAGTCCAGACCTTTTGTCTTAGCTCTGGAATTATATATTCAATTGTCTAATCGGCATATTCACTTGGAATTGGGTTTTTGATGGACATTTCAAACATCACAGGCTCAGAACTGAACTTTGGATCTTCTCTAACAAAATTTTTCCCACACCCCTTGCTTTTGGGATGGCATGTCTCTGCACCCACCTGCTTAGGTCCAAACCGGGGTCCATCTTTCCCACGTCCTCTTACCTTGGCCCTGGCATTTCAACCTGTTGCTGGGACAGTTGGCTCGGCCATCCAGCTCTTTATAGACTCAGCTCAGTCTCACTACCCTTCTACCTTCCTCCTCACATCTCACTGCTACCTCATTTTCCTGCTTTGATCTTGTTCAGGATATTTTCTTTGTGGGAGCTGGAATTAAGTTTAAAACTTATAAATATTAAACTTAGGAGACAGTACCCCAGTACATTTGCACCCTTCAATTGTTTCTCACTTCACTTTTAATAAGTGAAGAGCTTTCCATGGCTGACCAGACCCTG
This sequence comes from Rhinolophus ferrumequinum, assembly GCF_004115265.2. NCBI lineage: Eukaryota > Metazoa > Chordata > Mammalia > Chiroptera > Rhinolophidae > Rhinolophus > Rhinolophus ferrumequinum. The sequence continues at coordinate 2,295,500 of NC_046290.1, forward strand.
AGGGCTCTGACCAGCCCCCCTCTCCGCTCAGTTTCCACTGTTCCTTGAGTTTTAGCAGAGATGTCTTCATTCACTTTCCTACACATGTCTAACTCCTTTTTGCCTCAAGCATCCCCCATGCCCTTTCTTCTGTCTGGGACACTCTGCCTCCCACATCTCCACATCTGAGTGTAAATGTTCCTTCCTCCATCCATGCGAGAGCTAGCTTCACCCCATTCCTGAGGCTGTCTAAATATCACATGACCTTTATATGATGTTTTCATAGTGCCCTGTTGTTTCCTTCAGAATACTCGTCACCTTTATGATGCTCTAACAATATGTGGGTTTATGTATCATGCCTGTGCCCCATGAGTCTGAAAGAGCATGCATTTATTACTGCATGTATACCCAACCCAATGCCTGGTAAGGGGGATGCTCGATGAGGGGTGGGTGGAAGGATGGAGGATAGCCGGATGTGTGGAGAGAGGAAACCTGATGGGATTTTAGAACATTCAGAGAAAACTACATTTTAGAACATCTAAAGGAAACCAAACTTAACCAACTGGAAAATGAGAGATAATACACCTTTCCTCAGTTAATCTAGATTTACTTTACGTTCCTTAATTGTCTCTTATTTTATTTCTTTGTGCAAATTGAAACAATTGCTTTTCAGAAGCTGAACCGTATTCTTTCAGGAATAATGCAAGAAAACCCAAGGGCATAATGACTTAGTCGACACAATTTCTCTTTAATAAGTACATCTCAGCAGGTGCTCATTTGGGCACATAATATAAGCACGCACGATCTCCCGTTCCCTCGCTGGTATTGGAAGGAACGTATTTAATGTAGAAAGTCTGTCCCAGTCCTCATGCACAGTGAGAACACAGGGCGCCCTCATCTTCTCCCGGGAGCTGTCACTTGCACATTATCACACCAGCCACAGTTCAGATCCTTATCGCCCTACTTAGGCTTGCCATGTTTTCATCTCTTACTTAGACATATTTTTTTTCCTTGGATGATAGTAAAGGGCATCTTCAGGCACCCTTACCTCTCATATTGAATTGTGAATTTGTCGTGGTGGATTAGATTAATCAAAATGGCCTTAGAAGAAAAATCTCCATGCGTGCTTCTCAAACTCAAATAACGTCTGTCAATTTTTTTCTATAGACACCACTTTCTGTAGCCTCCTCTCTCATGCTGTTTTCATATATCTCATGCAGCTGAAGATGTATTTATCCCAACCCTTGGTGGCTTGAATTTAAACTACTGTTTAAATTATACCTAAGCTGTAAAGGCAAGGATTAAAAAATACCACCAAAGTGTAAGCAGACAAGATCTAAGCATTTGTTTTCAGTAGAGAAAAACATTTAGAGTACTGTCAATTCCTTCAATCCTTTTAAAATAATATATTTCAGAAATTTTATAAAAGCTTCTCGGAATAATAGCATCATTACAAACCTAAAGCACTGATATCAAAAGAGTTTACCAAAAATGTATCCAAATGAATGAATATCTTGGAACACTTGTATTATTTCTTTAATTCTTACCCCTTCCTTTATCAAGAAAAGAAAATAACAAAAATTAACCAGCAGGATAGTATACGGAAAACAACTTTAAGGATGTTTCTTATTAACCAAAACATATACTTTTTATGTGCTCTTTCAAAACTCATAGAATTGTATATTTATATTTTATTTTAGCATTTGAAAGTGTTTTCTAAAGATAAAAATACTCTTTTTTCCTACTTCAAAAGCAATAGATATTTGTTATAAAAGTAATAGAAGTACTTATAAAAGCAATGTGAAATCAACTACAATCCTCCTATACCTATCGATTCCCTCAGCATGGGATTAGAGAGTACTATATTTTATAGTTTTTCACTTAACAAATGGACATGTTTTTATGTTTAAATTCTTTTTTTAATAACCAGAAAATTTATATCCTATTCTTGAATAAATTAACTTGTTTCAATTTCCTTATTTTTAATATAAACAATGACAAGATGGACATCTTTGTAGCTGTAGTTTTGACTACATGCTTAACTATGTCCTCAGGAAAACTCCTGGAAATGGAAATGTTTGGACAACAATATTTGTATTTTTGGATGAAATCTGAACTACACAGCTAGATTGTCTTCCAGAAAGGGTGCTTCATTTATACTTCTAGCCACAGGGAATGAGGGTTTTCTAATTTTCTCTCAACTTCATCACCAGTGAGAACTATAACTTTTAGAAGCTTTTGATGGGAGAAAAATGAATTGTCATTTCATTTAAAACATCAGTACTTTTTCTTTTATGAGGTGGTTGGCTATTTGGATGTTATTGATTAGTTGTCTGTTTATGTCATTTACTTTTTTTTTTTTGTATTGTGAGTGTTGACGAAAAGTAAGAAAACTTTTCATGTTGTAGTTATTAACCCTTTACTTCTCTTCTGAATATCTCTCATATATCCCTAACATCTAAATAATTGCAGTGACCTTTAGCTATAGCCATGACAGAGAGGTTAGAATTAGACTTACTTCATAGCGATAAACAGTTAGTCGAACAGGAAAAAAAAAACAAAACAGAAAATCTCCAAAACCCAAAACTTTACAAGACTGCTGGCAGAAATCATGGGATGGTAACCAATGCAGGTTACTACTTGTGAGAAGCAAAGTGCAAAGATGATGTTCACATTCAGTCCAGCTTTCTCCCTGAGGAATCTTCCAAATTCACGGTGCAAGCAGACAGAACCGAAGCAGAGTGTAGCAATGTCACAGGAAAGTGAAAATAGAGAATGTAGGTGGGACATGCTAGGATGACGGTGATTTGTATGGACAGGCTACCAGGAAAGAGGCACAACAGAGAGGGACTCTAAAAATTCTGTTTAAGAATTCTTGAGTATTTGTCTTAGTCAGAAGCAGCAGTGTTCAGGTAAGATTCCAGAAGACCGCACAGAGAACAGCTGATGAAAGGCTGAGAGCTGAGCAGAGATCCCAGTCCTGAAGATATGTCAGAATGTGCCTAGCTAGAGTGGGAAGGTCATTGAGCTGACACTCAAGAAAGCTATGACCAGCAGTTCAGTACCACATAGTAAAGAATCCTAAGTAATATGCTTTCAGAGTAAAGAAAAACTGAAAGAGACTCAGGAGAATAAAGCCTGGAGCTAATCTTTGGTGGGAACTTGGTTATCTGCTAATAGTCTAACTGATGACAAAAACAAAATCTTTTGGGGAAAAAAACAAACAAAGTTGAGCATCTACACTCTTTCATTTACAGATTCTTGCACACATTCAGAAATCGTCAAAAGAGCAGGAGAAAGTGTTCAATCATCAAGGGACAAAATAACCAAGGCAAGCAGACCCAAGATGATCCAGATATTGAAGTAAGCAGAAAAAGACCTCAAAACAACTATAATTAACAAATTAAAGATGATAGAGGAACTATGGAAAACATGAATAAAAAATGAAAAGTATCAGGGTGACATCATAGGAATGATGGCAGTGAGGTGGTCTTCTTGAGTTCTCTTCCAGAACTTACCACAAATTGAACATCTATAACCCATAAAAGGACTGTCTGCTCATTACACAGAACAGCTAAGAGACTCATATGAGGCTTACTTGAAGATGGGAAAACCAGGCAAGCAGGGGAAGAGGGAAGGGAGCGGAGTGGAAACGCAGGGGCCTCAGGACAGAACAAAGATCACAAGAGCCAGGAGGTGGGCTCTTTGCCTGCATCCCACAGCTGATCTCTCCTGCCAAGAGAGAGAGAGCAGCGTATGCAGCGTTTGAGGCAATAACTTCATCTGAGACCTCCAGCTGGGCCCTAGGTCAGACAAAAAAGACAAAAGTCAAACTCCATACCTGGGCCCCTCCCTCCACTCTCCCACAGCAATCTTACCTCCACCCTTCCAGAGACTCAAGCTGGCCCCTGAACTGAAGAGTAGTGTCAGATTACAGAGGAACCATAGTGCTCAGAATCTGGGAAGACCTAGTTTGCATCTGTGACCCAGGGAAGAGACTGGGAAGAGTGTGACACTGCTGGGCTGGGAGACAGAAGACTTTCTCTTTCCCCAACTCCCACCTTTTCTGGCCTGCCGGTGGTAGGGCAATTACAATTGCGGAGACACACCCAGGCACCAGCAGCAGGTGGCAGAGGCAGCTCTGAGCTTTCAGCAGCTCAGAAATCTTGCACCCTCCACACCCCCGACAGAAAAAGTAACCTAAAATTCAGGATACCTGGGCACAGGGGTGGCTGTGTTACACTCAGTGTGCATATGTGCAGGCAAGAGCAGAAACAGCGCTGACTTTGTGAAAACAACCATCCAGACCCCATAACCCCACTCATATAAAACTGCAGTCCCAGGGTCACTCTGGGCACCAGGTGGCCGGCTCTTCCTACACAAGATGCAGAGGACTCTTTGTACAGCAGATGACAACCTATAGGTTGCTTGGTGGGATTAAGCCAAGACTGGTGCTGCTTTTTTTTTCCTCTTGTATTTTTGATATTTTTGCCTGTGTTGAGTGTGTGTTATCGGTTCTTTTTACATGTGAGTATATATGTTTTCTTTCTTTGTGGTGGTTGTTGTTGTGCTTGGTGATTTGCTTTGTTCTGAAATTGCCCTACACCAGGGCCCAGCACAAGAGGCACAAGAGTCAACACACCCAGAGGCCAACTCCAGACCAAACCAGAATATTATCGGGTTTGACCTACAAGTGACACACCCAGAGGGAGTTCTCTACAGGCACAAGAGCCCATAGGGGCCAAGCCTCATTTGAGCGGTCAGCCCTCATGCAGCAGCTCATCCACTGTGGGTATAGCAAATTCTCACAACTAGTCAGCCTAGGAGTCAATCCCACCTACCGACAAGCCAAAAGCAATTAAAGCTCAAATTTAACAAGACAATATACACAATACAAGGGTCACCTTTGGAGCAGATGCACAGGAGAATAAGGAAGTGGTACAAGTCAAATATAAAGGACACATACTACATAAGATCAACCAGCAAAGACCAAGAACCCTAGGGGATTTATCTAATACATCAAAGCAAACACAGATAGTCAGCCAGAATGGGGAAACAAAGAAACACGTCACAAAAAAAGAACAGAGGAAACCTCCAGAATTGGAACAAAATGAAATAGAGGTAACCAACCAATCAGAGACAGAGTTCAGAACACTGATGATAAGAATGTTTAAGGAGCTTAGTGATGACATAAAGAAGGATAGAGAAATCATAATGAACAACCAGTTAGAACTAAAGAATACAATAACTGAAATAAAGAACTCACTTGAAGGAATTAACAGCAGGTTAGATGAAGCAGAGGATCAAATCAGCGACTTAGAAGACAAGTTACCAGAGATCACCCAAATGGAACAACAAAAAGAAGAAAGAATAAAAAACAATGAAGATGGTTTAAGAGACCTCTGGGATAACATCAAGCGCTACAACATGCGCATCATAGGAATACCAGAAGGTGAAGAGAGGAAACAAGGGATCGAGAACATATTTGAAGTAACAATGACTGAAAACTTCCCTAACCTGGTGAAGGAAACTGACACACAAGCCCAGGAAGTGCAGAGAGTTCTAACCAGGATAAACCCAAACAGGCCTACATCAAGACACATTATATTTAAAATAGCAAAGGTTAATGACAAAGAGAGAATCCTTAAAGCACCAAGAGAAAGACAGTGGGTTGCATACAAGGGAACTCCTATAAGACTATCAAATGACTTTTCTACAGAAACATTGAAGGCCAGGAGGGAGTGGCAGGAGATACTCAAAGTGATGGAAAACAAAGGCCTACAACCTAGATTGCTTTAGCCAGTAAGGCTATCATTTATAGTTGATGGAGAGATAAAGAGCTTTCCAGAAAAAAATAAGCTAAAGGAATTCATTACCACCAGGCCAGAATTGCAGGAAATATTAAAAGTGCTTCTGCAAGCAGAAGAAAGATGAAAACAATTTAACTACAAATAACAAAATGGCAATACCTATGTACCTATCAATAATCACTTTAAATGTAAATGGATTAAGTGCTCTAATCAAAAGACATAGGGTGGCCGAGTGGATAAGAAAACAAGACCCTTGCATTGCTGTATACAAGAGACTCACTTCAGATCAAAAGACACACACAGGCTGAAAATGAAGTGTTGGCATAAGATATTTCATGCAAATGGGAATGAGAAAAAAGCTGGAGTAGCAATGATATATCTGACAAAATAGACTTTAAAATGAAGAATATATTAAAAGACAAAGATGGGCACTACATAATAATAAAGAAATCGATCCAATAAGAGGACATAATCCTAGTAAACATCTATGCACCCAACATAGGAGCACCTAAATATATAAAACAGATATTGACTGACATAAAGACAGAGATCAACAGTAACACTGCCATAGTAGAGGACTTCAACACACTTCTGACAACAAGGGACAGGTCTTCCAGATGGAAAATAAATAAGGAAACAGTGGCCTTAAATAACACATTTGCAACAGCTGGATTTAATTGATATTTTCAGAGCATTTTGCCCCAAAGCAGCAGAATACACATTCTTCTCAAGTGTGTATGGAACACTTTCCAAGATAGACCACACGTTATGCCACACAACAAGTCTTGATAAATTTAAGAAAATTGAAATTACACCAATTGTCTTCTCTGACCACAGTGCTATGAAATTAGAAATCAACTACAGGAGAAAACTGGAAGACACACAAATACATGGAGGCTGAATAACATGTTAAATAATGAATGGGTCAACAATGAGATTAAGGAAGAAATCAAAAGATATCTCAAGACAAACGAAAATGAAAACATGACGACCCAAAATCTATGGGATACAGTGAAAGCAGTCCTAAGAGGGAAATTCATAGCAATGCAGGCCTATCTAGAGAAACAAGAAAAATCAAAACTCAACAGTTTATCCTTACACTTAAGGGATCTGGAAAAAGAACAGCAAAATAAGCCCAAAGGGAGAACAAGGAAGGAGATAATAAAGATCAAAGCAGAAATAAATGAAATAGAGTCCAAAAATCAAATGAATCCAAAAAGATCAATGAATCCAAGAGCTGGTTTTTCGAGAAGATAAACAAAATCGACAAACCTTTAGCCAGACTCATCAAAAAAAAAAAAAAAAAAAAAAAAAAAAAAAAAAAAGAGAGAGAGAGAGAGAGAGAGCGAGAAAGAGAGAGAGGACTTAAATTAATAAAATCAGAAATGAAAGAGGAGAAGTGACAACAGACCCCACAAAAATACAAAACATTTTAAGAAATTACTATGAGCAATGATATGCCAACAAATTAAACAATCTGGAAGAAAAGGACAATTTTCTAGAAGCATACAACCTGCTATGGCTAACTCAAGAAGAAACGGAAAACTTGAATAGACTGATTACCACCAGGGAAATTGAATAAGTAATCAACAAGCTCCCAACAAATAAAAGCCCTGGAACAGATGGCTTTACAGGTGAATTTTACAAAACATTCAAAAAAGAATTATTACCTATTTTCAAACTATTCCAAAAAATCCAGAAGAAGGGAAGACTCCCAAACACTTCTTATGAGGCCACTATCATGCTGATCCCCAAATCAGACAGAGACATTACTAGAAAGAAAACTACAGGCCGATATCCCTAATGAACATAGATGCAAAAATCCTCAACAAAATATTAGCGAACAGAATTCAGCAATACATTTAAAAGATCATACACCATGATCAAGTGGAATTCATTCCTGGTATACAAGGGTGGTTCAACATTCGCAAATCAATTAATGTGATACACCACATTAACAAAATGAAAAATAAAAATCATATGATCATATCAATAGATGCAGAAAAAGCATTTGACAAAATCCAGCAGCTATTTATGATAAAAACTCTTAAGAAAGTGGAAATAGAGGGACCATATCTCAACATAATAAAGGCCATATATGATAAACCCTCAGCTATCATCCTACTCAATGGGGAAAAGCTAAAAGCATTCCCCTTAAGATCAGGAACAAGACAAGGTTGCCCACTTTCTCCGCTTCTATTCAACATAGTGCTGGAAGTTCTAGCCACAGCAATCAGACAAGAAAAAGAAATAAAAGGCATACAAATTAGTAAGGAGGAAGTAAAGTTGTCATTATATGCAGATGACATGATACTATACAGAAGAACCCTAAGGACTCCACCAAAAAACTATTAGAACTGATAAATGAATTTAGTAAAGTAGCAGGATACAAAATTAATATTCAGAAATCAGTTGCATTTGTACATACCAATAATAAAATATCAGAAGGAGAAATTAAAAAAACAATCCCATTTACAATTGCTTCAAAGACTATAAAATACCTAGGAATACATTTAACCAAAGAAGGAAAAGATCTGTACTCAGAAAAGTATAAGACACTGAAGAGAGAAATTAAAGAAGATACAAATAGATGGAAACACATACCATGCTCATGGATAGGAAGAATTAATATCGTTAAAATGTCCATACTGCCTAAGACAATGTACAGAATCAACGCAATTCCTATCAAACCACCAAGGACATTTTTCACAGAAATAGAGCATATAATCCTAAAATTTACATGGAACCATAAAAGACCCTGGATAGCCTCGGCAATCTTGGGAAATAAGAACAAAGTGGGAGGTATCATGATACCTTACATCAAATCATACTACAGGCAACAGTAATCAAAACAGCATGGTACTGGCATAAAAACAGACACATAGATCAATGGAACAGAACAGAGAGCCCAGAAATAAATCCATGCCTATATGGTCATTTAATCTATGACAATGGAAGCAAGAATTTACGGTGGGTTAAAGACAGTTTATTCAATAAATGGTGCCAGGAAACCTGGACAGACACATGCAAAAAACTGAAGCTGGACCACCTCCTTACGCCATACACAAGAATAATTTCAAAATGGTTTAATGACTTAAATGTAAAGTCTGAAACCATAAAACTCCTAGAAGAAAATATAGGAGGAAAGTTTACAGACATTACCCTGAGCAATGTTTTTATTGATATATGCCCTTGGGCAAGGGAAGTAAGAGAAAAAATAAACATATGGGATTACGTCAAACTAAAAAGCTTTTTCACAGCAAAGGAAACCATCAATAAAACAAAAAGGGATCCTACGGAATGGGAGAAGATATTTGTCAATGATATATCTGATAAGGTGTTAATATCCAAAATTTATAAAAAACTCACTCAACTCAACTCCAAAAAAACACAAACAACCCAATTAAAAAATGGATAGAGGGCATGAAGAGACATTTTTCTAAAGAGGACATACAGATGGCAAACAGATATATGAAAAAATGCTCAACCTCACTAATCATTAGAGAAATGCAAATAAAAACCACAATGAGATACCACCTCACCCCAGTCAAAATGGCTATCATCAATAAATCAACAAACAACAAGTGCTGGCGAGGATGTGGAGAAAAGGGGACCCTTGTGCACTGTTGGTGGGATTGCAGATTGGTGCAGCCACTATGGAAAACAGTATGGAGGTATCTCAAAAATCTGAAAATGGAACTACCTTATGACCCAGCAATGCCACTCTTTGGTAGCTATCCAGAGAATTCCAAAACTCTAATTCGAAAAAATTTATGCACCACTATGTTTGTTGCAGCACTATTCACAATAGCCAAGACATGGAAACAACCGAAATGCCCATCGGTAGATGATTGGATTAAGAAACTGTGGTACATTTATACAATGGAGTATTACGCAGCCATAAAGAAAAATGAAATCTTACCATTTGCAACTATATGGATGGACCTAGAGAACATTATGCTGAATAAAATAAGTCAGAGAAAGACAAACACCATTTGATCTCACTTATATGTGGAATCTAAAGAATAGAATAAATGAACGAACTAATCAGAATCATTCTCAGAGACATAGAGGAAAAACTGAGGGTTGCTAGATGGGAGGGGGGTGGGGACAAGGGGGAAGGTGAGGGGATTAGAAAACAGTCGGTAACCACAAGATGGCCACGGGGATACGAAAGTCAGTTTGGGGAATGTAATCAATAATGTAAAGATTTTGTAGGGTATCCAGTGTCTCTTTAGGGAGACCACCTCAGGGATGGTGTAGATGCCTGATCACTGCACTGTACACCTGAAGCTGAAGCTGAATAATACTGAATATATATATATTGCTGTACTCCACTTCTTGTGACTATATATATGTATATATATGTATGTGTATATATATATATAGTCACAAGAAGTGGAGTACAGCAATAGGAATAGACTGGGTGGAAATGTAATGGCTGTATGCGATGTCAGAGGGGTAGTAGAATGGGGGGGTTATCACTTTGTGAGGGGTATAAATGATAAATGTCTAACTATTACATTATTTTGTATACCTGAAACTAATAAAAAAATGAGAAGTATCAAAAAAGGAATTAAAAATATAAAATGAATCAGATGGGCATTTTAGAATTATTTGATACAAATCTAATTTAAAAGAAACTCAGTGGATAGGTTTAGCAGCAGACTTGACAGAGAAAAATAGAATTAATAAACTCAAAGACAGGTAAGCATTAAATATCCCAATGGAAACACTGAGATATAAAAGAAACAAAAATGGAACATAGCATATGAGTGATATGTGACATGGGAAAATGGTTTACTATACGTAGAAACAGATTGTGTGTGTGTGCGTGCGTGTGTGTGTGTGTGTGTGTGTGTGATTTAATAATCTGACTCTAAAACTTACACGGAAATGAAAAAAAAACTAGAACAATGAAGACATTCTTTACAAAAGAGAACAGTTGCTCTACTGGATATCAGGAACTGTTCTGAGGGTGTGATGCTGGTGCAGGGACAGAGAAGTGGAACAATGAAACAGATAGGGGGCTTAGAAGCAGAAGCACACGTGCGGAACCGGTGGATTTAGAACAAAGATGGCACTCCAGGACAATGGAGAAATGGGAATCTTTCACTCAGTGACACTTCAGGCCTTTTGAAAAAATAGTCAATGTTGTCTTCTCTTCCTCTTATCACAATTCTAGTTTTCTCAACTGTCATTGTTTCTGTCTGTTGTCTATTTATGAGAATATCTCTTTTGAAATACCTCTGAAAATGTGGCATCTGGAATATTCCAGTATCAATGTCGTGTAGAATGATTGCTTCCTTTTATCTTAAAAATACATTCTTCCATCTTACAAACTGAACCATGTGGGCGGCTCGACAGCTGGCTTGCTGTGCTCAGGGCCTTTTTCTTATGTCTGCAGGAAGGGGCCCCACACAATCACTGCTCATTAATAACCTAGTCACAGAAGATTTCCAACATTGTTCCACGTTTAATATCAGGCACAATTTCAATTAGTGAAGATGTCTCTTTGTAAGTATAAGAGAAGATTAGAATTTCACCTTTCCACTTTTCTGTTTCCCTGCTTAGCTGCTGTTTTTCTTCCATTGACTTTCAGTGCTTTCCTTAGGTCTTACATCAAACATATTTGTGCCCTTCCTTCCTGTGAACAAAATCTATTTTCTGAGTCAGCGGCTTCATAGCCCATTTCCTTATAACACAACAATGGGATCATGCGCACTCTATCTCTTTGTTTCACTAATGGTGTTAAATGCTTACAATATGACAAGTACTGTGTCATAGTCAAGAAAACACTGCTGTAAAATGCTGTGTTGATTGTGCACCTATCATGTCTTCTTCAAACAGTTCTGTGATGCACCACCTGTAGTGAACACTTGTTAGTTCTGCTGCAAACATCCCACCTACTTCTCTGAATCAAAATAGTATGTTGTGCATAATTTTCTTCCTTCCACTATGAGTGGTCTTTGTGGGAGGGTGGTGAAAACAAAGAGAGCCAGATGCGTGGTTTTCCTATCTTGGTGATCAAGATCATGGTGACAGTCACATGATCTGAACCCAGCCAGTGACAGCCCCTCCTGGGATAGTCACATGATCTGAGATCAGCCAATGAGATCCCCTCCTGCGATAGTGCATGATCTGAGACCAGCCAATGAGATCCTCTCCTGAGATTCTGTACTATAAACCAGCAATGCAAGAACTGAAGGAAGACCTGGGGGTTATTCATCAAATGAATGCTACGAGGCTGTGGCTGTGGTTCGTGCATTCCAGTCCTGTGAGACAGTTGTGAAATCTCTGAGCCCACTCCCCAGTACCTTCACTATAAGTCCCTCTGCTGATTTTGGACAATTGATCTGTGTTGATGGCCAACAAGAACCCTTAAGTGCTCAATCCCTAATGGCCCCCTCTTGAAGCAGTCAGACCATAAACCAGACCTTCCTCACAGTCTGCTCACGTACAGTGAGTGCCTTCTTAGAACGGGTGTGTCGTGCGCTTAATTGCCAGTAACTTTCTTGAAGTCAATATTTACATGGCTTTTTTGTGATCTGTCGCATGAGCAATAGGACTTCAAATTAGGTTTGTCTTAACTTATTTGATATTGATTAGCCCATTGATTGGTTGTATATAGTAACAGCATATAATTTAAGAGATGGAGAGTAACTGGTATCTCACCATCCATAGTTTTGCCACATTTTTATTATGCTCACCACTTTGTAATCTTAGTGCGCAGTATTTTCCTTTTTTGAAACGGGGCCACTGTTTGATCTGCTGATCTAGTCCTCTTACTTTCTCTATGCATTTTCAAGTATTTTAGAAAATCTGTGATTACAATTTTGCCTTTGAAACAAACAAGGAAATCAAACACACACACACACACACACACACACACACACACACCCCAAAAAACTTACCTACACTTCATTTTTCTAGAAATCATCTAGGACTGGTTAGTAAATTTAATTTCACTTATCTTAAAAATGTTTTCTTCTTCTGCCATTGCTAGATTGAATGCTCTCAGTTTTCCTTTAGAGAGTGGACTTTTTAGCAGAAGCAGGTTGTGTAGACGTTCTCAGCTCCCTTTGTTTCCTTAGCAGTGGCCCTGTCTATAGGTTCTGCCAACTGCAAAAGTGTGTTTTAGATTCCTTATTGTTAACTTTAGCATTTTCTGATGAGTGGACCTAATTCTTTAGCCTGTAACTACTCTTAGAACCAAGAAAAACTTTAAATATAACAAATTACTGCTAAGAACCTCCCAATTATGTTCCATACTAAACATTGCTGTGCTGGGTTTATCATGGATGCTAAAAAAATCCTTTCGGTTAGCAACGAATCTTGTATTCCTCAGTCAGAGAAAGGAAATAGAAAAATAAGGCTGGGAATCAGAGTTGTTTTATTTTATTTTCCCACTAAATCAAATTTTATGAATAAGTGGTTTTCTTTTTGTGAGTTTCATGGTTTAACAGTCTTTAGTGCCTGAATTATTTTTTAAGTGTTGAAATAGATACTATTATCAATTTGTTAAATATTTAAGGTAATTTTAGCTCATCGAAAGAGTATGTTTAGAAAGCCACAGCATTTTAATCTACTAGCATATTTTTAATGCTCTGGAGCAACAATTGAATAAATGAGCTTTGCAATCCTAAATGTGTTGATTGTACTTCACAAAGGCTTTCCTTTCAGGATGAGTCCCAGCCAGCCAGAACCCACTCCAACATTTAGATGCCTTTCTTCAACGATCAGTTACATGATCCTGTTTTGTCCTTGGATGAAACATTTTGTATACTCCGCAAGGTAATTGAAATAACTATTTACATCCCTTTGAGATTTTATGAGGTGTTACCTGTGTTACAGACCAGCTAACCTGTAGAGAAATGTCAGAAAAATGATCTTTCCTACAGTCACAGTGGTGATTGACATATAGCTGTATAACCTTGACACTTGAAACACTTCCATGCCAACTAGACCTCAATAGTAATTTCCTTGGGGAGTGCTTTAAAATAAATACAAAATAAATCCATATAAAAGGGAAAGGTGCCTCTGTACGTGAGCTAATGCTTGTTTTTGGGGCTGGGTAGTAGCTGGTGTCTTAAATATCTACACAAGTGGAAAAATACATCACACTAGCCAAATCCTTAAGTCATCCTTAACAAGCAATTCAATTAAACCTGTGGAATTGAAAGGACCTGGACTCCACAGGGAGAATCTGAACCTCTCTTCCTATCTCAAGAATTGTTTTGCCCTTGGGCTCTCTAACTTATGTGATTCTTGCCAACATCACCAACTTTGAGACATCATAAATTTGGGTTGCTTCTTTAGTTTTCTTTTTTGATACATTTGCATCAGTGAAGTTTTGGCCTGGGTCATGGGATAACTGAGTGATGTGTGTGACGTTCTCATCCGTCAGGAAATGGAAGAAGACGCCTCCTATCTCACAGGAAGGACAGGTAAGCGGTGGGAGAGCAGTGTGACATCCGTCTCAGCAGAGTCCACTCTGCAGCTGCCACAAAGCTCATTATAGGGACTGCCTGACTCCCCATAGCAGATACTGTCCCGTAAATCCTGTAGAGAAGGGTCCAGTGAGGGGACAAAGTTACAGATGCACCGTTTCTGTTTGTACCTGGTAGACTCAAGAGGAAACTGGGGAATGCTGTATGTATGTCAGCCTTTAGAGACAGTTTCAGGAGGAAGCGCAATGTCAGTAAGAGAAGGGAGTGTGGCAACCCTTGAAGAACAGCTACTGTCAGAAAACTCACGATGGAATGACAGCCTTGGACAAAGCAGGAGAAACAAGTCTACATCATTGTTTCCAAAACTCATCTTTTATACACAGAGTTTAAAGTAAAAATCATTGAATTATTTATTTTAAAATATCAGTATTCTGTTAAATGCTGTTTAAAGTTATAACTGACTAGTCTTCCCTAGTCTGTGGCCATTTTTGAACCAACATATATTGATGGGCTACCTTGGCAGGAAAAAGGAAAACAAAGGCTAACAGGACTTCCACATGCAGGGAATAAATGAAGATTTGGAGGAAGGAAAAGTGGAGAAGAAAATCAAGGTGAGTAGCTTGGGAGGGTCAGCCTCAGGACAGGAGACGAGGGCTCTACAAAGAACCAGTAACCCTGGTTGGGTGACCATTGGACCGATACCCTCCTCAGCTCTTGCCAAGCAAAGTCTGCAAGGACTCCAATGCCCAGCAGGAGTGGTGTTCTGGAGGAAACCCAGAGAGAAGGCAATGGGTAGGCAATGGGGGGCAGAGACAAAACCAGGCAAGAATGAAACAGAGAACTCATCAGGGTCAGAGACCGCTGCAGATCTGGACAGATCTTGGGGCAGAAAGTGCATTTCCCATTAGACAGAGAATGAGGAGATTGGCCCAATCAAATGGGATTCCCTAGGAAAAAGTGATTCCTACTGACATTGGAATTGACAAAAATTTTCCACTGACCTTGGGATTGAAAAAAAACATTTTAATTTAGAATTAAAAGTTAAAATTAAGATCATGTAGACACAGTTGATGAAGAGGGAAATATTTGATCACATAAAATTCAGTAAAATATTTAAACTTCTATTTGGTCAAGTAGACTTGCAACATTTATAACATTGAGTGACTAATTATTTTGATAACATAGCTTCTATTTTCTACTTCAAGCCCACCATTTTCACACCATTTAAGTGCATTAAAGTGACTGTGTTGAGTCTTCACAGAAATCCTGGAAAAGAGATCACTCTCACTTACAAATTTAAGATGAAAAAAACCGAGTATAAGTGATGGTGTGCAAAGTCATGTCCTAAATTTACAACAATAAGAAAGTCTTGAATTCTTTAATACATCATTAAATGTATTGTCTGCCAGCCCCCATCTCAGGCGGTGGGCTTACGTAGTCTGAAATCCTAGTTCTGCTCGTAAACACAGTGGAGTCTCATTTCTTCATCATGGTTGTGGTGAATATCTTGTGAATCAAATATTCTCTTACTTAAATAGAGGCACCGCATGCACTATGAAAGGACCAGTAGTGTGGTCTTTAAGGAATTATAACACATGAAAACATACCTGATATGGAAAACTGCAGCTATAATAAATCCAGTTTCTAACTTTCTTTATTACACAATTTCTCTTTACATCGTGATGAAATGACTTTGAAAATCCAATTTAGAATCATAAAGTGTCATTGCAAATGTATAGAAGGAGATTGTGTGTGTGTGTGTGTGTGTGTGTCTGTCTAGAGCAGGGGTGTCAAAACTTTTTTCAACGTTTTTCACCAAGGGCCATATGCGGTAAAATACACACACAGCCGGGCCACTCACTCGAGGTGAAGTACGTATTGCCTCACCTGGTTTATTTAAGTAAACTAAATATATTTTTGGAATTTGCTGCAGGCCAATTAACAATGGATTGCGAACCGCACTTGGCCCATGGGCCGCAGTTTTGACACCCCTGGTCTAGAGTGTCAAAAACCCGTCTCTAATTTTCAGAAGCCATTTGGTCTGCCAAATTTTCTTCGTCCTGCCTGAGTGATAATTAACAATGCCACCTTCACGCTCCAGGTATAATACAATACAGAAATCAATATTCTGAGGAAACCTCCGTAAGTTTCTTCACAAGCAAGATTTTCACAGATAAATAAACTGAGCAGCAGATAAGGAAATTACATTCCTTTGCATAACCTTTCTTGGGTTTCATGAGAATATCAACCCAGCATTTCCAGCAAGGTTTATTGATGCTTAGAATGATTTTGTATTTTTGCTACTCCTAGGTGATTATTTTTTATTAACCTCTTGTATAATCTCTCTATTTAGAGAAGTAAGACACCAACTTGAGTTCTGCAGCTGGCAGAGTTGCGCAGTCCTTTTCGTCAGCTTTAATACTGTCACCGACAGGTTTTGGCAACTTGATCTGGAATGTGTGATGCAATACACATGAGAAGAGAGTGGCACTGACTGAAAAGTGCTTTGCACGTACCCCTCAGATCTATCGTTCCCACAGTGTCGTAGGGGAATCCTATTATTTCTAAGTGAGATTTTAATGATACCCCTATTTTTAAAGAAAAATCAGAGGAGTGTGCTTGAAAAGTAGCAGCAGAACATGTCATCGGCACCAGAGTTTTCCACCAAGTCAAACGGAAGTAAATCCCTGAGAGGTTAAAACAGAAAACAGTAGGGAAAGGTGGCATTTAGTCACCCCTGGATCCTGCAATTACAAGGCTCAGGATTGCAGTGCTGCCATTCCTCAGACAGTGTCCGCACTGCGTTCACACACGACCTTTTATCAAAGGTTCTCACGTGTGGACTCCGAAACTCAGTCACGCCTCTGTGAGACGAGAGCCGGCTCTTATCACCGCCACGTCCACTCGCTGACAGAGGTGAGACGCGGAGGTTAAGTGCCTTTCTGAGGCTACTGCAATGAGCCATGGTGGCTTAAGAGAGCGCAGGGAGCCTGCTTCTGCCATCCATGCTTCTGCTCGTGGCCTGGTTCCCGGACAATTATTTCTCACCATTCTGCCCATAACCCACAGTCATTTGGTAGTGGGTGGATACATAGGCACAAACTGCATTCTTAAATGGCATCTTTTACAGATGCCTGAGAAGCCCCCCATAGAGTTATACACTCGGTTCTATGTGTGTTTCTATATGTTTTTGTCGCACCTTACACAGCTTAGGAATTAAAAAAAAAAAATCCAAAATATAATTACGTGTAATTAACACTCAGGCACTACTCAGTTCATTTCTATTTCTGGATTCACCATGTCCCCAGGTAGTTGAGGACCTAGGGAGCAAGTTCAGCCCTGCCAAGCTTGTTTCCCTTGGATGGTAGATGCCAACCCCAACAGACCATAGCCTGACCTGACATTGTAATGGGCACGACAACCATCTATTCAATTGGAGCATTAATCTGTCTTTGTTTTTAATCACATCATTCTACATCTCTGAAAGACTAAGCTGAAAATAATGTTTATTTATGCTATTCATCTTTATCACCTAAAATCATGCAAGAAGATCGATGGTTCAACAACCACCATCGATCGCATCCATGGTTGCGGGTCCAGTTATGTGAATTCTGATCTATTTTAAATCTCTGTTTGTGCACAGGTTTTATGTGGAGGGTTTTGGCTATTTTTTTGGAGGGCTATTCACAAAACAGAATGTAAATTAAAAGGTGTCCTGAAATTTAATTTCTAAAAATATAGAATTAGGAATAAAGATACTTGATCTATTTTAACTACAAAGATATGACCAGCACTGTAGTAATGGTTACTTAAATCAGTCTATCATTCATAATAAGGAATGTTATACTACACAGGCACTAAAAGGAGAACTTTAAATAGCTTTAATAGCATGATCATAAGATTGCAATACACTATTCAACGAAAAATATATCTACATAAAGTATGATTTACAACTTTTGAAAATATATTTCGTATGGAAGGAGATAGAGGAAAATATATCTCAAAAAATGAATATCTTCTGGATAGAGACTATGATTAAAACTAATATTTGTCTTATAATTTTTTTGTATTTCTAAATTTTCAACAATGAGTGTTTATAATAAGAAATATTAATGTTCTAAGTGGAAACCCAAGACATCAGCTGTATTTCCATTTACCCACAGCTAGTGAGAGTTGCCTGGAGCTCTGTGCTAGTGACTTTGGCGTCCTTATAAAGTCAGTTTTTTGTTTCTAGGAATATTATAAAATGAAGGGAGATTCCAGTTCTTTTCTGGGATAGTCAAATGGTATAAATGACTTGAGATGAATGCTTCTTAAGTTTAAAATAATACTAACATACCTTTTACTAAGATCAGTGGTTATGCTTATAGAGCTTCTGCTATTTATCATGAAAATAAATTGTCCTTTTTAAAACCTTTATGGAGATATAATTGATATATGTTACATTGTGTAAGTTTTAGATAGGCATGGGTTGACTTGATACACTTAGATATCCAGCTATCTTTCTTCAATAGGTCAATGATTTGGGGAAATATGAATATGTTGTCACACCAAAAAGTGTTGTGATAGCTGCATCACTCACTTCGGTGGAGGGATAGGCACAGTCACATAATACCTCACTGCCTGTAGAGAATATGCAGCCGTGTGCCACTTCTGCAAGTATTTGTGGAGGAGATGCGAGAAGGGAATGGTCCGATAGCCACATCTTTAATGAGTGTCCTCTATCAGGGGACTATCAGGTCCCCTGGGTGTACTGTCAGGGTTCCAGTGGGAAACAGATAGCACCCCTGGGCTGAGTACCTTGAGAACTGTGAAGCTGTGGGTGGTGGACGGGGAACCAGAGGGGACATGGCGCTGGTGACAGTGGGATGAGCCCAGAGAGGGGGCTGCTGCCTCCCAGAATAACTGGACGGGGAGCAAGTGGTGGGGAGGACCACCTGCCAGACATCTTCAGTGGAGCTGAGGCCAGCTCAGATAGGGAGCTGGGAGCAGACACCAGATCTCACTCTCCCAACTTCCCACATGACTCCCTCCCCTATTGGCCTGACTCAACCAGAAGCTGGTCCCTGCAAGAGGGGAGAAAATGGGGCAGAGCGGATTGGAAGAGACAAGTGAAGATGTCAAGTCCAACAGGAATGTGGGTGAGGGCAAACTAACAGGCCAAATAAATATATCAGTCACTGAGGCAAGAAAATTTCTCCCTGAAGATATAGAACCATGAAGGCCAGCTGGAGAGAGGGCGGGCAGTGGCTACTGTGGATCTTATGGCTCTATCACCCTCAGGGACTGGGGGCAGGGCTTCATTCTCTGTGTTTATCCAGAAGCAAGTGGGAGATTCTGTGGGCCGAGCCTGGCAGCAGCACACATCCCGTCTACCCACATTCCTGGGATGGTATGGTCACACCTCTTGCTAGGAGAGGGGACATGAGACTGTGTGCCCAGAGATCAGAGAAGTAAGCTTCCAGATGGTCTCCCACGGTAGGCGTGGGGGAGACCACGGCAAGTTCACAACCAAGATATCATTGTGTGTCACATGGGGAAAGTAAGCGGGAGTGATCACACTTTCCTGGGTGGGTTAGGAAAGGCATGGTGACATTGAGATGAATCTTAGTTGAGGAAAGAAGGTCCTCAGGGAAAACAACAAAGATCTGTCTCAGACTAGTGCTCTGTAAATACTTTTGATCCCATACCTCCATCAGTAAGAAAAAATGCATACAAAGTGTTGGGAAAAGTGTCTGCCTTAGGAGGTCCTAAGATTACCTATTATTTTAAGTCCAGTTTGGCTGGAGCATGTTGGGTTGTAATGGGAGCTTGCCCGGGAAGGCCAAATTTTAGGAGGCTTTAACCTGAGGGGCTCCAGGGAGAACGTGGAACCATGTTTGGGAGCACGGCCCAACATGACATGTGATGGCATGAGGATAGTTCATCTGGGAAGGGCTGGTGGCGGGGCTGAGTCGTGATAGCAGGGCAGAGGAGAGCAAGGGCTCTAGTTGTAGAGACCGGGAGGCGGGAGGGATGTCGGTGTGAGGGAGCCTCTGCTGCAGTGGGACTGGGTCAGGTGTAGGGAGGAGGGTGGCGGAGAGCACTGGCCCTCAGCTTGAGTGACTGCTGAGTAGCACACATTTAGCCAACACGGAAGTCAAGGAGACCGTTGGCAAACAAGATAGCGCGTTTGGTTCTGGGATCCATCACGCTCGGCTGTCATGAGAAAGGATGCTCTAAACACATTCCCTGGACTGCAGACCAAATCTGTACCCTCTCACGGTTGTTCCTAGCAGAGTGACCCACACCCTAGACACCTAACTTGACTGGCCAGAAATGCTACGCCAAATATGAGCAACCCTGGGGAAGTTAAGAGTCGTCCGCCCCGTGGTGTGTGGCTTGACGGGTGCTGTGGAATCCAACCCAAAATAGCATTCTTGTTTCCTCTCCATACCCTTCACCTAAGAAGGACTGAGTTGTG
Source organism: Rhinolophus ferrumequinum (assembly GCF_004115265.2). Classification (NCBI taxonomy): domain Eukaryota; kingdom Metazoa; phylum Chordata; class Mammalia; order Chiroptera; family Rhinolophidae; genus Rhinolophus; species Rhinolophus ferrumequinum. The sequence continues at coordinate 2,316,202 of NC_046290.1, forward strand.
AGAAAGTTGGTGTGGACAGAGCCAGGAGAGCAGTTTCTAGACTCTCGCCTGTGTGGAAAGGTGCTGGCTTGGGTAGTAGATGGCGTTCAGCTGTGACTAGTTGGCTATCAGCCGTAAGCAGTGAGCCATTAGCCACTAATATAACTGCCGTGGCTATGCTAGGGGATTGGTTGGTTGGAGGGCAGAGAAGTGGGCGGCTTTTTGCGGATCGTGTGGCTCCTGCTTCCTGCGTCTCCAACCCAGCCGCCAGTGAGACTATAGTGGTATGAACTCCTTATCCATGGCTCCATGGGTGGTCCTTTTTTGCCTCATCATATCCTGAGTTCTTGTGCGGGAAGTGGGACCAGAGACCCTGCATGACAGTTGGGGAGAGGCACAGCACACCCCATCTTGTTAGTCAAATAAAAGACCAGGTAAGTCTCTCTAATGACACCAAATGCTCTGAAATTAGTATTTGATTAATGTGTTGTTACAAAGCAGAACGGGTTCCCCAGGGAAGTAGGGAGTTGCATGCACATCTGGGGTTTTTATTATTACTTAGATAATAGCCACCTGATGGCAGAAGTAAGTAACATTATTTTCTCTCAGGTGGACTTGTTAGTAACACAGAGCCCTAGAAAAAATGGGTTACTAACACTTTAAAGAATTGACTTCTCTAGTATCCCACACGAATCCAGATTGGTATTCCATGCTAGTGTTGGGTTGGAAAAGATGGGAGGTCTTTCATGTCTAAAACCTCTCAATCAAGGGCAGATCTTTTGCTCGTCCTAGAGTCAGATGGAAAAGAGGCTTTGTATGTGGTTTCATCACTGTGTTTTACTGTAAGACCACGGGAAAAAGATACTCACTGCCTTTTATTTCGTCGAAGCACATTGAGTTCTTCAGCATTTTTAAAAATCAAAATGTTTCAAGCTGTCATATGTTTTATTTGGATGAAATGATATCCTTTCAGTGGAACAAAACACTTTTCAGAATTTCCACCCTCATCTTAATCTGGAGTTACATAGCTATGTGGGAAAACAATCATGTTTGAATAATCCACTTCACTCAAAATAAGCTTCTGACATGCTTAGGTAAGTGAAAGACTGGACTATGACTGCTATCCAAATTAAAGTTAAAAAACTATTGTGATCCTTCCAACATAGTTTTGTTTTAAAAAAGCAACAATAATACACCACACTGGGACGCTGTCGTGACTCTCCTGTGTCCCCCAGAGTCCACATATCTTCCAAGGGACAACTTCTAAAATATGATGAATTCCATTCCAATGGCTCGATGGTGGAGAAATCACTTTGCCCCCAAACTGAAAGTTTGCCATCATAAGAGCAGACCCTCTGAAGTCTTTCTGGGCACACGTTCATGGGTTGTTGTCAATGGACTGTGAATTCGAGGTCCAATGTCATGACTGGATCTTTATCAAATGGTTCCTTCACATGAAAACATTTAGCCCAGAGACGTGAGTATTCAGGTCACTTAGCTCATTTGTGACCTGAACCTGAATTTGAGCTGAACAAGTCCAGATTTCAACTAAATGAAACAAATAGCATACAGTATTTGTTATTCATATGGAATAAATATTAGAGCATGTAATATTTTCTATTCTATCTCTTTCTAAGCACTGGCAAGCAGCTGGTTCTTGGAATGACTTGAAAAATGATATGCCACAGATTACTATGTAATTTAGGATTATATCATATAATAAAATGTTTAACCGATTTCATTGAACTTTCCACTTGCTATTGAATATGGAAGCATAATAAGCATGGAATGGACAAATATTTATTAAATATTCAAAATTTCTCCATCTGTGACTTTGACAGTAGGGCAAAGGGTACCAAATAGTAATATCTTCCTCCCAAAATTTTATTTCAATAAATCACAAGAAAAAACTTAAGCATGCAAAAGGGAAACATACAAATGCAGCAAAACTGAGTTTCCATAGTTTGGGACTGAAGTGAATGTTATCTGACTTTAAACTATAACATAAATACTGGGGAGGAAGAAGGATCCATATTTTAGAGCTTAAAAGGCCCCTTGATGTACTTTTGTAGATTAAATAGTAGAAAACTAGAAATATAGTAGTTTAAATAGCATTTTGATAGTTATTAATATTATATATCCATAATATGTAACAAATAAATTAAACTATGAAAAAGCTAGATAATCTCCTAAAACACAATTTTAGTGTTCCTCTCATAAACTGAGGTCTTGTGACAACCAACTAACCTAAAATCTAAGGAAAGATTGGTGTTTCTGCAAAAAATTTTATCTGAATAAAGCAGAAACAAACAAAAAAATCAGATTTACATTTTAGAACGAGCACTGGTGTGTCCAGAATTAGTGTTGGGGACACATCTATGGAAATGAAGGTAGAGCAATTTGACTAGTTAGGAGTTAAGATTAGGAAAGACACTGAGCGGTGCTCTTGGGGTCCACATCTGTGGGATGCAGGGGAGGGAAGCAGGACTGGGCCAGGAGGGAAGCTGAGTTGCTATGCAGCCCAGCAACAGTCCCATGGGGAGGACACTGGAGCTGGGACAGTCTTTCAGAAGAGCTGTCATGAATGGGATTAGTGCTCTTCTAAAAGGGACCCAGAGAGCTCTCTTCCCCCGGGCCATGTGAGGACACAACCAGAAGACAGCAGTGAACCAGGACTCAGGCCCTCACCAGGCACCAGATGTGCTGGTGCCTTGATCTGGGACTTCCAGCCTCCAGAACTGTGAGAAGTAAGTCCCTGTTGCTTATCAGCTCCCCAGTCTGTGGTATTTTTGTTATACCAGCTTGAATGGGACCAGACGGTTACATTTCAGCCTGAGAAAGGCTTGTGTTAAGGAACAAAATGACACCCTTGGATAAAAGGTGCCATTGGTCTAACCTGATGACGTCATGATGCCCAAACAGACATGGGTTTGTCTTGTACTTGTGTGACATCGAAGAATAACAGATCAGGCATCAGCCTCTCGTGTATTTTATTGCCCTTCCCCCATTTTACTACTTACAATCAGCCAGCAGACTTTCTTTCTCAGGGTGAATGGCACAGCCCCAGGGTCCCGTCATCTTTCTCACGTGACACTTCTTACACCGCATTGGGGGACTGATCCTGGAGGTGCCACAGGAACTGCTTAGCCCATGCCATCTGAGAGTAAAAAGCGAGCAGTGAAGACAAGGTGTGTAATCCTCTTAAAATGATTTCAGGGGTACAAAAGTGATTTCCTGCTGGAAACTTCCCATTCAAATTGCTTAATAGACCGGCTTCAGGTTTAGGGCAAAGCATCTTCTCGTTTTCTTTCTGGTTCTTTCTTTTCTGAATGGCTTCTTGTTTGTATATTAAAAATGATTTAAAGATCCTAATGTGAGAAAGAATCTTTGCGATAATTCAGAAATCCTGCTTAGTGTGTTTCTGGAGATTTCACATCCCCAACACCTGTAACCTCCATGAATTATTTTATCTTTCAAAAGGGGCTGGTCATCAGCTGGGTTGTGCACCTGCTCAGACAGACCCAGGGGACTGAAACAGCAGACGGGCCTTCCTTCACAGGCTGAAAATGGAGTCCAGCTTTGGGGGCCAACGAGAGGGAGAAGTACATTTCAGAGCTGACATGTCAGCTTTTCGTACATTTGCAGAGCGGAATAATCTATAGGACTGTTTAGAAGCTTAGTTTGGTGAGGGTGTGAGTCAGCCAATGATTAAACATGTGTTGTGTCTGACACTGTTCTTTCTGAACCCTGGCGTCCCTGAGCTAGTCACCAGGATAATGCAGAAGGGAAGAAGAGGAGGAAGTTGGAGAGGAGGTGACAATTAAAGGGAACGACAGCAGTGCAGTGATCGTGCACTGTGATGTCACTGCAAACACTGTTGCTGGGGACACACAGGCTTAGCTACCTGAGAGCCTCTGGTGACAACATTGTCGGCAACCAGTCAATACATCACCTTGTGTTATATGTGTTTCTCTTTGAAGGCATCTTATTTAGTGTATGTTGTTGATATACTCACACAAAAACATTAAGAACGTGGCACTAAACAGACCGCAGAGCAGACACTTGTTCATGGCATGAGAGCTGGACCAGGAGGGCCGAGCGTCGCCTTGCCCCCCCTGGGCTGGGACGTGCGCCACTCAGAGTCCCCTGTTCAGCGCAGGCTCATGTCTGCATGCAAGAATGCCCCACCAGTACTGACTTGGGGCTCCAAAGCAGCTTCTAGTGAGTAGGCAGATTCGCGTGCACAGAATCTGCATGTCACGCGACGGGCTATGTAGTGGGCATCCAGGAAGAGACCCTGTGACAACCAACATTCGTTCTCCGACTGGAGTCTGAAATCAATGGAGACCATTCTAGAAGAACACCGGCAATACCTGACTCCTTTGGTTTGAAAATCTGGCTTAAATGGAACATTCTGCATGTCGCTGTCCTTGGAAGTCCGTCCCATGGTTTTCTGGAGAGTTTGTGACCAGGTGGGACCATAAGTCATCAGGACCTAGATCAGAAATGGGGGGGAGGGCTGGGCTGTACGAGGGTGGCCCCTGTCCTGACCCCAAGCCGAGGGAAGACCTTGCCGTCACTGAAACAGGAAGCACAGTAGGGCTTCAGGAAGCTTCAGACACCCCTCAGTTTCCAAATGTACACGATGAGGATAAAGAGACGAGGTGTTGATTTTCATAAGAACTGTGAGTGGAACTGTTGGTCAGGTTAATGATAATTTTCTAGAAGAGGTTGCGGAGAGGGTGGGCTGACCCCCTTTCAGTATTGTCTTTATCTCATCATTCCTTCTTCCTTTGGACAACTCCCCAATTCATGTTTGTCATTTTAAAAATTTAAAATTCCAGGAGTCCCCACAGCCGTGCATTCTTTTCTGAATTCACTCCACATAGGATTTATTAGATATAAAGTTGACTGCTGTATTCTACCAGAAGAAAAACCAATGAGATTTCTTCCCTATCTATTAACTCATCATTTTTTAATATCCATTGAATTTTATATCTTATCTTTTCAAACCAAAGTAATTGTACAATTACCACCCTTTAAATTGATTAATAGGAACAGTTACATTATGTAGCATCATGAAACATTAACAATAATTATCTGACAATATCAAACATGAACTCAGCATTAAAAATGATTCTTTAATTTTATTTCCGTATTAAAATAAAATTTACATCCTGGAAACAAGTAAGCATACAAAAATTGCATTTAAAAACCATATGAATATGTTTGACAAATACTCATTAAGCATTTAATACCTCTGATGATGTAAAGAGAAACGCACAAACCCTTCCTTCTGAACACTGCCATCCTAAAGGACAGGAGGCTTGTAAACAGGTTTTAATGGACAGGAAAGGATCTGTTACGGGAGCAGGGAAACGATGGATGCGACGCGCTAACTGCTGAGAGGCGCGCGATGTCCGCGGACAGGTGTGGTCTCCGGCCGGAATGTCGGGTTAGTACAAACCTCCGCTGCCGGTAACTGCTGCTGGGGATGGGGCGGAGGGAGAGTCTCGGCTGGTGGGGGTCCCCTGTGCCTAACTGCACTCACGGCTTCCCCACGTGGTCCCCTGTGGCCGCACGTGCAGGAGGCAGGGGACTGTCCTTCCCAGCGTGAGGTCTCCGAGCTGGGAGCTGTGGGGCGCTGCGATGTGACTGAGGAATAGAAGGGATGACCGGAGCAACTCTGAGGATTTGGGAAAACGGCGCCACTCCCACCCCCCACTCCAGCAGAGCTTGTGCTCTGCGTTGCCCCCCGCCCAAGCCCCCTTGTCCCCACATATGGCACACACAGCCTCCCGGACTCCACACAGACAGGCACTGCAGTTGGAAAGCACCTGGAGGTACCGAGGTGGGGTCTCACGGAAGGTTGCTGCCCTCTAAAGCAGGGGACAGAGCAGGGAGGGCGGGGGTGCAGAGTGTGAGCCTGGCTTCAGGAAGGTGGGTGCTATAGCATCTCCTTTTTCTTTCCAGAACCTTCCAAAGTGAGGCTAAGGTGAGGTTGGGGACCGGACTGATGATCTAATAATGATGTGACAATGGTGGCTGTACAGTGATGGATGGTTTTCCCTCCAATGTATTACTTCAGAGGCAGTAACTATACACCATTCCTGCAGCAGACATTTCCAGTGTTTTGGGGTGAACTGTGTCCTCTCAAAAGATAGGCTGAAGCCCTAGCCCTCTGCACCTGTGAACATGAACGTATTTGGAAATGGAGTCTTTACAGATGCAATCAAGATAAAATGAGGTGATTAAAATGGGCCCTAATTCAGTGTCACTGGTATCCTTATAAGAAGAGGGACGTTTGGACACAGACACACAGGGACAGGGCCATGTGCAGACAGAAGCAGCGAACAAGCCAAGAACACCAGAACCACCAGGAGCTGGAAGAAGCAGGCAGAACCTTCCCTGGTCCCACGGAGGGAACATGGTCCCATGGACCTTGGTTTCAGACCTCTGCCTTTCAGAACCGGGAGAGAAAAAACTTCTGTGGTTTTAAGCCACCAAGTCTGAGGTGACTGTTATGGAGGCCCTGGGAGCCTTATACACCCACTGCAACTGGGTTTGTGCAAACTCAAGTGACAGTCTGAGGCGGGAGATCTTAGGTCCCAGGGCAGCCATCCACCACGAGGCCCAGGTGTGTAGGATGGTTTCCTGTGTCTCTGTTCTCCATTGGCACCTGCTAAGAGCATTCAATTTGTGATAAGATGAACTGCAGATGCACCCAGAAAAATAATTTTAGGAGCAATGAAATGATTGGCTTTAAAGTGGGAAATATTGAGGTACTTTAGTTTTAAGACATTAATTGTTAAAAATCAGCCACCACTGCATTTGGTTCCTTGAAACTTGCGTCCGCGTCAGTCTTTCTCCAATGCTTCGCATCCTTTGACTGTAGACAGTCACACGTTCTCGTGCTTTTCCACCATCCTGGCGGTTGACAGGCCTTCCTCCTACCAAGTAAGTTGTTTTCTAACATCTCATTCTGTGCTTGCACAGAATTGCTTACACATCATTTCTCTGGGCCTTGCCACGTGTATGAACCAATTCAGTGGACTGGGAACTTGGGCTATGGCAGATGCAGAGAGTGACACGGGTTGGAACGAGCCACTTTGGTCCTCATTGAAATTCCCCCAGAGGAGCGCGCCCCAGAGCCCGTTTCCTGGGCTACATGGTCATCTGTGCTGTAGGCACCTTAGCAACCTGAGCAGACACTGGCTGGGAGGACGCTGGCCGGCTGCATTGTTTCCTGTACTGGGACAGGGAGCGCTTTCCCAAGCAAAGTGCACGGCAATGCCAAGTATGCGCGTCCCCTGCCGCTTCTGACAATGGGACCCACGGTGGCTCCTCACACAGGCGGAGGGCTCTCCCTAGTCAGCGCACCGCACAATGCATCCATCCGAAGGATGCTTCAGGATAATAAATGGTTGGTGGCTGGCGCTCCCAGTGCATCTGCGAGGACACTGGCTGTGTGCAATCTCCCTGTGGGAGCCCAGCCCTGAGCTCTGTGAGAGTCTGGCCTGGCAGAAACCCCTATGGACGGGAACCTATCACGGTCCCTTTGTAACCAGAACGATTTGTTTAGGGCATTCCAACGAGAAGAGGGAGCCCTTACTAAGTGATGTGTTTGGTGTGTGGCTCTTGTCTCCATACACGGAACAGAGGGAAACTTCAAAATGCGGCATCAGGAGGGCTGCATTCATTTTTTTTCCTATCAGCCTGGAACAAAACTTTGGACTTGTCCCCCTACATGTGATATGGACACCATGGCTTTTGATGGTGGCATTGAGGTAAAGCTTGCATTATGTAAGTGCGAAATTCTAAAGAATGGTTTTGAATGAAGAAATGTCTCAAGCAGGACTCATAAAATGGCTTAATTGTCCAAAATCTTTTCTGAGGTTCATATGTGAGCCAAGTTTTTTTAACTAGGGTAACGGTTAGCTGGTTCCCATGCAAGTTCAGTGAAAGCTGGTCCTCGTTTTGTGTCTTCCCACCTGGGTCCCGGGACCAAATGCTGTCAAACCCGGAGTACAAAGGATGCAGCGAGGGCAGCTGGCACTGCCAGCGAGGTGACAGTGAACCCAGCTGGGGACACTGAGCTCCAGGGGCCCTGAGCAGCCTAGTGAATGACACCCCAGGGAGTGCAGGGGCCGCTCCCCGCCCAGGAACAGAGTCTGCAGTTGAGTCACAGCAGGCACACGGAGATGCCACTTGGCTAGGATCCTTTGGCCAACAAACGTCCCCTTAAGATGAAGTTCTAACTCATCGCAGTGATTTTTCCATGGTAGCTGATTTTGTTCACAACGAAAGATCTCTCCCCACTCACATCAGGAATTCTCCTTTCTTTCTAAAACGTTCAGTTTCCGAAGGATTTTTATGTGCTTGAGGGCCTTCCTTGTTAGTTTTTTCTTTTCCAAAGCAGGATTAAGCAAATGCTTCCAAGTGACTGCAAGTTTTCTTTTCTACCTGTCCCACAACCTCTCACAACTTCAGCAGTGCTGGTTTGGGGACAAACTTAGGAAGGTTTGTCCCAGAGCGAACTCTTACGTGGCGAGCATCATTTCCTCGTCTATAGCCTTAGGTTTTCTTTTGTTTGTTTTTTCTTTCTTTACTTCTGGCGTCTCAGTCGAGAGGCATGATGGTGTCTTGTGTTCAGTCTAGACTTTAGGGAAGGTATGTTTACCTAAACTTGTTTGGGGTCCATAAGACAGCAATGAAGAATCCCCCTACTTGTTTTCCTTCAGAACTCAGAGCTCTTTTGAGGAAAAAAAAAAAAGTCGTGGCCATCTCTTTTACTGGTTTTTTATTCAGTAGTTAAGATTTCTCCCATTTGATCAAAACAGGGAGAGAACAGCAACATGTTCCTATTATATTACCCATTTTAGAGGTTCATCCACCTAAAGTGAATGTGAAGGCGTAAAAAGCCTGCTGGCATATGATTTCACTTTACATTTGGCAGCCAAATGATGCCTTTGTGGGCACCGAGATTTAATACCATGGTGGGAAGAGGTGAGGGATACTGAGGTGAACGTCAGCATGACCTCTGGGGTCTGTGCCCCCATCAGGATCCCCGAACCACACAGAGATTGTGACAGGGACAGTGTACTATCAAGAATCATTAGCTCTGTTGGAGTATTGGTGTCATGAAGGATTGGCTAGGAATATAGTGTGTGGAGTAATGACAAGAGAAGGGCACTAACAATAAAGAATGTTTCTTACCCTGCGCTTAGTGCCAGGCACGGGCTAAATGTCTCACACACATAGAGAACGCGTCATTGTCTGACGCACGGGCTCCCTTGTTACGCCCATGAAGCACCAGAAGACACACTTTAAAGTGCTGCATCAGACGTGGTTGGAGGTTATTTAGCTGCCGAGAGGTGGCACAAAGTCCTGACACAAGGGGCCAGTGCTGTAGACAGCATTGGCTAGACACTGTACCTTCTTCCCAACACTGTGTGAAGGTGGTAATGCCCATGGTGATGTTCAGATGATTCTGAAATGCTTTGTTACTGTCAGTACAAAGAGAGGGGGCTGCTTTGCCTTCACAAAAATTTACAAAGGATAAAAAGTATAGTTCACAAAAGTATCGCTCTAAGTGTGGTCCATTAAGTACCTTCATCAAAATCACTTGGGGATCTTGTTGAATATTCAGGATTTGGGGCTTTATCTATTGAATCAGATTCTCAGGAGGAGGAACTGACATTTTGGTAGACGTTTTGGGTCCCTCTTCTCACACTAAAGTTTTATGGTCACTGCCTTAAACTAAGCCTAGGAAATTGCAAGGAAAATGTGGTTTGAAATGCAAAGTAATGCCCTTATGTAAAATCATAATTTTTTTTATGGACTATTTCATTACCCAGTTAAAGTAATTAAATTAGCTTAGTGATGCTTATGTTGCTAAACATCAAACAGTACATAAATATCCAAGTCAATTCAGCATCTGTAGGGATGAGTTGAAATGATGCCACTTGAGCACTTCTGGGACACGATAATTTCATAAAACTGCCAAAACATCAAGCACCTAAGGGCCAGGCTCCAAAGGGAAGAATTTGGTGTGTTATCAGAATTGTAGGTGTGATGATGACATAAAGCAGTTTGCAAGGAGGTTTCACCACATCATCTTTTGCTGGACTAATTAGCATTCCAGTGAGAAGACCTGCACACACAGCCCACCTCTCGTAACAAGGGCTGGCGCTGGCTCTCACCAGCCAGGTCCTGCTTCTCCTCCTCTCTGGGGTCCCTCCTGGTCCTACTCGGCTGACCTTGGAAAGGGCACATGCTTACTCACCTGTACTGAGGATGGTTAGTGGATTTTGTCTATTTCCTATTTCCTAAGGACCTAAATGTATAATTATTAGTTGTGGGACTAAGCCTGAGCAGGCTTGTTATAGGTTACTGTTCAGAAATAGTTAACTTCTATGATTGTCTAGTGAGATCTGTATCTATTGGCTTCTAATAAAGAGGTGACATGGACACTGGCCCTGGTGACCAATCAAACCACTTCTGACCCTAAAACTGCAATCGCTTTACATCCTGGGAAGGGACCCGTGTGACCTTACCCCCAAGTCAGCCTTGGGCCACACTCCTGGGAGCTCCCCCCGGAGAACTTTCTGTAAATTGATCAGCAAGTATGAACCGGTCATTCTGATGAAAGGCAGTGAAAACCGTCTGGGGAAGATTCCGTGCTACGTGATTGCTTTCTTTTATGCGATACATTGATGTAATTAGGTAAAATCGTATGTTTACTCATCGTTTCCCACCTGATTCCACATAAGCACAAGACTCTCATTCATTCTTCTGAGTGGTCCAATTTTAACCAGAAAATACAATTTTCTTCTTTATCTGTGTTGTAGCTCCAAAGCTACATTTCCTATATTTTTAACTTTCCAAAAATTAACTTCATTTCAGTTGATACACACACACACACACACACACACACACACACACACACACACACTTCAAATTTCAAGTTGTTTCCATGCTCCACCCCTTGGCCCCAGCATTTGTAAGTCCAGTTAGTGTTTTCAATGGAGATGGGGACCCACACAAATCGTGACCAAAAGAAAGAAAAAATATAAACCAACCCTTGAACACTGAAGGTTCTGAAATTCACTGCTATAAATCTGTATTATTTGACAACTGTAAAATCAAGAAAAGGAAGTACCTTCAAAGTAGAAATAAATAACCTTTGACCCTCTACTCTAAGTAATTTAATAGTGATGTTTTCACCATTTAAAAAAAAATCTAAAGAGTGAAATTAGGCCGCACGGCACAACCCTGGGAATGGCGTTCGATGTTTATGAACAATGGCATCATCGTTTACTTAGTGTCCTTCAAAGAATTTCAGGAGCAGTTATTCAATTTTCAAAGTATAGTCACTTATTCTGATTCCATTTAGGGGCACTTAAGCCATTTATCTGTTTCGATTTATTTTCTCAACAAATCATGTTCTGACTTCATCCTCAGATGTTAGGAAAGTGAGTCCCTGCCAGATACCTGCAAATTCTTGACTTTTTGTTTCTGTAAAACACGCATTTGATGAACTTGTTATCGTTTAGCGCTGGGGGTCCCTGGAGCTAGACGACATCTGGATTTTGGATCTAAGTTTGAAGTACGTCCAAAGCCTTTTTAGTTATATCAGATAAAATTTCACCTGTACAATTTCAAATCTCACCATCCTTCAAGGGACTGAACGTAATGTTATGTTTCTTTATGGTGGTTTATGCTTATTAAATATTAAAACCAAACATTACCACTATAAAAAGACTTTTACAGCCATGGGCATTTTCCCTGGTAATAAAGTTTTACTTACCTTTATTATCCCTTCTGTAGGGCATATCTGGGATCTCAGAGAAACTACTGAACCAGAAACATAAGTAATATGTAATGGCTAGGAAGGGACCAAGCTGTACACGACTAATAAAGAAAAGCTAAAAGCTGTATGAAATTTGATTTGAACATGAATTACCTATGGGAAAAAAACCTTCATATAAAAACAGGTACAATGTTATGCGTTCTTTCAAAAGGACCACTGTGGGATAGATCTCTAACGTAAACTTTATTCAAATGTTTCTATTAGAAAGGAGAAGGCAAGAGCCCAAGCTTCCTCCTGAGTGAAGGTGTATGTAGGAACCTCCTTCCCCATCACAGGTTGTTATGCACATTATGACTTAAGACATTTGTCATCCATTTTGTCTGGGATCTCATAAGCATGGTGGTGTTGTTTTAAGAGGTGTTTTCATGGTCAAAGATTGTATTCTGGACAATGAGAATTCTAGTCCTCTGTGGTCATTAGAAGTAATTGACAGACGACAAAGCCAGTGGACTGCCTGTATGAACCTATAAATCCTCCACAGAGTCAACAGAACTTCCATATTCATGAGGGGCCTCTGGAAGAGTTTCATGGCCCCATAAATGTCTCAGCAAAGCACTTTGAATTTCCAGTGGGATGAATTATTAAATAGAAACTACCAACTTAATTTAACTTTTACCTGTACTTAGTTAGTAAAGGTAAAGGAAACCCCGTTGGAGGCCATGGGAAGATTCAGTAAAGTGGTAAAACGCTTTTCCCCTAAAAACAGTCTCAGATTGAAAGGCAGGAAGGTGCTGGTGGGGGTGGGGGGTGGGGGCAGGCAGCAATCACTGAAACACAGTAAGATTTTCATCTGAGTGTTTCTGAGGCGTGTGCCTGGGGAGGGGTCGATGCCTCGTGTCTAAGGGCAGAGAGGGCTCAGGGCCACACCCAGGGCTCTGTGACGCCCCTGGGGTGGTTCTGCGTGGATAAGAGGATTGCAGAACCTCAAACTGGTTTAAACATCTTCATGGAGATGGTTTTAGAGAAGGGTTTGGTGAGGCAAAAGGACGGCACAGTTGTGGAAGCTGAAAGAAAAAGCCATTCGATGTGACTTTTTGGAAGCATGGTTTGGTCTAGCTGCCCATAAGACGATGACTTGGGCAGTGACCATGGGTGACATGAAAGAAGGCTGCTGTGTCTCTGAGTAAAACCACATGGAAGCAAAGGGCTCATCAACTCTGGATGGGATGGAGGTTAGTACCCTGGTGGCTAAGGAGCTGGCCCATGTGAGTGAGGCTCTGGTCACGAGAACCACCCATTAGGGGCCAGCTCGGTGCCCATGAGTGCTGGGCTAATGCAAGTCATACTTTTACCTGAAATTGATCATACTCGGGAATTCCCAAATTGTACCAACAACTTTGTACATATTTCAGTCCTTATAGATACATTATCCGTGGGGAGAGCACAATAGAGAAAGAAACATCAGAGTGAAGTAGGCTGAACGGTGGCCCTCAAAAGATACATGCATGTCCTAATCTCTGGTACCTGCAGATGGACCTTGTCTGGGAAAAGGGCCTTTGCACATGGAATTAATGTAAAGATCTTGAGTTAGGGAGATCATCCTAGATGACCTCCTGTGGGTCCTAAATCCAATGACAAGTATCCTTAAAAGAGGATAAGAGAGACACAGAGGAGGAGGACATGTGAAGATGGAGGAAAAGATTGGAGTGGTGCAGTCACAAGCCAAGAAATGCCAGGAGCTATTGGATGGGAGAGGCAACAAAAGGTCATCCTCTAGAGTGTTTGGAGAGAGCACAGCCCTGCCACCACCTTCATTTTGGACTTCTGGCTTCCAGAACTGGGAGAGAACACATTTCTGTTGTTTTAAGCCATCCAATTTGTTATAGCAGCCACAGGAAATGGATGCATCCAGAATCATGGAACTTGATGGAAGGAAGAACTCTGATTGTGGACTGGAAGGAAGGCGGCAAGGAGTGAGACTACCCGACGAGCCCTCTGCCCAGGGCTTTCCTTAAGTGCAACCTGTGCCCAATTCCCTTCATCATGTTCAGAGCCAAACGTGATGCCAAAGCAGTCATCAGATCAACTAATACCAGTCAAAGCTTTTCTTTCTTTCTTTCTTCCTTCCTTCCTTCCTTTCTTCCTTCCTTCCTTCCTTCCTTCCTTCCTTCCTTCCTTCCTTCCTTCCTTCTTTCCTTCCTTCCTTCCTTTCCTTCCTTCCTTCCTTACTTCTTTCTCTCTCTCTCTCTCTCTCTCTCTCTCTCTCTCTCTCTCTCCTTCCTTCCTTCCTTCCTTCCTTCTTTTCTTTCTTCCTTTCTCTCTCTCAATATAGACCACATGTTTGATTAAATACTTGACCTTCAATATATTGATTTGTTTCATAATTTGTACATTTCTTAATGTGTCATAACTTATATTTGAACCCTTGGCAAAACACTTATTTTTAATTCAGGTAATTAGATAATTATCCAATTTTCAGAAACTAAAAGCCAATTTTGAAGAAGTATATAGTAGAATTTTCTTTGTTATCTAACTTCTGGTTGTAAGATTCAGAATTCTAGAAGCTGAAAAAACAATGTAAAACTTTAACTTCAACAGAAAGATGACTTTGTTGGTTATTGAGTAGAGAATTGCCAATAACTTAACTCATTGACACCAAAAGCGCACAGAAGTATTTATGAAATGAATGAGGGGGTGAACAAGAAATTGCATTTTTGTAATTTTAATATTGTCTTTACTTCTGGGTAAATAAACAGCATTTCTTTAAGACCTATGTTTTCATGTTGTCAAATGATAGTTTTTTTTAAAAATTTTGAAATTGCGCCATTAAAATGAATGTCTTCACTATCAGATGAGCCACAGAATGTTTCTGAAACCCAGTCCATTGGCCATTTTTTTATTGGGTGATTCTGTTCATATACCTGCAGATTATCTTCTACTTCCCCTTCCTCACTCGCTCACTGACAGAAAGGCGATAGGAAACTCTTTTTCAGTGTGTCTTGTCGCATACACATATGCTATTATTTTATTTTCAATTTGAACGTTTCTATTGTATTTGCACATTGTTTTGGAGTCTTTGTTATAGTTATTCCCCATTAAACAGCAGCGCTTTGCAGAATTTACAACACAGACAGATGACGTTGAACTACTTTATTTCTGAATTTATGATACTTTGTACTGACTCTATTCACAAGTGAATTCAAGGAGGCACTTGTATGCAGAAATATGCACACCCGCGAAGCATCAAAATGAGCCTCTTGGTAGTGTCAGCCTGTCTCGGCTGAAAGAAAGTCTGGCGGCCAGCTCTGTATTCACGGAGCAGCCGGTGCCGGGAGCCTGGGAGATGCCAGCAGGACAGGGCAAGGCTGCTGGGGCCCCAGCTTCGAAAGCTGAAAGAGAGGGAAGCAAGTTGCCCTTTCTTTATGCCAACCACTCGGTGCTGATAGAAACAAGCCCAGCAGGCCCATCATGCCCTACGAGTTGCCTGAGTGCCAGAAGATTCTTTCTCAGTCACTGCAATTGTTCCTGTTTAACATGGCAGCCCTAAGCCAGACATAATTAGGCTTTCTTTTGACAAATTGTTTGTGCCAAGGCTTGAAAGTTGGGAGCCAAAATGGTCTGGTGCTTCTAGAATCTGAACAAGACAAGATGTTCTGGAAAATAAGAGTGAACACAACAAAAAACACTCTACCGTGAGATCAAAGTTCATGCCATGTTCAACCAAAGAAATTAAATACATTTTTGGTCATTGCTTTACTGATTTATTATAATTTGCAGTGTACTATGTGGAAAATATCTATAGAAAAATGACAGAGTCTCAGGTTATACAACGTAAAAACAACTTATGCCAGGAAGAGACCTCAATCAGTAGAGGACTGGAGGCCTAAGTTGCCTTGACCTTATTAATGCTTTTAGAGACTTTTGGAATCTCTCAGACTTTAATAGAGTCGTTAGGTCATGAGAATTTCATTGAACATTGATTTTTCATCAACTATGTTCTCTTCCAACACCATCACACTTTTTCTATTTATCTAATTTTTTCAAGAAGCTTCCCCGAACTCACCATAATCTTACATACGTTTTTGTTCTGAGTGTTGACCGTACATCATCTAAGACCATCTTCATGGGCCGTATGGCTACTCAGTGTGCAGTCCAGCCCAGGAGCTACATCCTGACATAGTTATGTAATTTCTAGTCTGAAAGATTGGGGGCGATGGTAGGAAGCAAGCAACAGAGCACTTGTCAATGGCAGAGAATGGGACCTGAAGGAAAAGGACACCAAAAATGATGCAAAAGTTCATCTTTGAGTGAATGTTGGGGCCATTCCTTGAGAAGGAGATGCATGAAAGCAGGAACAAGTTGGAAGTGGGCAATCCCAGAACATCCACTGGAAATCCATTGCAAACCCTAGGGTCATCAACCCCAATTATTTGCTGCATATTGCTTATTATTTTCTATAGGTTTTCATATATACTGGGGGTGCCAAAAATGTACACAAGTGGACACTTTGGTCAATGTTGCTCAAGCAGTAGTTCGCCGTAATCAGAAGTGTCTGGACGCGAATGGTAACCAATTCGAGCACCTCTTGTAATTGCAGAAGTCAAACCTGACTTGTATTCATCTTTTGTTATTGGTATATAGTAAGTATTACAATTTTAATACAGTTTTCCTTTTTTAAAATGTGTAAAATATATATAGTTAATACATCAGGTTTCAGTAAGAGCCCAAAATGTCTTTGTCTTTCCTAGCCCTCTCTCATGCCTCACTGCTGTAGCTTTTGATCTTGCCTTGTAACCCAACTTACTTCCTATATCAGAAAACTAAGGAAACAGAAGGAAACCTTTCCACCCGTGCACAATGAGGGCTATTTTGTCATGTTTTTTATAACTTTAGAGACAGAGATTCTACTCAGTTTTGAGTCACAAATACAAAATACTAATTTACTTTTTAAAATTCAAAAAAATGGTACCATGTTGGATCCAGTCTATCAGGAATGTCCTGAGAAAGTGGCAGTGGACTCTGGTCACTGAGACCTATACCTGAATGACCACTGAGCCTCTTCCGTCCTGGGGAACCAGCTAGTTAGTCCCTACACCATGCTTTCCTCATTTGTAACATACAAGAGAAAAATGCCTTAGGAAGAAATATGCTTTGGTATAATTTACACCATTTAGAATAAAGTCCCCTCAAAATAACTTCAGTGGATAATCATAATGGAAGGGGTGTGTTTACTCCTATATAATTAATCCTAAGCTTGGGTTGACTTCTCTTGTCCTATTTTTAAACAGTCAATTTCACTCTATATTTATTTTGGAAATTATTTTACTGCAAAATTTTAGTTTTAGAAATTTAGACAAATGTGGATAAATACTAGCAACTTCGGAGTTTTATAAAATTGTGCTGGAAGTGAAAAGTCCGACCCGTAATTATGTTCTGTTGGTTTATAATGCTGTTTTCTCTGAATGCGACTACTCCATTCCGTTTCTTTGTGTAGCACTTGCATTCGATGTGACGCTGTCGTCTGGGTTATGTACCAAGGTGTGACGGATTCAAGCACACATGGCTTCTACATATATATATATATATATATATATATATATATATTCTTTTTTAACTAAAATTTATTGGGTACCAATGGTTAGCAAAGTTACATAGGTTTCAAGTGTACGGTTCTACAGAATCATCTATATTTTTCTACAGCACATCATCTATATTTTTCAAGGGCTTCGTAAGCCTGTTCCGGGCACGTCAGTTTGTGGGTGTGTGTTGTAGGTGACTTGCATGGGCACCCCACAGCTAAGGCAGTGGCCGTTTCCCACAAGGATCAGGCCACTCGACGGGCTCCCACATGTGGGGCAGGCAGCCCACGTTCTGTGGGACCACCCACGCAACAGGTGCTCTCCTAAAGAAGGCTGTGGGCGGGCTGCTCTGCAGGGAAGTCTGGCTCTCTGCTGGCTGGTCCACAACGGACGTGTCTTTAGAGGACCCATGGCTGGGGGACAGAGCTGCTCCTCCCCACGCACAGGCAGCTTGCTGTGGCTCTTGGCCTCTGTCAGAGTGCAGTTCCTGCTGTGACTAAGAACCCTGGTTCCCAGGAGCTCCCCATGCAGGGAGACCCTGCTTCCCAGGGGACTTGCATGCATGGCCCCTCCTCCTCTGGCCGACACACCACACCACCCACCCCGTCACTTTGTAGGCGGATTCGTGCTCTAAAGCCCCAAGGGGCTAGTTTCTTAACCATGTATTTCTTCATGCCATGTACATCCACCTCCTTCATATACCTGCAAATGGGTTTATTTAACCCCACCCACCACGGAGGAATGAAAATGGAAGCTAGTCAGAGGTCAGCAGGTCTTTATGGGGAAATTCGTGTCTCTCATACTTTGGCTTAAATGGCATCACTTAAACTCCTTTTTTATTTATTTATTTTTGTTTAGTTTTTTTATGTTTATCTATTCTGATCAGAGGAGGAAAATCTCAGATCCAAGTTGAGCTAGTGTCCCAGCTTCAAATGAGATGCATCGAAATCAAGATCCAGTGCTGGACTGGCTTACACTCAAGGCCAAATATAAGAAATCAAACCCTACACTGGGTTGTTGCATTGCCTTCACAAATGTGTTAATTATATTAATGCTATATATTATAACAGAATGAAATTTCATCTTCAGTGTTGTCTATTAATTAATAATACAAATAGAACAAAACATCCTACTATCCATTCGGTTTTCCTCCACTTAGGTGGTGTTGGTGGTGGTGGTGCTGTTTTCCCAGGTAGAAAAACATGGATGGTACCCATTGGAGGTGTCATGAAGGTTTGTTTTGTTAACAAACAGCTGTGAGGACCCCTCAGGGGCCCAGAGAACTTTGTCTGCACGTTAACAGTGCGGTTTTGAAGTTCCGCCCTGCAGCGTGTGCTGCCCACCCCTTCCCAGGGGCTGGCAGGGCTGTTTGGAGATGCGGGAAGCTCCGATGCCATGAAAGCAGCCAGCCATGTGTCCCTGTGTGCCTAACGCTCACAGCCTGGGGGCAGGCACCTTCCCTGCCTTGAGAAAGCAAGTTGTGCTGTCAGCGCCTTCTCAAGGAAAATGCATTTCTGTTTTAAGTGTGAAGAGGAAAGTCTGTAAGAAAGAAGAAAGCCGGAGACGCGTCTGTGTGTGTGTTTGTGAGCAAAGCCCGGAAGAGTCATTAGATTCCCAGCTTTTGAGTCAGTGACAAATACTGCCGATTTCAAACAGGTGACATAGCGTGCCTTCCAATGACGGGCAACGCTTTGCTCAATGGTTTCATCCCCCCTTTCATAAGTGGATGTGAACCAATTTGTAAGGCACTCTTTTTCATGTTGACTCTTGGTGAGCAGAGGCCTCAAAGCCCTGGCAGAATGGTGGGAGTGAGAGGTCAACCCCCCTGAAACACAAAGTAGAAAAAAGCAAATGAACGAAAAGGAAAGCAAAACTCTATTTGTGGAGATTATAATAAGGCCAGAGTGCTTCTTTTTAAAAGACAACTGAGAAGAGCGAAAAAGACTTGCAGGGCACAGGAACTGACGGGGCTGTCTGAAGGGAAACAGGGGCCTTGCTTCATCCTTCCGGAAGAGGCACCATCACGGCAAAGCTTCAAAGTTTTCCCACTGAAACTTGCAAAGTTTATCTTTGCATACATTAGGCAGATTTTCATGGGGCATCCTAACAGGGAAAGATCTAGGGCCACTTGGGAGACATGAGGGGATTGGTCATGCCACTTCTTTTGGATTTCAGCAATTTCCTGCCCTGGTGGTGCCCCCTTTTTACTCAGAAACCAAAAGCTCATTCTGTTCTGGACATTTTCAAGTTTCCTCATCTCAGAATTTCACAGGCCTCACTCCCCAGAGAAAGACGCTCTGGCATCAGGCCTTCCTGAGAGTGAAGGAGGCCTAGAATATGACCTTCCTCCCGGCACTCACCGAGTTAACCTGTTAAACAGCACAGAAGGTTAGCGGGGTCTAACCGACTGCCCCTTGGACAGAATATTTATGTTTGAACAGGGTTTCCCTTGCCTTGAGCCTATGGTGGGAACAGCCAGCATAAGGCTGTGGGCATCCCAATGTCGCCCAGTGAATTCCTTTCCTGCTCTAATTGGCTAGAGGGCGTGGAGTTACTTTGACATCTAAGAATCTTAATTCAGGTGTACATGGCTTGTTTTGCGGGTCACTGGCCATCGAGGAGAAGGGAATTTGGTGCTGGGTCACTGTCCTGAAATCTTGAGTACATTTAAGATACTATCAGGGGATGAGACGCAGTTGCTATGGTCTTCAGTGATGAAAGAGGTACTTAACTGTCACCTGCAGTCCCTGAAGTGAGGTGACCACTGAAGTCACGGACAGGGATGCCACGTGGGCTTGTCCTAGAACAATATGGCAGGCACGAGGGCATGGGGAGCAGGCTGGTGATGCAGGTGTGTCGGGAGCTCAAGGTGGCAGTCCTGAGCTCAGAGTCTCCAGTGCGTGGCTCCAAGCCCCATCAGGGCACCAGGGACAGACGACGCCTGTGCTGATACTTCCCTTGTTCTCGCGCCACATCAGGCTGAGAAATCCAAACTTAAGTCCAAAGTTTGGGCCTGTGGACTGACAAATGACAAGGACAGTTGAAATCACAGCCTCTCCAGGGATCTGGTGTGAAAGTTGGGACTGTGACCAAGGATGAGGACCTGAGCCTTGGAATGGGGACATATGAGAGGACTTGGGTGACTGAAATTATGCTGAGCCCTAACCTCTGGTTTCAGTTTCCACCTTGAAAATTACAATTAATTATAAATGCAGACCCTACTGAAGCGATCTCCATCAGAAAACAGTGTTTATTCAAGATTATTAGGCATCCTGCAGAGCCATGGGGAGCCCAGACTCCCACTGCTACTGGCTCTGGATGAAACCAGCCACCAAGCCCCAGAAGCCCCGCCTCCCTCTCTCTACGTAGTGAGCTACTTCCCCTGCCTCCTCCCCAAAGCTGGGTCCTCAGGGCCTGCTCCCTCACAGGGCTCCCTTCCAAACCAGCCTCCATGGGACACCCAATTGGGGAGCGGCTATCAGAGGGCAGCATCCCAGCTGCAAGAGACTTTGGGAAAGCCAATTCCCCCATACTTTGGGGACGTAAAGGCCAAATGTGAGAAAACTCTCACGTATGAGATGGTTGCTCCACCACGAAAGGCAGCTGCCCACCAGAGCAGGGCTTTGTCACTTTGCTGAGATGCACCTACTCCACCCGCTGGAATTGGCTTTACAAGGCATGGCTTTCATCCTTCCTGATCAGCAGTGATGCCTGTGTAGACAAATGTGTCAGGCGCGTTGCAGTGCCCAGAGGGGTGGCCTGGCTGGCTACTGGTCTGGAGAGTGGGTGTTTCCAAGGGGTGAGCGCAGGGTGTCTCTGAGGACGTGCACTGGGCACCTGGCATTGGTGAAGGGTCTTCCAGGCAGGAAGGCGGAGCTGCAGTGACAGATGCCAGCGTTGGTGATTTGTGTTTTACTGTCATTTGAACCTCACGACTGTCTTGTGACATAGGCAGAGCCCCACGTTTCAGAATCCCACCCCACCACCTCCCATCCCCATCTCAGGCACTCCGCCTCTGACCAATCCTCAGTGAGGTCTGGACCGTGCCATCAGGGCTAATGGGCCCAGGGCGGGTGCAGGCTCAGGAGACAGCTGGCTTTTCCTCATCAAAGTGAGACAGTGAGCCCGCGATGCAGGGCTATTTAGTTTTCCACTAAATCACGGCCCTTATCTCACCCCAAGCCTTGCAAAGCAGGACGCACGAGTCATGTCTGCTCCCAGACATTCGTGTGGACCCACACCAGGTATATGCACATTTCCCTGAGGTCCACGGTAACTAAGGCCTGAGTGGAAAGTAACTTAGTATAAATAGGTCACTGGGTAAAAAACTTGATGTCCAAGATATATTGAGGACTAACACACATTGAATTGCAGGCTTCTCCATAGATTTAGTTTTGAAATGTGTGTCCTTGTAACAAGTATGTCATTTTGATTGGAATCTATTTTCTTTTTGCTGATGAGCTTCAAAATATGGGCACATATTATTTTGACTTTTTGAAAAAAAATACTATATAAAGAAGATTTGGGAGCTGATATTTTTAAACTTCTGTCATGAAACATTTAAGAAGGTAACAGAAGACATATAAATATTAATAGAATCTATTATATTTACACAGTATTTTGAAAAAAATGTAATTAGGGCCTGTTGAAACATTTAGTTTCCTTTATCAAAGATATTCAATTCCTGGTCTTTTATGAAGGTATCTCTCCCACCCTCTCTTCCTTCTTTCCTTTCTCTCTCTTTACTTCCTTCCTTCCTTCCTTCCTTTTTTCCTTTCCTTCCCTCCTTCTTCCTTCCTTCTTCCTCCATCCCTCCCCCCTCCCTCCTCCCTTCCTTCTTTACTTCCTGTCTCTTTTCTTTCTTCTTTCTTTCTTTCTCTTTTCTTTCTTCTTTCTTTCTTTCTTTCTTCTTTCTTTCTTTCTTTTCTTTCTTTCTTTCTTTTCTTCTTTCTTTTTTTCTTTTCTTCTTTCTTTTTCTTCTTTCTTTTCTTCTTTCTTTCTTTCTTCTTTTCTTTCTTCTTTCTTTCTTTCTTTTCTTTCTTCTTTTTCTTTCTTTCTTTCTTTTCTTTCTTTCTTTCTTTTTTTTTCTCTTCTTTTCTTCTTTTTTCTTTCTTTCTTTTCTTTTTTTTTCTTCTTTCTCTTTTTCTTTTTTTTTTTTCTTTTTCTTCTTTCTTTTCCTTTCTTCTCCTCCCTTCTCTTTTTTTCTTTTTTTCTTCTCTTTCTTTCTTTTTTTTTCTTTTTTTCTTTTTTTTTTTTTTTTTTTTTTTTTTCTTTCTCTCCTTTTCTTTCTTCTCTTCTTTTTTTTTTTCTTTCTTTCTTTTCTTTTTCTCTTTCTTTCTTTCTTTCTTTTTCTTTCTTTCTTTCTTTTCTTTCTTTTCTTTCTTTCTTTCTTCTTTCTTTCTTTTCTTCTTTCTTTCTTTTCTTTCTTTCTTTCTTTCTTCTTCCTTCCTCCTCCCCGTCCTTCCTTCCTTCCTCTTCCTTCCTCCTTCCTTTCTTCCTCGTTCCTTCTTCCTCCCTCCCGCCCTTTCTTCTTCCTCTTCTCTCTTCTTTCCTTCCTTCCCCTTCCCTCCCTCCCCCCTTCCTCCCTCCCTCCCTCCCTCCCTTTCATGTGTTGACGCCTACTCCGGCAAGGGGAGTATAACACATATTGAGTATAAGATTATTAATGAGATCTATTCTTCTGCCTCCAAGGAGCATGCTATCATTGGAGAGAAAGATAATGTAATGTGAACTATAGTGGATGTAAGATGAATCCATAAACTGTTGATAAATGTGACAACATCATAGCAGAAGTCTCTGAAACCATGGCAGGGCAGGGTTGGGGCAGGGGTGAGGGTGTGGTGGGTAGTCAGTGGGTTCCCACTTGCCATGTAAGCTTCCTTCTGGGGTAGGTCTGTGGGGGTAGGTCCCGTCCTGCTCAGCAGGGCTTCCTGCCTGAGCCCGGGGCCAGCAGCTCACCTTGGAAGGCTGTGCATTCTTTACCTTCACTACTGATAGCTCCTACAGTCTCCTTCTGGTTCCCTTCCCGTGAAATTTCTACTGTAACAAACAATTTTCATAACTGAGTCATTTTTTTTTTCCAGAGCTGCTTTGGAACTTCCAGGCAGAGGTGAGTGAATGAAACAAAGGGAGGCAGGTGTGCAGGACATGTTTCTGGGTTTGACTGCAGACGTTGCGGTGGCGTCGAGGTGGCTGGTGACATCAGGGGCCACTCCTGGTCCAGGTGCTCGGATACCCACTCGGCTGCCCAGGTCGGGGCAGCACATCATCTCCACTAGATGGTCAAACGCATGCGCACAGCCTGCGGAGGGCCTCCGGGAAACAGGTGATTCCCAGGGATGCCGGTGGGCTTGTCTAGCTCCCTCTAGGCGCCTTTCCGAAGGGGCTCTGGGGCCTGGCCCATCGGCCCACAGCGTCACAGCCATTCATTTCTCATTGCTCCGTCTGCTGGGCTCTGAGATGAAATTTGCCGTAGAATGAAGCATTTCGTGTTATAGAAATGCCTGTCAGTTCTTCAGAGGATAAAATGCAGGATAAAACGTAAACCCTTGAATGAGGTTTCTGTTTTAATAACAAATGCTAGAAACTGTTGTAGGATCTTAGTAAGTGTCCATTTGTCCATTTTCAGTTTCTTCCTCTTCCAGCTCCGTCGATGTTACCCCTGTATTATAGACGACTGATCTCTCTAAAATCGCTTTGGTGCCTCGTTCTAATCTTGATGCACTGTTTGAACAGTAACTTGGACTCCGCTCCTTCCGGCTCCTGTCATTTCTCGAGCATATAGAATTTTGACTGACATTTATATATATCAAAACGACGTCTGGGCACTGATCAGGAACACAGCAAATTCAGGCTGAAAACAATTTGGTCTCAAAACAAGGAATCAATAAATGGAGAATGTCTCTGCATGAGTTTAGCTCTGGGCCTAGCAATTAACTTCCATATGCTACCAGGTTTTCATAATTATTATATATGATGTGATACTGTGTTTTTTTTCATTAACTTGCCTCCTAATGGTAATACAGATTTATATCTTGCTTAGTAGTCTGTAATGTACATGAAAGTGATAAAAGGGCATTTAAATACACATTTCATAATTCAGGATTAGCACATCATTATTCCCGATTATGAAGCATTCTACCTGTGCTTGAAGATATATGTGAGAGATCTTTGGTCAGATTTCCAAGGACCTAGCCCCCAGTCCAATAAGCACAGCATGCGTTTTCCAGGTTGAAAATGATAACATTGTTTTTTTGTTAATGAAAAATAATAACAGTACCTCAAAGACCCACCGATTTCCCAATTTCACGTGAGAAAGCATAGCCATTACTACCCCAGGGAGCACTGAAAGTGTTCATTCCTTGCTCATTTCTTCATTCGTTCTGGGCAGGATGTGGTTAACACATGAGGGGGAGGCTAGTCACAAAGGGAGCCCAGGGAGCTGGTCCCTGACGCTGTGGGGTGAGTGTGGTCGGACTGCGAGGGAGAAACGGCTTTAAATGTTTGCTTTCTAGGAGCCCTGTGGTCTCCGGGCTCCCCAGAAGAGAAATGGAAAATTGGGCTTGGGGACACCTGTACAGTGACAGGAACCTGAGGCGAGATGAGCCTTTGCAATGGCAGTTACCAGCCAGTTCCGGGCACCAGGGCAGTCTAGATTGTGTGCTTCTCCAAAGAATGTTCTCTGGCACATGTATGAAGTCGCCCTTTCCCGTGTGTGTGTGTGTGTGTGTGTGTGTGTGTGTGTGTGTGTGTGTGTAACAACAGCCCTCTTGTTTTTCTCAGTTTAGAAGGAACCAGGCCAGCTCAGCTGCATGGGTATGTTTTTTCATTGATCACATTACGGAATTGCCATAAAATCTGACTTCATCTCATCAGACAGAAAAGCACTACATCCTGAAGAGTGGAGCTGACTGACCGATCGCGTGTCCACAGGTCCAAGGCCATGGATTGTAATTCTGATTTGCTCATGGACCCACTGATGCTTAAATTTGGTCTCCAGTCTAAACATAGCTCAGTGGTCACTGTAATATTAACATTTAAAATGTTGAGATTGCCTCTTTCAGCTATAAGTATTGTTTGTAGAGACATGTGTACTGAAAAGCAAAACAAAGCAAAAACGATCCCTCAACCAAACAGAGAAAAAAAACCAAAAAACAAACAAAAAAAGTCCCTTAAAAGTTTAGAAATAATTTAAAACATGCAGAAACTCAATTTACGACCCCACGTGGCATACATAACATGAGTATAGCTAATTGAATAGCCAATAATGGATATTTTCAAATTACAACATGTTCTCATTCACTTAGTCTTTAGCACCCAGATGATCAAAGCTATGTCTTGAAACAGCTACTTAAATGTTCAAGGGACCTTTGCAATTTTGTAAAGACCTGTCTTTCCTCTCAGCCAGGAAGTTACATGTCTGTCATGGCCCGAATCTCCAACTGGTGTGAGATTGCAGTGGGTACAGACGGACTGTAGGGGACACCGTGATTGTTTGGTGGCACCTGGGAAAAAAGCACAGCTCCTAGAGGAATTTTTCACGTATATAGTGCTTACATGCCAATCACATTGTTTGCAACTGTGCATCATATTTAACATAACTTTATGCCCTGGGTGACTTCTTAAGACGGGTATACAGAGCATTTATATTTTCCTTATAATATCAGGAATCTACTCAAATATCAGTTATAAGTGACCCTGTCTGGACTCCAGACGCCGGTAGAGGTGTTCCATGCACATCAATGGCCCTGCTAGTTTACTTGTTTTAATTCTTATTTTCTCTGCCCTCTTCATCACTCTTGGCGGTGAGTCCTACAGCTTCACTGCTCCTTTTCATAACAACTTTCCTGGTGTTGCTTTTCATTAGCTGCTTCTGATCTCTGGGTCTCTGGAAACGGGTTCATCAAGTTTGTTTAAATTGTGTGTAGAAACATTGCATAGATGCAGCCGCTTGGAAAAACAGTCTGACAGTTTCTCAGAAGTTAAACAGAGACTTTCCATGTTACCCAGCAATTTCACTGCTAGGTATCTCCGCAAGAGAAATGAAGACATAGTCCACACAGAAACTGAACGAATATTCACAGCAGCAGTATCCATGACAGCCACAATTTGGAAAGAAACCAAATGTCCAGCAACAGACGAATGGCTAAACAAAGAAATGTGGTGTATCCTTACGATGGAATGGTATTCCATGACAGCACGGAATGAGATTCTGACTCTCGTTGTAACAGGGACGGAACTTGAAAACTGTGCTACGTGATAGATGCAGTCACATGTATACGGTTCGATGCATCTAAAATGTCCAGAGTAGGTACATCCATAGACACAGAAAGATCCATGGTTGCCTAGGGCTGCAGTCAGGCACCCACGGAGGGGTCAGGGTGTGACACATAAGGTCACAGACTTCCTCTTCTAAGGTGGTGACAATGTTCTAATGTTGACTACAGTGATCGCTGTCCAACTCTGTGAATATGCTCAAAGCCACTGCATTGCACATGTTAACAGAGCGAAGTGTGTGTTGTGTGAATTGTGTCTCAATAAAGCTGTTGCCCGAACAAACCAAATGGTACGTGGATGAGCCCTGGTGAGGGTCTGGGCAACGTCGCCGTGCATCCAGAGGCCTGTCCTGCTTCTGCTTGGACTCTCTGACTTGATCGTTTGGCTCTTGCACATTTTCTGGAGGGAAAGTTCTGCCACTTTTGAAGGTTAACTATTTTTATGCAAAGACGATTTTGGTGCCTGGGGACACATATTTTAGTGCGGCAAATGAGACATCTCGATACTAACGAGTAAGGTGATGTTAGGATCACATGTCAAGGGTGAGTATGTGTGAGTGGGGCAGGACTGAGGAAGATGTTTGGGATTGGCTGAGACAGAAGGGAAGGGAGGGGGAAGTCTTGGGTGGGGGTGGGGGCAGCTTTACGAAGAGGAAGGCAGGGGCAGGGAGGGGGGCAAAGAGGGCAGTGGCCTAGCAGCTTCCTAACCAGCTCCGCTCCAGTGTCGGTGTCGAGCTTTGGCCTAACACTAAGTGAGAACAGATATGGCCACACAAATGGAAGGTCAGAGACAGAAAGAGCCTAAGTTCATGCATTTTTCCTTCTGACTCTGAGAAGAAGCAAATTTCCAAACTATTTTAGAAGGAAAAGGAAAGACATAAACAACAGGATTGTCAAGAAGCAAGTGTGCCCTCGGCCTCGGGGTCCAGTCATTCCCTCATCCCGCACCCTTGACATGGTGCCCGTGCCCTGGAGGCCCGGACAGCGCTCCGCCTACTCTTCCAACTTCACAATGAGAATAAGTATGCAGATGACCGACACGTGTTCTCTCATAACAGCAGCAGGCAGAAACTAAACCCTCTGTGGTTTTCCTCTAAGACAAGAATAATTTAAATTAAAAGAAGATTCTCTATAAATATGAAGATAGAGACGAAGATGAAAATAAGACCAAGCGACGGAAGAGGAGAAGGGGGAAGGGAAGAAAGAAGGACACATGATGACAAAGAAAAGCTAAGGGACGTGAAGATGCTCCAACACAGTCAGCACTGAAACAATGAGAGCAGAGGCAGCCACCTCCAGGTGTTTGAGTGTGATTCTGGGACCGGCCGGCTCATTTCCGCCCTTCCTTTCGGCAGTTTCTTAGCCTGCTGTAGATTGCAGAAAATAGGACTAAGCATCTTTCGACCACAAACAGATGTGCTTGATAAAGAAAATGTCAGCAAAAATACTAAAGCAATGTGTCACAGCAGCTTTCTGACAGATAGAGGGAAAAGGTAAAAAATGTTCTATCATGTCCGACAAGGTGTTCTTTTTGAGATTTAAAGATCACTGTGCAACTTTAAACATGTTTGTCACTTTGGCTCTGACTGGAGCTATCTGGGGCTTCAGAAGAACTTTATCAGCTGGCAGAAGGGGGGAGAAGAAGGCAGCCTGCTCCCATTTATCTCAGCTCGGTTCCCTTCAAAGCCAACAAATAAATTACAGTGTACATTTGATACAAATTGATTTCTTAACTCAAATAACAATGTTGTCCTCCCGGTCGGGCCATGTGTCACTCATTCGCGAGCCTGAGTGAAAGCCTCAATCTGTCTGTGTGACAGAAATAGGCCTGACGCTGTGCACCCAGGACTGCTAATCGCGCGGGCGCCTGGCCTTTGTGGGCCAGTCCTGATAAGGGGAATCAGGCCGCCCTGTCACCCGCGCCAAGGCCCAACGCGTTTGTCCCAGCACGCTCGTCAGGACTTGGAGTTGCCTTCCTATTTCATGTTTGAAATGAGATCTGGCCGCTATGGCTGCAGAGCGGCTGGCGGGCCCAGGAGCCCGAGCCGAGGTGAAAGGAGGCCCGTTGAATATCTTCAGCTGATCTTATCGGCCACGGAACGAATGAGGGATTGGCAGGGCTGTGGAGTTTGTCAAAGCTGAGCTGGTTAATAAGGTTGGGAGGTAGGCTGCACTCTAATTAGATTTGCCCTGGCTTGATAAACGGTGGTGGGCCCACTGCCAGGGAAACGGACACAGGGTGGCTTTGCCTTTGTTTAAACTGAAGTCAGGAGAGGAACACATCACGCTGACCCTTGGGAAGCTGAGGGTGTCTGCTGAAATACCATCCCAGCGTGCCCGGAGTCGCCTGCTGCGACACAAGTAGCTGGCTTCTGACTTTGATCAGCGTGCTTAACCTTGCCGCCCCTGGCAGGCGGCGCACATCAGATGTTAGAGCCCAAGTGCCAGCTGCAGCTGGGTGGCTGCTGCTTCGGCCCCTGACTCTCAGCAGGTCTCCTGAGCTGACCCCTCCGTGAGGCTCTAATGGGCGCTGAGAAAGGCCTGCTTCGACTGTCCCATAAAAGAGCAAGTGGTCTGCATGCCACGTGAATGCCCACACGGAGAACGTGCTTAATCCACAGGAAGCACGGGGATGCCATTCTGTCTCTTAATCCAGCTTCACCTTTCTAGGACAGTTCTCGCTTCAGAGCGGTAAGGATGTGATGGAATGTCACCCGCCTCCCCATAATCTCCATCTTCTGAGGACCTTTGTGCCTTTTAATTCTGACCGATATTTAACATTGACCTTGGGCCAGGAAATATGGAGACCTTAGAATGTTGAGATGACATCTGCTACAATCACTGATAATCTCATCCAACTTGTATAATTTCAGTTGAGTTTAGCATATTGGAATTTCAAGGTGAGTTTTGATTAAAAGTAGATTTGAAAAAAGAAAAAAAAAACCTTTATATTACTTAACTTCTTTATATTCTTTTAGAAAATATCTTCACCATCCGAAATGCCTAATCTAGCAATTGAGCTCATTCAGTCTTCAGCTCTGATAATACACTGTCCCTAGAAGAGAAACAGCACATTATCAAATGACCGGGTGACAAATGCCTGCTTTTTCCAATATCTTTGCTTGGTTCCCTGAAAATGCCTGCATTACAGATGTTCAGCTCTTAAGCAATTAATACAAGAATAAACAAAGTTATGTAAGATTTTCCCAGTGGGTACATCAGAGATGTTTATGATTAAAATCATGCTCAGTATTATTTTTTGTTTTCCTGCTCAGCCACACTTATCAAAGGACAGTTGCAATCAGGGTGCTGGGTTGTAGTTTTAGAGAACAAAAAATACAGTAGTTGACAATTTGCCATCAAAGGGGGCACTATGTAATTTATTTCAATGTATAGCGCTGGGGAATGTACTGGAACCTAATCCCATACTTCCTGCTGCCGGATGAGTTTGTGCCACTTAAATTCGCTTTCTCATGGGCACCAACCAGCTCGTCCTTGACATGGCTGCTCTGCTTCTGGTGAAGGTGACTTGGAGATGGCTGCTGTAACCCAAGGCAGTGGGCAGCAGGCGCCTCCCTCTCTGTGGGCACTGTCTACGCCCACAGGGTCACTGTCAGGGTGATAGATGAGTGTTGGCCTTGGCCTGGCCTCACTGGGAGGCAGCTGGTTGTGGAGTGGAGCGCGTGTCCCATGTACGTCAGGCCAGTCCCCAAAAGAAGGCATAATGAGTCCAATCTCTTCCCCAAACAACTGTTAGGTGAAGAGCTGGAGGGTTGGAGGGCACGCAGCGTGGTGTGGGCTCCTCCAGGGGTGTGAGCTGAGTGTCCCCAATGCACAGTGATGCCCAGGACTCCTACACGGTGATGGGCCACATCCCCAGTGGTTAACAGGGTCCCCGACTCCAGGGCCTTATTACAATTCCCCAAGTCAAATGTGTTCTACGTATTTTTCTCCCCTTTTGAGAGATGAAGTCCATTAATTTATTTATCCAGAAATATGTTTCCTGCCCCTGGTTTGACTCAGGGGGAGGGTGGAGGATGCAGCCCCGCTTTCCCTGAGGGGTTGGAGTTGGGTGTGAAAGGAACAGAGCAGTAAGGACGTTCAGCCTGAGGAATGGGCAGGCTGCAGTGGCTGACAACAGAACGTCTGCGAGAGAAGCCAGTTCTGGGTACGATCAGGAACGTCGTTCCTGAAATGTTTATTAGCTTATGGGTTATTGCTCAGGCAGCTGTAGACATTGAGGACATGGGAACCAAGGCTGGGCTAGAATGACGAGTCTGGAAAAAGTCCACATCGGAATGGTGCTGGAAGCCAAAGCACTGACAAGATTGCTAAGGGACCAAATTGAGATGGGGGAGGGGGGTCCAACCCTGACAGTCCAGGGAGGCTGACCAGCCAGGGCTGGAAGGGAGAGTTCCCTGTGGCAAATGCTCTCAGTGGCCACCTGAAATCACAATGCAGGATTGTCCGATGGACATAGTAGCACAAGGGCACCAGGTCCTGCCACCAAGGAATGCAAAGAATCCAGGGGTAGCAGAGGGCAGGGGGGATGGGCCAAGAGGAGGGCTTTTGTTTGTTTGTTCGCTTTTATGTGGAAGAAGTGATAGCAAGACCAAAGGAAGTGATTCACGAAGGGGGGACCATGGAAGCACATGGGTGAGAATTGCTGGGACCAGTGTGGGGGTTCGGCACTTCTTGTCCTCCCCTCGGCTCTGCCAGTTTATATGAGAGTTTGGACTTGTCCCAGAGGGGAGGGAGGGCACAGAATGTGCAGACTTGTCCCCGTGGACCTTTGTTCCAAGTAGGAACTGCCGGGGTGTGCGTCCCCAAAACAGATGTCAAGGCAGAGGCTTAGGAGCCCTGGGGTTCTGGCGCCTTTGCTGCACCCAGACCACTAACCTGCAGCAGGATGCCCACCGGGCAGAGGGTGCCCGCAGGTGGATCCGGCCCTCTTTCAGCTTTGTGCTTCCGGGAACGTCAGTGTTATGAGCCTCACTAGATGGTCACTGGTGTTTAAAGTTCATTCTCAGTTGGATCTGTAGGTATAGGAACCTGAATTCCGTTCATGTGTTTTGTTCTGGAGGAGAGCACGCTGCTTATATCTAAAATTTACCTTTTCCATCAGTGATTTTCCATGATCCCTTCTGGGTCACCCTCTCCTCAAAGGCAGCATTGCTAAGAAGGCTGAGATGTGAGCCCATCAAAGTGCAGCTGCTCTGGTTGTGGGTTTGAGGATGGGGATGGCAGTGGGTGCCTGCTCACCTGGCTGAGCCCAGAGTCCCCACGGGCTGGAAGGCTCTGATCCAGCCAGTTTGTGTGCAATAGCAAGCATACAGGTGAACCCTCACCGAGCCCGAGGCACGTTACCAAGCTTCATTTCGGCACCGTGAGAGCTGTGGAGCCCTGCGCACAATGTCCAACTGTCGTTCTGGATTTTCACAAGAGCTGGCAGTCCACAGGCAGCACTGGATGCTATGTCCCTGTCATGAGGACCACCTGGGAAAGATCATGGCCCCCACAAGGGACAGCCATGGAGACAGTGGTTCCCAAGGGATGTAGATTTATCGGGATGGGTGGGGGGTGCTTCTGGGATACAGGGAGACCCGCCTGGACCCTGGGGGTCAGTACTGGGGGTCAGAGAATAAACAAAGGGGCTCCAGCCTTGGTTCTCCCCAGACAGATGGAGGTGGGAGGGAGCGATTGGAGGCTGGGGCTGGGCTCAGAGAGGAGACCCACCAGCCAGCCCCAGTCTTACAGGCTGTGCTGAGGAATGGCAGGTAGCCAGTCTGGAAAACCTGGCTGGGGATGCCTGCAGCACACGGTGGCACATCGGAGGGGCTTGTCTCTCCTCTGCCAGCTGGGCCGCACCTAAACCCAAGGAGACTGCTCTGTTCTTGTTGTGGGCCTGGAGACGTTAATTAGAGCACAACTACTCCTGTCCCAGAGCACATGCCTCCCCTGGGAGAGGCAGAGCCTGAGTGTCCAGAGACTGTCTGCTGATGGTGCCGCCCTAACGGAGCACCACAAACTAGGTGGCTAACATGACAGAACTTTCTTGTCTCACAGGTCTGGAGGCTGGATGTCAGAGGTCAGGGTGTCAGCGTGGCTGTGAGGGAGAAGCTGCTCCAGGACTGTTCCCTACGTTCTGGTGGCTGCCGGCACCCCTGGTGTCCCTTGGCTTGTAGCTGCATTGCCGAGATCACATGGCATTCTCCCCGGGTGTCCCTTATCTCTTCTTGTTGGATTAGGACCCATTGTACTCTAGCGTGACGTCATCGTAACCAATTCCTCCAACAACCAGGCTGTTACCAAGTCAGGTCGCATGGGCTTCACATGGCAGTCCAACCGGTACCAGTCAGGAAGAGCTGCGTCCCTTCCCTGCAACAATCCATGATTTAATTGGCCCTTGGATCAAAGAGTGACAGCTGCTAACACCCAGAGAGCGCGGCGGCGGCCACGGGTGTTGCTAGGAGCATCTGACACATTTTAATTCATTTGATCGTGATGACCCTAGGGCACTGTGTGTGTGGGGTGTCTCCTTTTCCAGATGTGGAAATGAAACAGAGGCTCAGAGAGGTTAAGAGAGATACCCAAGTTCACACTGTGACAGGTGATGGGGGGGCAGACTCAAAAGCAGCACAGTAGACTGCTGCCACCCTGTTGAGGGTCGTCCCAGGGCCCTGCTCGCTGCAGCCCCTGGGGGGGGGGTGGGCTCCTACTCGCTGAGCTGTTTAAACACCAGTGTGGGGTGAGCACAGGAGCATCACTTCCAGGCTAGTAGGTTTTCATATATAAAAATTGGTGCGCGCGCACGTGTGTGTGTGTGTGTGTGTGTGTGTAAGGGCATTTGCCTAATTACCTACTAGAGACTTTTTGTCCCCAAAGCAGTCATGGTGCCCAGGGTTCTGCTGATTCCTGGTGTCTGTTGAAGAAATGGAAAATATTAAATCAAGCCTTGCTCTCTGGAAAAAAAGAAAGTCTACTGAATAAAATGCAATATTATAAAAAGTGTTCTGAAGCAGAAAAGAGCACGTTCTGGCAGGATAAATAAAGAAAAGAAAACAATTTAAACCAAACTTTGCTTCAAATTAAAATGCAGGTTTATTTTTAAAGAAAGAAAAATCACCCCTCACTGTAAGTGTGTGTCTGGGACACAAACCTCTGATACAAAATTGGCTCTGCCTTAAAAAGTTTTATGTATAATGATTTCTTCCTTTAACGTTTTGAGAGCTTTATTATCTTTGGATACATATCAACACATTGTAGATGCAAAAGGGGGCAGCCTGCGGATATCAGAGAGAAATTTCAGTGACAATGACAGCGTCACAGCACAGCCACTGGTCCTTCCTCTTGAATTACACTCAGCGGCAAAGAGTCTTTCTGAGAATTTACTGAAATCTGTCCTAGTCTACTCAGGTAGCCATAACAAAACACCTCAGACTGGAGGGCTGAGACAACAGAAATTTGTTTACTCGTGGTTCTGCAGGTTGCAAGTCCAAGATCAAGGTCCAGCTGTTTTGTTTCCCAGTGAGGGCTCTCTTCCTGGCTTGTAGATGGCTGCCTTCTCACTGTGTCCTCATGTGGAGGCGGTGGTCGGGGGCCGGGCGTGAGGTAGAGACAGAGAGAGAGAGAGCTTGAACTTACACTCTGCTGTCTCTACTTATAAGGACCCTGGTCCTATCCAATCAGGACCCCACATTTCTGACCTTATTTAATCTTAATTACTTCCTTACTGCAAATATAGTCACATTGGGGGTTAGGCCATGAACATATGACTTTTGTGGGGACATATTAGTCCATAGCAGTGTACATGAAATTGTTACAGGATGCATTTATTCAGGCATGACGGCTGGGGCCATTTCCAGTTAGGGTGTTGGTTCTGAGAAAAGCATTTGGGAAAGCATAATCTAGACACCATTTCACAATAGGATCTAAATCACTGAGTACAACAGGAGATGGTCATGTGATTTCTGGAAACTTCCATGTAGGTCATTACAACTAAAGAACACTCAACTTTGAGATAGGGCATTTTAAAAGGTTTATCACCCCTCAATTCACTAATCCATTGAGTAACCACATCTAAAATCCCACTTTGGAATCTGCCAAGATGACCTCAGGCCACCCAACCTTCTCCTGACCATGGAAACCTTAGCTCATCGAGGTATGCATTCTCCTTGAGTAATCCATTAGCTATTATTAGACACGTTAAAAGATTTCACTTACATTGCTTGCTTATTTCTTTCTTAAATCTTATGCCACAATTTAAACTAAACCTATGCTAGCGACATTGAATTGGACCCCCATATTTAGGATCACATCTATAAAAGATATTTTTACATGTAAGAATATACCAACCACAGAACCATATGTACTTTCAAGACACTTTACAGTTTACAAAGGCTTTCACATACATGAAAATGTCCATGTGTTGTCCTTACTCTGCCCCCGTGAGGGCAGGGTCCTCACTGCCATTTTCCAGTGGGGTGACTAAGATGCAAGGAAAGCAAGTGACTTGAATGAAGCCATCCACAACTCAGGGGTGGGGCTGCTGCTCAGTGTTTGAGTTTTAATTTAGGAATAAACTGATATTTGGAATACAATACACTATTTCATTCCCAGGTGGCACTTGAGATCTATTTCTAGCAGCTGGTGTTTTTAATATACACACAAACAACAATCGTTTTAAGGAAAAACATAAAGAATATACTATTTTTACTGTTTTAGAAAAGTCATTGCCATTAATGGCGTTCCATGAAGGCAACATGGGCACCCCGTCATGAAAGAGATGCTTTCAACCCATAGAAGATGTTTCTCAGAGATCGATTTGCGATCATATAACCTTGGTGCTTAGAATGAAGCAATATATAAGTTGTCAATCAACACACTAGGATTTATCCTGTGCGAAATAGCATTTATTTCCCCTCTTGAAAAAGAGACACAGATGCTATAACAATATTTAGGGTTAAATGATTAAAATAATTTGGTTTAAAATATATAAAGGATCAGAGGTCTGGCCAGATAATATTCTGACCCCTGATAGTACGGAAACGTACCTCCCTAGGTAAAGTAAAGTAATTGAGCTGATGACAGAGCAGCTTAATGCAGTCGCCCCAAGAAAGGCACCCCTCCCTCTAGCTTAGCTGGACAGAAGCTGGGGGTGGGGAAGCATGGTGAGAGCTAAACACAGGCATACCCATATCCTGCTTTTCAGGGACTGTTGGAAACCCACCTGAATCTCTCTTACAACCCCTGTGGTTAAAAACAAAGCACCTGAGAATGGGGCTGGATGTCTAGTCCCAGACCAAGAGTGGCCGGAGGCATCCCCTCCCTTAGGACTGCAGCTATCCTGAGACCGAAGAATACTCAGACATGGCAGCATGCCTCATCTGAGGCCAGGGCAGGGATCTACTAGAAGGACGCAGACCCACAGCATTCACACACATGGTCACACACAGACCTCGCTGTGTGACCGGCTAGAGTGACTAATGCAAGGTTCACTGCATGTCATGCCACCTGTCCTGCAGTTCCCAACATGCCCAGTCTTCTTTATCAAATGTGGACCATTCCTAAGTGATTGGCCTGAAGACATCTGAGTCCACCCTCAGTGCACATTTCCCTCAACGATAGCAGCCTGCTCCACCTGAGACAGTCCCCCCACACAGAGGTCTTGGATCTGAGTGTACAGATGCAAGGCTTGACTTGTCCATCACACTTTCCAACAAGAAGTCTGTGGAAGACGTAGAGCTGTTTTGGGATGTGTGGAGGTAAACAAAATGGAACTCTAACCAGCTTCATGATGTTAATGGTTTCTAAATCAACTGACCGAAACTTACGGAAAGTCTCCGAAATAGTGTCAGGCTTCCAGGAGTCACTGTCTATGAGCAATGGGGTCAGGTGACCCCTGTGCAAGGATCAAGTTCCAGCTCAGCAACCTGGCCCTCGGGCTCTTTATGGTCCTTACCTTTTCATCCTCCTTCTAGCTAATTCCCTGTGTTTGGCCTTAACCATTCAGTCATTCAACAAATACTTCTTGAGCATCTGCTATGTGCCTGGCACTGCTCCCAGCTCTCAGGTGCCTCTGCTTTCTCTCACTGCTTCCATGCCAATGGTCCCCACTGCCTGACCACTCTCTTCCCATCTTCTGTCCAGCTCTTCCTTCCCATTCTCTGCCCAGCTCATCCTTCCCGTCCTCTGCCCAGCTCTGCCTTCCCATTCTCTGCCCAGTTCTTCCTTCCCATTCTCTGCCCAGCTCTTCCTTCCCGTCCTCTGCCCAGCTCTTCCTTCCCATTCTCTGCCCAGCTCATCCTTCCCGTCCTCTGCCCAGCTCTTCCTTCCCATTCTCTGCCCAGCTCATCCTTCCCGTCCTCTGCCCAGCTCTGCCTTCCCATTCTCTGCCCAGCTCATCCTTCCCATTCTCTGCCCAGCTCCTCCTTCCCATCTTGCTTGAGATGACATGCTTTTTCGGAGTTTTTTATGACCTTCTGGACCAGGGAAGTTTCCCACCATTAGTTGGTTTTCCCTCCGCTACCTTATATCCAGTTTTACTGCCAATGACTTAAAAAATAACAAATGATTCTTATTAAACTGTAGATCTGTATGTTTAGAGATTATTTTTATTGCTGTGTAACAAACCACCCCAAAACGCAGTGACTTAAAACAACAATTTATTGTTTTCCAGATGGGTGGCTCTTTGGCTCAGTCAAAAGGCTCATCCAGCGGGGGGCTGGGCAGCACCTGATATATGGCCCCGCATCTGCTGCTGTCTCTCCCCATGTGACCTCTACTAGCTCATTAGTCTACTCGGGTGTCTTCATAAGCTTTGTGACATCACTTCTGCCACATGCCCTCTGGGCAAAGGCAATCACAAGGTCAGCCCACATTAGGGAAGTTTACTCCCCTTTCGATGGGCGGCACCTGCAATCAGAGATTGGGGACTATTGGGGCTGTTTGAAGATGCTGATTACAAAGTCCATTTCTATCTTGCTCACAGATATATTCTCAACAGCTATGGAAGTGGTGCCCACATAATAGGTGCTTACCTAATATTATTTGGCTAACTGGAAAATCTTGTACAAGAATTGTGCCTGGAGGGGTTCAGGGAGCACTGTGTGACCACAGGAGCTGTGTTCTACGAGCACAACGTCCTGAATGTTTGTGTCCCCCCAAATTCGTAGGTTGACATGCTAACCCCCAATGTGATGGTGTCATGAGGTGGGGCCTTTGGGAAGTGGTCAGGTCGTAAAGATGGAGCCCTCGTGACTGGCATGAAGCCCTCATAAGAAGATCACAGGCACACTCTGTCTGCCATGTGAAGACAAGAGAGAAGGCAGCCGTCTCACCTGGAAGTGCGCCCTCACCCATCCTGGCCGTGCTGGTGCCCCGATCTTGAACTTCAGCCTGCAGAACTATGAGAAATATCTGCTGTTTGCAAGCCTCCCAGTCTGTGGTACCTTGTCAGAGTACCAGTGTGAATGGACTAAGAAGGCGAGCCCTGCCTCAGGTAGGAAGTCACAGGGAACACTCTGATCTCTTCACAGCTAATATTCCACCAGAGTCTGAGGCTGTGAGGACATCACAACTTGCGTAATTTATACTGCTATTGAGTGTGAATAGAGAAGGAGGCATTGATCACGTCCATTCTTAGTCTGTGCTGAACTTCACTTGGAGTTGTTATTTACTTCTTTGGCAGAGAGAATGGACACAAAAGAGTGAGTTTGTATGCTCAAGTTCACTGTAGGACATTGACCACTGCAATGTCTGCTCTAGGAGGATAAACCAGTGGTGACAGATGGTGCGTCCAGTGGTGGGAGTAAAAACAGTCATCGGTTTGTTCTCTTTAGTTAACCTCACTAATGCCCACAAATATATATGAATGTGTTTGGATAACCACATATTTTAAATCTTGGAATTTTGTACACTGCTTTTAAAATAAGGTGGGTAATTGCATAGATTAAAATTCCTTTGCCTAAGTGTCTACATCAGGGGGTCTGGCAGTGCAGTGTTGGGGAGGGAGTGAGCTTCATACAACCCCTCACATATACTCTCTGCTGTATTCAGAGATGTCTCCTTCCTGGGACTCGAGGGTCATCTTCTTACTTACTTACCCTGCACATGCTCTCTCTGCTGCCAAAATACATGTTCCCTCAATTTGGGGTTTGGCTGACACTTCTCATCCTGTCGGCAGCGTCATCATGGCCATCAACCCCCAAACAGTGGAACTCCTCACACGGAGGCAATAAGAGTTAATAATTGATCAGGCCCATTGAGGAAGTCTCCATCCCATCCCATAGTACGGGGCTCTGGGAGCTTCCAGGCCAGTGACAGACCCTAACTTTAGAGAGACAGAAAGTCCTGGGCGGGGCCCCTCCTGGACACTGCCCTGCCATGTATCTCTTCATTGGTCTCTTCATTTGCATTCTTTATCATTTCCATTACTAAACTGGTACTCATAGCTGTCGCCCGGAGTTCTGGGAGCCATTCTAGCAAATTAATGGAAGCCAAGGGGGGGGTCCTGGGAACCTCCACTTTGTAACCGAATTGGACAAAAGTATGGGTGACCTCAGGACCTACTACTTGCATTTAGCATCTGAAGTGGGAGACAATCTGGTGGGACTGAGCCCTTCACCGGTGGGATCTGATGCTATCTCCAGGTAGATAGTGTCAGAGCTGAGTATATGGTAGGACACCCAGCTGGTGTCACAGCATCACTTGGTGTGGGAAGAAATCCACAAACCTGGTGTCAGAAGTGTTTTGAGTGTGACAGTGTGAGAGAAACAAAGGAAGGAAGACTGGGTGTTTTTTTCTGTATAATAATATATAAAATGTGTTACATTAACCATTCACGAAAGAAAGAATATTTTTAAATGGTCTTTAGTACCAATATAAGCACTGCCCCCCCTTTTTGTCCATCTTGGTGGAGAGCAGAGAAGAAACAGAATACACTTCCCACTTTCTCACACCAGGACATTCAGCCTTACTGGGATTCTTAGAGAATGTGAATCAGGGAAAATACTTTCGATGTCTAAAAAAATGAGCATTTATGCATCGTTTTAATCACTATTTTCTCAGAACATGATATTCTGTGCTACTCTTTGGAAAGCATTATATCGTTTTGTTCAAAAGTTTTCTTTTCTCAACTTTCTGGAAAAGAAAATCAAGGGCACCCCAGCAGATTGGCCCCATTTGTTCCGGTGAAACAAACCATGTGTTTTCTCACCTACCATGAGGGTGGTTTGCAGCTGCCTCAGCAACACTCGGGCCAAGAGAAACAAAGCAGGTTCTCGCAGGAAATAAAATTAATTATCTGTATTTGCTACATATACAATATTTTACGCATTAAGTACACCATTAATATATACAAACACTCAATGTTGTACAGTATTTTATTAAATTCACTTATCTTGCCCTTTCACTTTATTATTACATTACAGAATAAAAAGTACTACCAACATATCTTGTGTCAGATAATTGCATTTCTTTTCTTTGTTTTTCTTCCTCCTCTCAGAAATGTAGTACACACACAGAATATCCAGAAAAGATAATTCAGATTCAGATTCAACTAAAATTAATCCAATGCTTTGCGTGTCCCAGCCATGGCACCCAGAGCTTTGACGGACTTTCCCTCATTAATGAGGAAATTATTACCAAACCCCTCTTACACCAAAGCACAGAGATGGGAGGTAGCCTTCCTTAGATGACACCACAAATACAGATGGGAGTCCATGTTCCAAAGAAATTTTCATAACAAAATAAGGATGTTGTCCTTTACGCAATGCATTTTCTTCACCAACTATAGACGGACAGTGGGGATTTGAAAACCATAGGGAAAATATCATTACTTACAACTCAACAACAAAGAACCCAGTTAACAAGTGGGCAAAGGACTTGAACGGACATGTCTCCAAAGAAGATAAACAAATGGCCAATAAGTACATGAAAAGATGCTCAGCATCACTAACCATCAGGGAACTGCAAATTCGAATTGTAGTAAGATACGACTTCAGTCCATTGGAGTGGCTATTATTAAAAGTCAATCAATCAATCAATCAATCGATCAATCAATAATCAATAGAAGTGTTGGTGAGGATGTGGAGAAATCGGAACCCTTGTGCATTGCTTGTGGGAATGTAAAGTGATGCAGCCTCTGTGGGAACAGTTATGTCAGGTCTTCCAAAAAAATTTAAACATAGAATCACCACATGGTCCAGTAGTTCCACTTCTGGTCGTATACTTCCCCAAAATTGAAATTAGAGACACGAACAGACATTTGCACACTCATGATCGCAGGAGGATTATTTACAACTGTCAGAAGGTGGAAGCAACACAAGTGTCCATCCCCAGATGAGTGGATAAATACAATGTGGTACCTACATGTAATAGAATATTAGTCAGCCTTGAAAAGAAAAGGAATTGTAACATGGCTGCTAAGTGGATGGACCCTGCGGACATTATGCTAAGTGAAGCAAGTTGGTCACAAAAGGACAAATGCATGAGTCCACTGAGGTGAGGTGCCTCTAGTAGCCACATTCATAGAGACAGGAAGTGGAGGGTGATCATCAGGGCCTGGGGGAGGGGTGGGAGGGGTTGTTTAACGAGGACAGAGTTTTAGTTTGGGGAAACAAAAATTTGGGGAGATGGTTGGTGGTAACAGCTATACAACGCTGTGAATGCACTTGGTGCCACAAGACTGTAACTTAAAAATGGTTGAAATGGTAAATTGTACGTTATGTACATTTTACCACAATAAAAAGAATAACTTATGTAAAAACTGCCACTGCCAAAGCTTAGGGAGAAACATCTGGATTAGAAAGAACATAATGTGATATAAAATGATGGAAAACATCTTTCAGACTTACAGATCTCCTAAAAACAAATGCAGAAAACTAAAACCGTGAATTATTTAGCCGTCTAGTTAAATGACAGTTTAAATGGTGTGAGTAAATATCAATGATCCAATGTATAAAGATTTTAATGGCAGCGACCGGCTAACTCATCTCCAGGGAGGGAACTAATGCTATCTCCATGATCATAACCGTGTAATGGGCCGACTCTCCCAGGGGCCTCCTTCTGTGTTTTCCTTTCTGTTGGGAAGCATTGTCTAGCTCAGATTCTGAGTACACTTTCCCTGTGTTTCTTTCTCTTCTTCACTTTTCAGTCTCTTGATTGAGTTCTTCCTTCGTGCAGAGTGCCATCAGGTTTGAGCACCTGCACTGCAGGATGGCACAGGTTCATCTTGTCTCCCCAGGGTTAAGGGGCTGCGACACCAAGAAGACAAATGACAATGACCGCCCCCCCCATGTTGATCTAAGCACAGGACCTCCATACCCAAAGTCCTACCAAACAGAGCAGAGAACAAAATAGTCCTACGAAGCTTAGAACAGGAAGGCCAACGCAGCTGGATCATTGGTGGGCCACGTTTCCTCTTCACTGCACTCAATCTGGGTGGAATCGAGGTGATATTCACAGACAAGTCACAGCTGGAGTGCACTGTATCACAACTGAAGTCACACAAGACTTTCATGTGAAATCATTCCCTTAACACTTGTATATCTCCGTCAAGTAAAATTTTAATGAAAATAAGCACCTCTGTAACTTGAATTTTCTTCTCTTTTCAAACGCATTTTTGGTGCCGTGTCAACATGGAAATCAAGACTGACTAAAAAGAAAGACTCTTACCATTAGCTTCAAGAGAAAAGAAAAAGAAAAAGAAAACCTTGGCTGCTCAAGATGTGAAATAAAAGAGCCATGCTCCAGGTGGTGTTTTTGAAATGGTGGTGAAAAATGCCAGCTAATGGGTCAAGACAGAGGCAGAAGCAGCCGAG
Organism: Rhinolophus ferrumequinum; assembly: GCF_004115265.2. NCBI lineage: Eukaryota > Metazoa > Chordata > Mammalia > Chiroptera > Rhinolophidae > Rhinolophus > Rhinolophus ferrumequinum. The sequence goes on from NC_046290.1 coordinate 2,358,668, forward strand.
CCACACGGCAAGGGCAGGAAAAAGCTAAATTTCCACAGGTGCACGTCAGGACTATGTGTCAGAGAATTGGACATGTAATTTACCGCTACTTATTAAAAGGGAATTCACTCACCTCCTGGTATGTGCATATACCCCTGCAAAGTATCAGAAAATTCCAAGTGCTTTTGTTGCAGGTGGTACTAAAGTTTAGTAGACATCATTGGCAGTTTTTATAAAATTAAACATATTCTCACCGTAAGATTCAGCAATTGTGCTCCACGGTTTTACCCAAATTAGTTGAATACTTATGTCCACACCAAAACCTGCACATGACTGCTTAGAACAGCTTTATTTATAATTACCAAAACTTAGGAGCAACTGAAATGTCCTTGAATAGATAAACACGCTGTGGTCCATCCAGACAATGGAACATGATTCAGTGGCATAAAGCAATGAGCTATCAAACCAGGAAAAGGTACAGAGGAACCTCAAATCCACATGACTAAGTGAGAGAAGCCAATCTGAAAAGGCTCAGTGCTGTACGGTTCCCACCATAAGATGCTCTGGAGAACACAAAACCATGGAGACAGTGCTTGCCTGGGGTTCGGTGGGTGGGAGTGTGAACAGGTGAAGTGCAGAGGCTTTTCCAGGCAGTGAGACGACTCTGCATGATACTGTCATGATGGACATATTTGTCCAAACTCATAAAAAGGGCACCACCAAGAGTGAACCTTAATGTGATGTATTGATTTTGGGTGATGGTGACGTGTCCATGTAGTTCACTGATTGTAACAAATATCCCACTTGGTGGGGGAGATTGTGAGTGTGAGGGAAACTCTGCACTTTCCATTGAGTGTCCTGTGAATCTGTAAGTGCTCTAAAATATCAATAGATAATTTGGGGTGATCTTCTATTGATTTTTTAGAGCACTTAACGATTCACAGGAAATTCAAGTGGAAATATTATTCAACAAATAAAGAAAACAATACTTCTGCCCTCACAAAACCTGCACATGGGTATTTCTAGCAGCTTCATCCAGAATTGCCAGAACTTGGGAGCAACCAAGATGTCCTTCAGTAGGTGATGGATAAATGAACCATAGTCCATCCAGACAGTGCAATATTCTTCAGCGCTAAAAACAAATGGGTCGTCAAGCCATGAAAAGACATGGAAGAATGTTAAATGCAGATTACTAAGTTAAAGTAGTAATATGAAATGGCTACATTCTGTATGATTCCAATTATGTGACATTCTGGAAAAGGCAAAACTATGGAGACAGTAAAAATATCAGTGGTCGCCAAGGGTTAGAAGGGAAGAAGGGATGACTGGGGGCGCAGCGGGCTTGCAGGGCAGTGACCAAACTGTGGATGGTGCTGTGACGGTTGATGCATGTTATTCAACCCTTGTCCAAACCCACAGCATGCAAAATACTGTTAAATAAAATCGTGCTCAGTCAAAAAAAAAATCAGTAGAAGATTTGAAGAAACACGTTAGCAAAAAAGATGTAAGAATGGCCAATAAACCCGTAAAAATGCTCAACATCGTTCATCATTATGAAAGTATAAATGAAAGCACAACGTGACATCCTTGCACATCTACTTGGATGTTAAAAAGGAGGGAGAAAATGTGCAGTACCAAGTACGAGCAAATGTGAATCACCCGTGGTTATCACAAGCTCCTTCCTGGTGGGAATGTAAGATGACGTCGGCTTGGGAAGCAGTCGGGAAGTTGATTAAAAAGTTAAACATGCACTTACCATGTGATCCAGCCATTCTTCCCCTAGGTATTTACCAAGAGAAGTGAAGCAAGCGTCCACTCAAACATTTGGACACAAATGTTCACAGCAGCATTTTTCCTAAGAGCCCGGAAGTGGAGACAACCCCAATGTCCATCAGCTGGTGAGTGGATAAACAGGGTCTGGTCTGTCCATACAACATAGTGCTACTCAGCTAGAAAAGGAGAGCAAAGCTGTGGTAACACACAGACCCGTGCAACGTGGGAAACCTCAAAAGCATAATGCTAAGTGAAGGAAAGCAGACACAGAAGGACACCAAGTGTATAATTCCACATGTGACATTCGAGGGAAGACAAACCTATAGAGACAGAAATCACATCAGAGGTTCGAGGAGTTAGGGGTGGGGGAGGGGAAGAGGAATGTCTACGCAGAGCAGGAGGGGGCATTCCGATGCAATTTCTCTGTGTCCTGATGTGGTGGTGGTTACACAGCTGTCAACATTTGTCAAAACGCAGGGACCGCATGCTTCAAGGGGTAATTTTTACTGTATGTAAATTATAACTCAATAAATCTGATTTAATAAAAAAACATATTGAATTCAAAGGAAATTCTTTCCTAATTGGATTTGATTTTTACCACTTCTCTCTAGCATAAGGCAAAATAACATTTGCTGTGCAGAGCCAAGGGGAGAAGGGAAACGGCCTGGGCCGGGGAGCACGGAGGGTACCCCCTGATCTGACACAGGCCAGGGGTGCCGGTAAGGGCTCGGTGATGGTCTCCCGCTGGTGACAGGGCTCCGGCCGTAGGTATGTGAATGCTGGTATGGGAGACACACACTGAAGCGTGAGGAGGAAACGGACACAGAGCAAAACGGGTGTCTTTAAGAACTGAACTGCCCAACCCCTTGGTTTCGTAAAACCAGAGACGTGCTGAAGGCATGGGCGTTGTGCAGACCCTGAGTTAGCTCTTCAAATTGCCAGCTACGTGCCATTCTCCTCACCCGGGTGCGGTTTGGGGCTGGCCCACTGGTGTGTGCAATGGGGAAACGTTTCATTTTGGTGCAAGTCAAAAGCCACTCCTTACCACGGAGGATTTCAGGTCTTTCCACAGCCTCAGTGTGTGCCTTCCTGCCTACGTGGATTTATTCTTGAAAATTTGTTTCCATTTGGAATAGTGAAAGTTATTTTTATACAGAAAGGTTAACTGCCTTTCAGTTCAAGCTTCCTGTGGAACTCCTTGACAAAGGACCCTTCAATTTTGTTTGACTTTTTTAAAAAAGATAGTACTAGAAGAAATGGTAGAAGTGTGTTTAATACTGAAATTTCAAAACTGCTCAGACTCCTGTTGTATTTTTAAAATTCTAAAACCTAGACTCATTTCAGTACTTTCTACTTGTATGAGATGACCCACGCTATTCCACTATGAAATAGCACCATCAGTTTTTTATTTGATGGAGATTTCATTTCCTCCCTCTTGAAGACCTCTCTGGCCCTCTGTCCCACAGCCCCCACCATCTAGGCACCCCCCCACACACATGCGTGCACACACCAAAGTCTGCATTATTGCACATATAGTGCCTTTTCTGGATCCTCAAATTTCTAATCCCACCATCTATGGACCAAGCTAGTTAACACTGAAGCCCATTCCAGGTAAAGTCGTACTTTATTACCCGTTATCAATCAATAAATAGGAGTTTTATTTTGCTCACGCTATAAAAATCACACGAGGACAAGAACAAACTCTGTGGCACTTGCTGTGGCACCTGGCATGGCGGCGACCACACTCCATCACCCATAAATGCAGAAAGAGCGTTTTTACGAGCCCACTCGTGGGAAGCTGGGCAGGCAGATTCATAAAATTCGCTGAGATTTGGATTAAATTTAAACCATTCTATACAGCTCTACTTTTGATTAAGGCTCTGTGTGCATGAAAACCTCACATTTGAATAGATCCTGGCATTTTAAGAACTTTGAGTGTGCACAAATCTAAATTGAACTCTAAGCTTGATCTGGAATTGTACAGTGGACCAATTTCCATTCAGTACGAAAGGGGGGCGCGAGGGAGATGAAAGTCCATCCTGTCAGAAGTGTAGTTTTGGATCAGAGTCTATTACTGTTGGGATCAATACAGAGATGACTCACTCCATTTGCACTTATTAAATTATGAGACTTAAGTCCTTAAACCGAGGATGCCAGCAAGACAATTGAAACCAGCAAGGGAGCGAAAAAAGATTTCCATGTGTATACACACACACACTTGTCCCTGAAAAGGAAAAGCTTACCAGGTGACAAAGGATGGCCTTTCGGAGCCCCACAAATGAATATTTCTCTCTTTTATAATAGTACCCAAGGACATATTTTAACATAATTCTTAAAAAAAAAGAAATGATTTTTGATCTATGCTAACCTAGTCTTTTTTTCTTTACATAAAATTCTACATTTGTCTGTCGGTGTTCTCTCTCTCTCTCTCTTTTTTTTTTTTTTTTTTTTTTTGATTATCAGCAGATGTGGAGGGAACATCCTAAGCATCGGAGCTTATTTTAATATCTTTAAAAGATTTTAAAAGATTCTCATCTTGTTCTCCAGGAATCACAGGGTAAGAGATGAATCCTACCTGCTATGTGCTGAGTTATGATGGGACAAGTCACTGTAATGGGGCTTGGTCGTCGGTCCCACTGGCTGCCAACATAAGCAGGCAGACATGCTGGCCACGAGGTGCCATGGAGGACCTGGGTGGCATGACATCCTGTGAAGAGGGCTTCCCTTCAGATCGATCATTATGTGGACGATGAGAGCCGACAGGATGTTTTGCTTTCAAAAGCTGGCAAAACATTACAGTGTATAACCCCTTTGTATGAAGACAGGTTCATGTAACTTCTAACAGGATTGCGTGCTCCTGGGTCACTGCCAGGGGACTCCAGGGTATATACTGTCACCTCCTTCTGACTTTCCAGGTATGAGGCCTTCACTCTCATCTGACCCCCTCTGCCTGCCTCCAGGTGACAAAACAGGCTGTGCCCATGTGCAGCTAAGTTGACTGGAGACCCAGGTGAGTCCACACAAACAGACATGGGAGAAGCAGAGATGCCATACGTAACACAGAAAACAACCCCCAAAACACAGCTAAAGTGCTAAGTGAGATAGAGTGGACAGAGAAAGTGGACATACTATGTGATCTCACTTATATGTGGAATCAAAAAACAAAATAAACAAGCAAACAAAACAGAAACAGACTCATAGCTACAGAGGCTAAATCGATGTCCACCAGATGGAAGGAGGGTTGGGGCGCTGGGTGAAAAAGTGAGGGGATTAAAAAGTACAAATTGGTAGTTACAAAACAATCACAGGGATGTACAGTAAAAAACAGGGAATATAGTCAATAATATCATAATAACAACGTATGGTACCAGGTGGGGACTAGACTTATTGTGGATCACTTTGTAATTATATAAATGTCTAACCACTATGCTGCACACCTGAAACTAATATCAAATAATTTTGAATGTCAGCTCTAATTGAAAATAAAATAAAAATAAAAAATACAGTGAGAGCAGAATAACTGTGTCATCACCAGCAGTTATTTGGCAGCAGAGCACTGATTTATAATTATGAATTGGACACTGTAGAATAATGGCAAGCTGGCCCTTATAATTTTAATCGTTGGTACACAGTGTGCCAGGCTTATTATCCTATACATAGCGCACGATGTTAAAAACCTTACCATCTACAACAATCCACCTTCACACCTCACTGGTGGGAGACATTCATGTCTGGGACATGGCAGGTGGCTTGAGGCAGAGATGTTGTTGGACTCCATTTTGTAAGGAACCGAGTCATCATAAGCAACACAGGAGGACCCCTGTGAGGGACTTATTCTTCCCCCTTTACAGAAGCTGTTGTTAATGCTCAGAGAGCCCCACATACCTGCTGGCTGCTGACTCAGGAGACCATCAGCTTCGGACCCTCATAGACAGAAACCAAACATGGCTAGTCAACATGGTCCCCATGACTTAGTCTGGTCTCACAGCGCAGTCCAGGAGAACACTGCGGGTCCAGTCCTAGACTCATCTGCAAAATTCCCTGGAACCCACATTAGAGCCAGAGTACATGGACAACTTCTGAAATCTACTGAAGAAGAATTCGTGAATTACAAGGATTTAGGGAAAGATAGCAGTTCTAAAAGCAGATTGCTATGATGGGTCCTGCAGTCTGAGACTTGACTTCCAGGCCCATTTCTTCAGCTAATTCTGTGAATCTGATAATTACGTAAACTTGCCCACAGACCATCTCCCCATTTGAAAACCGAGAAGACTGTATTCAGTAATTCCTAGTAATAGTTTTCAAAGATTTTCCTGATAACTCACCATATTTCAATATTCAGCTGTCCCCATAGGATGTGAACATTACAGTTCATTGCAACCGCGTTTTCTTCAGCTTCACATCTCTGCACGTTGAGTGTTCATCCATCGTCATAAAATGCCGACAGTCAGATGAAGATATTTCCTACTTATCATTTCCTCACCTGTGAACAGTGGGCTTCCCCAGAGGTCACAGGACTGGGATACCCCAGTTGATTAAATATGGAAGCAGAGTGCTAATCCAGCTGTCTTCTATTAGACCAGATATGAAAGGATGTTCAAAAGTGAGGACTGTTGAAAAAGAAAAGACAAAGATGGTCTTGGGATGGGAATTCTGCCCCTTACAGAGTGAAAGGGTGAGAAGGGAGAACAGGATACTTTAGGGAGTTCTTGAAGGTCAAATATTGTTTAGTCCATTTTTCTTCAGCCTGCAAGTAATTTTATGCCAGATAGTTCTTATAAAAGTTTTCCTAACAATAGCTGTTCTTCCTTAGAAGGCTCAGTAGAACTCCCTGATTGCTTAGGAGTTGGCTTGGACCACGGTCAGCAGAACCCAGGGGCGCCATCTTTGTCCACTCTCTCCAAGTCTGTGGGAGAATGAACATGACTCCAAATTCGTTTTTTATAATTGTTCCCACGTGACAAGCACAATTTGCATAACTATTCTCATGTGAATACATTTGGCTTGGGTCTTCTTTTTATTTGTTTGGCCCAGCGATGAAAGGCTGCTCTTCTGGGAAATGGAAACGGTTCATCGCCCTAGGCGGGGAGAGCTCGTGGAGTAGAGAATGCTGCTGGCACAACGTGGGGGAAGCATTCACGTCCCCCCAACACGCATGCTGCAAGTCAAGCTTATAAATCACACTACAGAGTTGCAATGTATTCAGTGCTGAAGGTGGATGATAAACGCCGCCCGTTGGTACCGCTGCCTGTCCTTTGCACTCCCCCAGTGTGCTTGGTGTTGTCTGCATGTGTTCCTGGGATCAGGCAACTTGGAGCCGGCGGTGGGAAGCTCACGGTCACTGTCCCACGTCTCAGCCCCATGTCACCTTCACCTTCCCATCCTTAAGTGCATGCAAATGGATTCTTTATCTTTTTCGAAAGGACGCTGGACAAATGAGAGGAAGTGAACAGGACAACATTTAAAACTATCCCAGTGGTGGTCGTGCGGGGTATTTACAGTTGGAGAGAAGGCTGCTTTCTTCCCAGTCTGAATGTATAAACTTAACTTGATCACCTTCTGAAGAATTTATGAATCATGCTTAATAATCAGCTTTAGGCACTTCTGAGGGAAGAATCACATTTTGAAGCTACAAAGGTCCCCTAAATAGCTCAGGGGAAATGACCCTGCATCCCATTAAATGTAAAAATTCCCCACTGTAGGACTGGATGTCAGAGCTAAACCACTTCAGCCTCAACTCACTTCAAAATGTCAAGAAGCCCTTGCCTTAAACACTCGATTAATCTGCAAGGACCAGAACAGACAGCTCCTGCTCAGGGAAGGAAAAAATAATGTTGTTTTTTTATAGACTTTTTCTTTGCACTTAAAATAAAAACACCAAAATGCTTCTCGTTTTTCCCCTTTCCCTCATATTCATTATTTTCTGTCCTTAAAAAGACTGTTATCTGACTTTTATCTCTCCCATATGCCTGTGGCAAACACCAGCCTCTCCTTTCCATTTTACAAACCAGCCCAGGTACAGGCTTTATCTGACTTACACCGGCTTCCTATTTTCCTATTTAAATGGTTGATGTGGAATCAAAGTCAAATGTGAAGGTCAGGAAGATGGTTTCTGGAGCGTTGTGATCTAAGACACAAATCGGGCTTTCCAACCAAGACACAGCCATGCAGGGGTTCTGGGTGGAAAGCCACGGGCTCCCCCAAATCCTCAACAAAAAAGGATTCACACCCATTGTCAATATTTGGAGTGATTCCCTGTGTCTTTAAGTCTCAAAGTTTGGAGTGATTCCCTGTGTCTTTAAGTGTTATGAACAGTAACACATATTATTCTATTTATTATATAGCATGCGTAATTTTTGTTGATAATACTATTCATAATTTATTTGTTAACCTTATTATAATTAGTGATTATAATACTCATCCAGGTATTTGAATTTTAAAATAAAACAGGTCCCATAGATTCTACACAGTGGGTAGGTATTTGGAAAGCATTATAACACTCTCCTTGATTCCCATGATTATAACCATCATTTTATCACCATTAATATTTGCACAGAAAGAAGCATTAGTTCCTGATTATTGATTCCTTTGTTCTGGGACTCCATCCTTCCAAGTTGTCTAGACATTTAGGTAAAAAGAAAATGAGGCAAGTGCCAAGCGCGGCATTTGTTCCTCAGTCAGGATGTTTATATTTACTGTAGCTGCGTATGTCAGAACTCATGGGTGTCAGGTGTGTCTTTGATGCCGAGTGTGCATTGGATGGTTTCTGGTGAAGCTGTGAGCCTTCGTCAGGCTTTCTCTCCTGGTGAGTCTGTGTCTCTCACTTGGGTGCGTGTGGGGGTTTCCCTGAGTCTTGGGGACCTCACACGCCCTCCGGGCTGCTAGTCCTTTTTGTTTTTGAAGCACACGTCAACGTTTGCCAAGAGGGTAGATTTTACATTAAGAGTTCTTATCACCAAAACAACAACTGAAAAAACCAACATGGGGACACAGGAGACTCTGGGAGGTGGAGTCCCGTGTTTGCACACATCCAAACTCATCAAATTATACACACGAAATGTGAGCCATTCTTTCCATATCAATTACAACTCAGTAAAGCTGTTTTTAAAAAAGCCTGAGGGACCCTGGTGCAGGCAGCAAGTGCGTGAGTGAAAACTAGCCCCACACAGTCTCCTTGAGACCAGAACTCGGCCCCTGCTTGGCATTCCCCAAATGGAAACCCAAGTTGATGAGCAGGACTGTCATGAGGACTCAGCTGGGTGGGTGTGGGGATTTTGCAAGCACATCAGGTCCCAGAAACCACATCGAGGGCTTTTGGCCAGGGCCTTTGTCCTCAGGCAGCCTTCCATTTCTCTCTCCGCAGGTCTCTAAAACTCCTTCTGCAACAAACTGCCCTCTGTGAACAGCTCTTTAATTAGCTGGGTCCTGGGGTGTGCAGTGGGTGGCTGTCAGCTCCCAGAGGCTGGCAGCTGTGTGAATGCAGGATCCATCTAGGGCCCCAGTACCAGCTGCTCAGAGTAGGTGACCTTGGATATGGCCCCACGGAGCAGGAGTCCATGTGGGGATGGACTTCACGTTCTCCAGCCCTTTTCTCTGTGACCCCGGGAGGGAGGGAAGACCCATCCCTGCGTGCTCCATTGCCTTGTCAGCTCTGCGGCTTTGGGGGCAGTGGTGACCCCTGACTAAATTGTGCATGAATGAAAGGAAGCTGCTACCTGGTTGCCTGGCACCGAGGTCCCTGTGGGCCACGGTGGCTTCATGCTCAGCCACAGCAGGCCTGGAGCTCCGGCCACCTGCCTCTGAGCACCGTTTTGCCTGCCCCTTCCTCTCTCCGCACAGATATGTGTAAGGGTCAGACCCCTACAGGTATGGACAGCTGTGTGTGCATTAGACTTGAGCGAGGCAGACTCAATCATGGAAAGGCTTTTAAAAAACCCACCTCTGGTTTGTTGGGTTACATGCTGCTAAGATGTAAAGGGTTTGGGGTGATCTATGTCATGGTTATGGGATTTCATTAACATGAAAAGAATCATGGTAGAGTGTGATTTATGCGGAAGTGAGTATAGCATTCTTTTCTTTGGAGATTAAATAGCCTAGAGAAACATTATAGAGCCACTTAGGTTACCCTGTGTCATTCTCTAGCTTATTAGCAACAGAACAATTAACAGAGACATTGAACTTTCCCTTGACAAGGGACTTTTCCACTGAGCACTGGAAAAGCACAATTCCAGCTTTCTGATCGCCAGCTTCGGTGGGAGGGTGGAGCGCTCCTTGTCCCTGTGTTAAATGAAACAGAAATGTCACCTTCATCATAAAATAAATAACTCAGCTTTCTTTCATTAAGATAAATTCCTAACCTGGTTGAATTGTAAGAGTAGGCTGAAGTCTAGCAAATACAATAGCATTTTTTTTTTTTAACTTCGAGGGCCTCTCTCTGGGCTGCAGTCACCTGCCACCCCACAGGCAGCCCATCTCCTCCAGTCACTGTTCATACCTCAGCACTGTGAGTATTGTTAATGAAGTAACTTAGGAATAACATACAGTGATTTGGAAAAATACTCATGACCTGTGGATGATAATAATAAAATTAGAAGGCAATGTCTTAGTCTGATCAAGCTGCAGTAATAAAATAACATATATGGGGAGTTTAAACAACAGACATATCTCACAGTACTGGAGTCTTGAAGTCTGAGATCAGGAAGTTGGCAGGGTCGTGTTCTGGTGAGGGCTCCCTTCTTGACTTGCAGATGGCTGCCTTCTTGCTGTGTCCTCACATTGTAGAGAGAGAGACTGCTCTGTCTTCTGTTCTTAAAAGGACACTAATCACATCATGGGGTTTCACCCTCTTGCCCTTATCTAACTCTAATCACCCAGTCAAAGACCCCACATCCAAATATCCCACTGGGGTTAAGGTTTCAACATATGAATTTTTTTTTGCGGGGCTGGGGCACAATTCAGACCATAGCAAATGTTTACCACAAAAATGTATGTAAATAATAGGGACAATGGATGGAGTGAACATTTGAGAGGATATGCAAGTTGACAACAGTGAGTCACGTACAGGCAATGGCACCTCAGTGGCCTGGCTCTGAGTGGTTTGTCTCCGCCATCCTGGTTTTGGACCCTCCCTCAGGGTGTACTTTCTCACTGATGTTTGATCCTATGGTAATAATTGAAATTCTGTTTATATATTAAAATTTAATTGATTCAATCTTCCCAACATGTCTGTGGTATCTCCTGTGTGCTGGGAATTTTCCAGGGCACAGAGGTGCTATGATGATTCGGGGAAGATGTAAGAAGCACGTCCAAGGAGGTCACATGCTCAGGGACCACCCAGGCCCACCCGAGCCAGTCAAATTCCTTGAGCTGGCCTGTGTGAGGGGTTGGGGTGTGTTACAGGGGAGGCTCCACTGAGGAATGGGACTGGCGCTGGAATACAAAAGATGACACAGCAGAGTGAACTAGGCACTGTCTACGTTGACTTAAAAAAATCGACAATATGTAGCTTGATACACATGTAAATATGGGCTGAGATTACTTAAAAATGCATTTTGGAAACTCTAGGCCAACTGTAAAAAGGTTTTCAAAAAGAAATATAAGAGAAATAAAATGCTAAGATTTGCCAGGAGAGGAAATGAAAAGGAATCATGTAATACTCAATTACAATCAGAAGGGACAGAAAAGGGGAAAGAGAGGAGCAAAAAGAAATGCAATGGATGAATATAATTACCAATTTGGTGGAAATTAATCGAACTATATCAATTACCGCTTTAAATGTGAATGGCCTAAATAGATGAATTAAAAGCAAAGATTGTCAGAATAGATTTAAAAAGTAGATAAAAAACACTATTTTTTTTTTTTTGTGGCTAAAATAAACCCTTTTTAAATATAAAGACACAGAATAGTGAAAAGTAAAGGAATGGAGAAAGATAAACTGGGCTAACACTGCCTTCATTTTTAGACAAAAGGACTTGGGAGTGAGGCAATCCATCCGGGATAAGGGGTGTATCGCACACCCATTAAGGGATCAGTTCTCCAGTGAGTTGTAGCAACTCGACATCTGTATCCTAGCAGCAGGGTATCAAAATATGTGAAGGGAACTGATAGGACGAAAGGGAAGTAGCTATAAGCAAATGTGCTTGAGGATTTGAACACCTTTGTGTCACAAACAGATGGAGCAAACTGAAGACCAGCAAGGATCCATCTGATCTAATCCGTGTCATCAATCCACTTGTCCTGATTGACGTTTGTGGACAACTCCGTGGAACACCAGCAGAGAGCATTCTTCTCGAGCTCACGTGGGTCATTCGCAATCACTAACCACACTGTGTGCATAGCGTGCATTAACAAACTTAAAACACTGTCAATCTGTAAGTCGTGTTCTCAGACCACATTGACTCAAACTAGAAATAGGTAACAGATGAATGGTTGGAAATCCCCCGTTATTGGGAAATTAAGCAGTAGCTATCTAAATAACTTATGGATCACATGAGAAGTCTTAGCAGAAGTTAAAACTATCAGACAAATCCCAATAGAAGGACATTCTACAAAATCTCTGAGCAGGGCTCCTCAGCACTGTCAAGGCCTTCAAAACACTGGAAGTGTGGGAATCTGTCAGAACCAGACAGAGCCACAGGAGACTTAATGACTAATTGTAATCTGGTTGGGATCCTGGATGGGCTCCTGGAACAGGAAAAAAAGACATTAGGGAAAACTAAGGAAATCTGTATGAACTACGGACTTTAGTTAATACTTTATCAACACTAGTTCTTTAATTGTGGTAAGTGTAGCATGCTAAAGTCAGGGGTTAAATATAAACGGATGGAGCTGTGGACACGTGGGATCTATTTGTACTATCTTTCCAATTTTTTCTGTAAATTTAAAACTTTCTCAAACAAAATGTGTATTAAAAAAATCTGTTTATTCAAACCTTGCTATAAAAGTCAGCAAGAATATCTTCCTTACGAAAACATGCAACCAGGATGATGACCATGATGGAACTAAGGAAATAGAGGGCCTTCCAGCCACCCAGAGCTTTAATCTGATGGACGTTCATATTGGTTAGGATTAGCACGTGCAACAGTACAGGAATGAATTTCACTGGATGCCGATTGAATCCCTCTGGCCCTAGGTAAGTTGCTGGTGTTTATGGCCCTGTGTCAATGTAGCTACACCAAATAAAAATAAGTCAGAAGTGGGCCTCAAGATAATAGCATTTACAAGTTTGGAGGAGAGTCATAACAGCAAAAGATAACAAGAACAGCCAACTAATAGCTGGACTACCAGAGTCCCCAGGGCTAGTTTAAATGTTCTCACAGGAGCTGTGCCCTTCCCAATTACATGAAGAACCCGTGTAAAATAGCCAACTTGTGCCAGCTGAACTGTTCACCTCCAAGACACCAGTTCATTTAAACTCAATTACTTATATGACCAGGGCCAGTGATTTCTAAAAAGGGGGTCTCATTGACTGTGATAAGTGTTCTGCCAAAATTCAGCGTGAATTTTGTTTTCTTTTAAAACTGCCATTTCCACATAATTGGATTAACCCAGCATGTGACTATGGCCAGATGTCGAAGCTTCCTAGATTGGGTAGGTCTCTCATCTGACTTTTCTCAGGCTTCTCTCACAATATTCTGGGAGTTAAAACTGAGCCATTATCTAGAAACAACATTTAAGTGTCCTGAAGAAGTTACAACTAGTGGTCAGAAGGAAAACTCCCAAGGCCTCAAAGGAGTTTCAGGTATTCAAATAGCTATGGTCAGAGACCAAGACACAATTTGTTCGTTAATTGTGTGAGGCAAACTTTACTTTTGCTAAGATGTAAAGGGGTGAATGAAATTCTAGTAATTATTAAATTTACAAGTCTGGTCATTTGAACTCTCCAATCTCTGTTTTTCAAAACATCGCAACTGCTCATCATCCAGGTTATTTCTTTCTCCAGCATCTTCCATCTGTCTCTTCTGTTTAGAAGATATGGGGACTATCTATACCGTCTTTGCCTTCTACTAGCAAACATCTGTCAAATCCCACTATATGCTGCAAATGAGAGGGCTATGAAAGTGTCTGCCTGCAAAAATATTAGTATAGGAAATACGAAAGCACACGGAAAACGCAATGTGAAGAAGACAAAGACAAAGTTCTGTAACAATACAGGGAAGTATTGTCTAAGTCGGGAGACGGTACTTTCTGAAACATTTCATGGAAGAAATGACATTCAAATTGGAGTAGACTTCTAAACCTGAGGAGACCTCTTCATTTTGGAAGAGGGGCCTTCGGCTTTACAGCATTGGTGAGTGTCTGTGTGGCTAAGTAATTTTAAGTCTCTTGGGACTTTGAGAACTGAAACACTATCTGAAGTTCTGTTGGAAGATGGGATTATCATATCCTTTTTGGGATTTTCTTCAGCTATCACGTCTTTGAAGGAGAGGAACAGGCTTATTATAGCTAGAGCTCCACGGGGCATCCATAAGACCACCTGCGGCCTTTTGTTCAGGAAGTGGTACCTTCTTTTCTTAAATGTTCAAAACATAACTTTGCCTCCTAAGGCATTTGGAACTGCTCGCTGGCCCTCCAGGTGGGGCTGTCAGCCTGGATGCCCCCAAGGACACACAGGCACATTTGGAGGATCTTTTCTTAAAGGAGGCTCTTGGATGACCCACGCTCTGGAGGATGACCCCCAGGTGATTTGCTAACACCTCTCATGCTGAACTACATTTTATTTAAAGTGTAATCTTTAGAAGAGCACAAGACAATCCAGTTTGGTCCATTGGGTCCGCTGCCCCCTTTCGTGTGGCCAAGCTCAAGTCTGTCAATTTAGAGGATCATTTCTGTGGTGAGCGGCGGGCATTCCCTGATCCCTTGCCCTCCTCTCTGTAATGGACCTTGATTCCATTTCCTTTGCCCTGAAAAAGTTTTAGGGATGCTGTTGAGACTGGGCTTCCCTGCTTAGTCACTATGTGATCTCGAACAGCTTATTTTATTCTCTACAACTCAGTTTCTTCTTCTGTAATATGGCACCGATAGTAACTTCTAAGCAGCAGGCTTACACTGAGGGTTCACTGAGATGACGTTGTTTTGTGAATGCACTTTGCAAAACATAAAATGTCATGCTGGTCTTAGCTGCAGCATGGACGTCCACATTGGGCCACTGTGTTCACTCTGCAGGGGCCGGTCAGAGTGTGGTTCTTCACACATTCTGCTCCAATCTGTGGACGTCTGGGCTCTCCCACGTTCACATCGGCCTCCGGAGTCATGCCTCAGTACAAGTTCCTCTTTCCTGCATATCTGCCCTGAGGTGAAACTCAGCTTCTTCTCTGATTGGGGCAACACATGCTCACACACACACACACACACACACACACACACACACACATACTCACACACATGTGTGCGCACACACAATCACACACAAAGTGTCCATGTGGTGAGCATTCATGGCATGGAGGGAGGTTACAGGGGAAACCAAAGAGTCTGTTAGGAAAACGACAAATCACAACTGGGGGCTGACTGACAACCATTGTTCGGCCGTCCTGACAGTGACATAGTCCCACTGATTCCAGCTCCTGACATTGCTCTGGCTTACACCATCTTCAGGCTTCTCTCTTGTCCCCCTTTTCTCTGCCTTCCCCCATTTTTCTCCTCCACCCACCAACCCTGCTGTGGCCCAGCCATGCACTGATGTGCTTGCCCTACACAGCACCTTCCTCCCCAAGGGGTTGTTCAAATATTTCCCCAAAGACTCTTCATCCCAAAAAAGAGATTAGGCCAGTGATTTAAAACAACACTCTCACCTTGTAACACACTGAAAACAAAACAAAAAAACAAACAAAACTCACTGTTTTACTCTCTACATAAGAATATTTCAGACTTCTTGACACCAGATGTGTGTGTTATTGTTTTTTTTTCCCCTCACACTGAGCACTCCCCCAGCTCTCCAGACACCAGCTGGGTGTCCTACAATTCAATCCTGACACTAAGTGTCTGGAGTTAGCTGAGACCCCACAAGCTCGGGGCACAGTCCCACAAGACTGCCACTTCAGATGCCCGTCACAGGTCCAGTTGCCAGTTGTGCTTCTGACCATCTGTAACCTGGGGGCTCCTCAGCTTCCATAACTTGTTAGAACGTCTCATAGAACTCAGGAAGGCACTTCACTCACTATTCCTGGTTTGTATGCAAGGCACAACTGAGGAAGAGGCAAATGGAAGAGACACACAGGGCACGGTATGGGGGAGGGGTACGGAGCTGCCTGTCTGTCCAGGGGCACAGCTATCCTAGCCCCTCGGTGTCTTCCCCAACCAAGACCCTCTTGAATTCCTTCAGTTCTGGTTTTTGTGGTGGCTTCATTGCATAGGAAGAGTTTATTAAATCACTGACCGTTGGTGATGAACTCAACATCCAACCCCTCTCCTGTCCCTGGGGTTGGGGTGGACTGGAAGTACCAAACCTCTAGTCACATGGTTGGTTTACCCTGGCAACCAGGGCCCATCCTGTGGTTATCTAGGGGCTTTCCAAAAAATCACCTTGCTACATAAACTCAGGGCTTGTTATAAATAACAAAAGATGCTTCTTTCATTTTTATGGTTCTTATCACTAAGGAAATTCCAAGGGGTTTAGGAGTCCTGTGTTAAAAAAAGGTGACTAAGACCAAATAAATGTATAGTATGAATCACAGTATCACACACATCAACACCTGAGTACTCACTTTTTTTTTCACTGTTACTGTTTAGTAACCACATGTTCTTCATTAAACTTCCATCTTCAGGGCTTGTCTGACCCCTGGATCCTTCATGGTTCCTGTTCAGATCTGTTTTGCCGTAATGTTCTTCCATTTGACTACACTATGTCTAAGTTTGTGTTTACTTTTTAATTTATCTTGCTTGAGGTTGGTTATGCTTCCTGAATTTTAGGAGTCCTACGTATGTTCCTTAATGAAATTTACAAGCATCACCTCTCTAAATATGGCTGTTCCCTCATTTTCTCTTCCTCTGTTTCTGAATCTCCAGTTACGCTGCAGGACCTCATTCTGCCTGTTATTCTTCTCTTTCGTATTTTCTATTTCTTGCTTTCTCTGTTATGAATTCTGAACAATTTACTGTTATGCCTTTGATTTATGAATCCCTTTAAGTTGTGCCTAGTTCACTGTTTAACCCACCCCATTCACTGAGTTTTAATTTCATTACACATGTGTTTAATTTCTAAAAGTTTTCTTTGGTTCATTTGCACATTTTCTGATTTATTGTGATAGCATTTAGTTCGGTGTTCAAATTTGTAATTCAATGTTTGAATATTCTTATTTATTTATAAAACAATTAGTTTACAGACTAGAAGTGATAGTTAGATTATCTGAGGTATTTTTGTAGCTAACTGGTTAAAAAACTAAGACAACAGTTTCAAAATGGAGTCACTTATGCTAAGCCCCATGTTACCAAACCAAGACTTAATTACAGGGGTTTAGGGCAATATTACCTTTGAAAGAGCCAACAAAAATGACACAGCCATCTAGTTGAAGAGGGGACCTTGAGGGCACATTCCCACTCCTCCCAGCAGTACTTGCTCCGGTGACCACCGAGGATAGAGGGTGGGCAGGGTCCCACACTCCACAGCCCAGCTCGACCCACCTCTGTCATCCTCCAAAGGCAGCAACGAAGGTGAGGCCCCTCCTCTCTTGCCTCGGGTGCCACACACAATCAGTCATGGGGTCCTTTTCCTTAGAGGAAGTCAGCTGTAAGGTCCTCCCCCTTAGAGACCCACAGGGTCCAGTCCTTGTGCTTCTTGGGAATGGGTGTGGGTGAGGGGCAGGGCTGGCCACCTAGGTCACAAGGATGGGTGGGGCTGGGGGCTGGGCTGTAATAGCCAGCGCGTGGCTAATGCCTGCCGCAGACCTACACTCAAACTCACCATTCAAACAGTGTCCGGAAGTCAAGGGTTAAGACAAGGCTCACAGACTCTGGGAACACGTGTAGCCCAAGGAATGGGGATGTCCCAGCTATCGCTGGCCAGGCCTGGGCTCTGGTCACAGTTTGTCTTAGACTTTCCCTGACCATTTCCTAGGAGAACACATGGTCTTCCTTGTAGCTGTTTGTCACATGCACATCAGTCTTTCCTTTCTCCTTTGGGCCCCTCAAGCCCTCTATTCAGATTCACTAACTACACTCTATAATGTTATGTGGTGACTGTATTTTCAAATGTGAACTTTGCCGGGCAGTGTGGGGCTGCGCAAATGACGGCGTCTTCACCACCTCGGCCAGGCCAGGCCCACAGGCTGAGGTTGTGTCCAGTGCTCAAATTCCTGGGGCCAGCACACTTAAACCTTCACTCCCCAAACTAATCGAAAACACTTCCACTTCTGGTCAGTGCATTAGTGCACTCTGTGAAATGGGTCTGAGGCATTAAACATTATCACGGTTTAATTGCAAACATATTATCACTGTAATTAATTTATATACACATTGGCATATTCAAATGATAATAAAATAATCACTGTAAGCAGAGATTTGTACCTGTGTATATAATAACATTACTGATTGTTAACCTATGTCCAAAAGCAGCTGATCTGGCTTAAAATTAATTTTAAAAGGTAGAGTTTAATATATGTAGAATTGGAGCAAAGAAGAATCAAGTTCCCTAAGGTCAGATAATGGTTTATTAGCCAGACATGAAATTGACCGAAATGAGAAGACGGTTATAAATATTTTGGCTGATGCAGTGGGATAAGTTGAATAGAACTTATATTCCTTTCTTTTTTTTCTTAAAAAACCAGGACATGGAAACAACCTAAGTGTCCTTTGACGGATGATTGTACATATATACAATGGGATACTACTCAGCCATAAAAAGATGAAATCTTGTCATTTATGACAACATGGATGGATCTTGAGACTCTCAGGCTAAGTGACAAGTCAAATAGAAAAGGACAAGAACCATATGACTTCACTCAGATGTGGGATATAAAGCAGAAAGCAACAAATGAACAAACAAAGCAAACAAACAAAACAACAAACTCATAGACACGGACAACAGAATGGTGGCTACCAGAGTGTAAGGAGAGGGGAGGGGAAGGACAAAGAAAGTAAAAGGGGTCAAATAGTATGTGGTGACAGAAGGAGACTAGCCTTGGGGTGGTGAACATGCAAATGACTACACAGACGTCGTATAATAAAGCTGTGTACCTGACACTTACTTCATGTTATTAACCAGTGTCACCTCAAGAAGTTTAATTTTAAAAAGTCATGACATGGCTGCTCTGATGATATTTGGGAAGTGCTATGACTCTTAGAGAATCGAGATGAAATTCTTTTCTTGCTTCTTTTGGAAAGAACAGCTCTAACCAGGCCAGGCCTGGGCCACGTGGCTTTGTAATTATGCCTCATCGATGAGATGAAAAACTGTCGTTGGAGAAGGACACACTTTCCTGGAGAAAATTTAGAATTGAGTTCATCAGTTTCTGCCCTCTCTTCCAAAAGAACCTTCAAAACTTACAGGATTGCAGGCTATTGCAGATATTCAAAAAGAGAAAGAAGAACAAAAAGCAGTTGCTATTGGACAGTCCCTATTAACTGAAAGGCTCATCCAGCAGTCAGTGTCAGGGTAACAAGGTGGGAGGAGCTCTGGCAGGACAAGGTCGTTAAGGAAGGCCGGGGGCTGTGCAGCTGAAAGCCATCCAGGCATTGGAACAGGAAGGGGCAGAAGAGGTCAGTGCGGGCAACTGCCATGGGAAGACCAGACTGGCCAGTAAGTGGAAGGCTTTCAAAAGCATAAATAAACAGTCTCGTTAAGAGACAGATTAAGAAGGGGCTATCCAAATAATCATGAGAGAGACACAGGATAATTAGAGGAGGGGGTAGAATAGCAGGGGTGGGGGCAGGCGGTTGCAGGAGTATTCCAGTTTAGAACTGTTTAATTCTGGAGCTGAATGCGGCGAGCAGACGTAGTGTTGGCTGGGACCGGAGGAGAAGTGAGCTTGAGAGTAAGGACTGGCCTAGAGCTACCCCCAGTGCTCAGAAGAGGGAGGAGGGGGTGCCCTGTGGTGGGGTGGTCTTCCCAAAGACAAGCTGCAAAGCAGTTAAATTGACGGGAAACTGGATCTGGCAAGATGCACGTACTCTATGTGGAAGAAAGTGATGAAATGCACCCAAACACTGCTCTCCAGTAGAATTTAACACTGGAAGAGGTAGTCAGCTTATTCAGACCTCAACGTGTTCATTTGTGAAAAGCGAGCTAGCTGGCTCTTCTGGCCTTAAAGTTCAACTGAGCTAAGGGGGTCTCACTTTCATGACTGCACAGAGGAAAATGTCACGATGCTGGAAACGGCCGTAGGAAATATGTTTTCAGACGTGTCCTCGGGAGGCAAGTGCTTCTGTATGCTCAGAATGTCTCCGGGGTTTTCATTTTCTTGATCCCACCACTGTTTCTATTATAAAAATCTTTAAAGTTTGGGCCAAAGTAAAATCAGCAAGATTAAAAAAAAATTCAAATAACCTAAATAGAGCTTGAGTTAGGTATTCCTGAAAGGTTGAGTATGTGTGAATTTTTATGAATCAAACCTTATATTCTCATGCATCTGTTTTGTCATTTCAGTGATGCTTTTTCTTACCCTCTGATTGATTTTCACTGGACAGGGGTTCCGACAGTTCAGGTTACAGGACCTCTGTCTGTACTTCAGCTGGTTCATTATCTGTTAGTGCTGCCAGCTCTAAGGAACCCGGGAGGATTTGGTCAGGTGACTGGTCCTTTAGGCTGTTGTAGTCATCAACTACATTCTTCTGCTCTAATGTGGAGGCCCTGGAACTATTTGTCTTTAAGTGAGTACGTTCTATGTACACACACAGAGCAAGACGTCTGTGAACTAATTAAGAACAACTTTCTCTTATAACACTTGGTGACAATATGTGCCACAATAACACTTGACAATTAACAAGAGGTGTCCAGGCTCTTTTAGGGGAAGAGGACGTGTTAAAGGAACCCCCTGATCAAGTGAGCAGACCCGAAACAAATGGGACAGGCAGAAGAAGGAACCCAGCATTATAATGACTCGCTCGAACAGCAGCAGCACAAGTTAACACTTGGGGTCAGATAATGTTTCTGTAGTGTTGGATACATAAATTTACACTTAAATCCTCATAAAAACCTTTTGGAGGCATAAATTAACTAAATACTTCTCCCAACAACTCCATTTTAGACGTATGTCTAAAATGGAGTTGTTGAAACTGAGGCATGGGGAGGCTAAGGCTTTATCCAAGGTCACAGATAACAGGCAATGTACAGGTTATAAACTTAAACATACACAACGTTATATGTCAATTTTATTTAAAGAAAAGCTGGGGGAAAGTGGAGACAGCTGTGAAATCTAGTGCTCTTTAATTCAAAAACCCTCTGTCTAGGCCACTGAAAGTACCTGTTTCTCTCATCGGTTAACTCTGATAATCCTGTAAATAGCCTGGGAGAAGTCCCTAAATTAGGCAGCAGATTTGGGTCACGCCTTTGTCAGGTGACAGCGTGTACCACGTTTCAAGCACCATCACTAGATCCTTCAATGCTGAGGAGGTCTGAGAGGAAAAATAACAATTTAACATCACTCAAGCTTTTGCTCCTGAACAAAACCAGGTGAAAAGAAAGCATTATTATTATGTTTTTATTATCATAAGTGCAGGCTATCCCCTCCATGATATGTCCCGTTTTCTTTTCTCCACTGGATCGTTCTTCTCAAGTTCAAGTCATGCTTAAGCGTAACCCATTGGAAAAGCACAAGCACTCTCCTTATTCCTTGTTTCTGATTTCTCTCCACCTCACTGCTCTCTCCCCTCTATTAGCTGCCAGGCTTCTTTGGGAGGTAACCTGTGTTTGGTCGCTTCTCCTAGCTCTCCCTGGCGTCTGGGACATGCCGCTCCACAGGGTCCCTGGCGGTACCCCTCATCTCCTCACACATGTTCTCTTTTGTCACATCCTCCAGGGGTCTGTCCTGGTCCTTTTCTGTATTTCCCAGGGGCCTGTGCTCTTTTTTCATTGGTTTTGAGAACTCTCCTACTCTCCTGTCATTAAATATCACACAGGGTCTCGCGATGACCCAGGTCTAGATCTCCAGCTGCTAGTCTCCTCGCCTCGTATGTCCTCGAGACCCTGACACTCACTGTACCCAACACTAGGACTGTCCCTGTCGCCCCCAAGCTTGCTCCTCACCTGTGTTTCTCGGCCACTGACCATGCCAGGTGCGTCCAGTTGTCCATCACCCTCTCTCCCTGTTGCATCCTCGGTGAGTGCTGAGGCTCTTTAGTTCCCTCAGGACGCTTCCTACCAACTGGCTCCAAGCCCTTCCTTCGTTTCCCACTCCATGGTATCGTTGTTAGTTGTCCCGTCGTAATTAATCCTAACTGCTTGCCTGGCTCTGGTTATCCTTCCACCCACCTGTGCATCCATGTTAGGCTAGACTGGGTTCTTTAAAACACAGAGAAGATCTTTAGCAGAGCTCGTGGTTCCCATGGGCACGGGGTGGTGTTCCAGTTCCTAGGACCCGCCGTCTTCTCCAGCCTTACCCTCTCCTTCCATACTTCATTCCTGGCTCCAGGCACGTCTCCTCCTTCTGGGAACCCTTCCCAGGGCACGTGGGCTGAATTTTTCACTCTTACTCTATGTGTACTACCTACCACCTACACTTACGGTTTTCATAATTAGCTGTCCAGCTGCAGTGAGAGCCCGGAGGGCACGGCTGGCCCTTCCTGATTCTCTCTCTGCCAGCCCAGCACAGTGCCCGCCCATAGCAGGAGTAAACCAATGCTTCTAGAAGGACTGAAACAGCGTTAGGGTTACGATGTTGCCAGGATTGATTTGGTCTGAGCTTGACTTCCCTTCCCACCTACTTACCTGCCCTAGTCCTGCCCTGATAACACCTGCGAAGAAACCTGCACTTCTAGAAGAAAAGATTTTGTACACCAATGGCCTGTGGAAGCCAACGTGAAAACAACCGTTGCTGGCACATCTGGCATTTTTCGAACTGACTCTTCTTTCCCTGACATTTTCAGTTGAGTTGAGCAATGTTCAGATTCCAACCGAGATACCCACAGGCCAGCCCCATTCATCTTCAGATGACATCTGTTGAGAATTTTTCAATAACGTAATGGGTACGGAGCATGTGAGGAGCGGGATGATGGAGGGATTATGACATAGAAATGCTACCGCCGCGTGGGGAGGTGCTGCGCGTAGCGCTCTGACTTGGTAATTCAGACTAACGCAGTTTGCAGTCCTCGGAGAGGACAATAATGGTGCAGGGTAGCCTCCGGCCGGAGGCAGTGGCCGTGCCCTGAGGTGCCCTCGCAGGCAGGCAGGACATGCTTAGCCCTGGCTGTCTGTTCATTGGCTTTATGCCCCCTCACAGAGGTGTGGGAGGAAGGTAGCATTTCCTGTTTGTACGAAGGGACGTTTACCTGGAGAAGAGGGTTAACAAGAGGGCACATAGTTTCCTTCCTCATTTTCTCATTGCCGGCACCATGTACGACTCGTGGTATTTTTTTCTTGTTTTAAATTTATTTTCAATTACATGTGGTACACAATATAATATTATAATAGCTTCAGGCATAGTGCGTTGTGATTGGATTTTATATAAGTTATGAAGTGATCACCCTGATAAGTCCAGTACCCACCTGACACCGTACATGGTTATTACGATATTATTGACTCATGTTATGTCTTACCTTGGACATCCTTTGGTAATTTCTCGTTCCTCCAAAGAACTTGCTGAGTCACCAAAACAAGCATCAATATATATTTTTTCCAGTCTTTACAACATATCACCTGGGTCTCTCTCTCTCTACAGCCAACTAGATTTCACGATAGACATTGGGAGACACATGCTCCTCCACCAACTTTAGTCAGCCTCTTCCTGAGCCGGGCCCCACCTTGGCCTCTCCCGGCCTGCACAGGCCAGCTGTCCCAGAATCGTCCTAAGTCAGGATCCTTCTAAGAAAGCCCTTCCCTTGATGGCTCTCCCTAGGAACTTTCCATGCACTGCCCCTCATTCTGCATGTTGCCAGTAGCTCTCACCTGTCATGTCTGTATGAGGAGCCGGGCACTGGCCTCTTCTCTACTGCGTCGTTCAGGATGAAGTCCTCCTTCCCATTTTAGTAAGCATCAGGATAAGCTTTTTCTTTAATCATATGCCATAAAAATGATTTCCTATCTTCCTCACAGAGAGTTCTTACAAGTTTTGCTTCTGACAGGGACATATTTTACTGTCACAGTGACCTCATTACCAAGCCCTCTGACCACACATCTGACCTCAAGGACACTGAGTTTTTTTCCATGCTTTTTTTTTCATATCAGCACACTTACCTGATTCAGCTGATTGTTTCAGCTCCTGGTACTATTTTATGCCTGCAGTATAAAGGGGATATGACTTTCATAGTAAATGTCTTGTCTTTTCCTACATCAGAGAGTTTAATGACAAATAGCAACACAAATTATCTCTTGTTATACAGGGAAAAATAAATTTTAAAGAGTATGTGGATGGCTCAGTGTTCAGGAATAGTTACATGCAGTATATTATTTCCTCTTTCTACCTATGGATTCATTTCCAGTTGTAATAAAACAAGCCAATTTACTATAACAATGAAAAAAATTATTTTCCTTTTGTATTTTTGTACATTACAGATAATATTTTCAAAAATATTTCAGGACAATACAAAATATTTGTCCTACCCAAGGCAGCCCCCACCCCCCCAACACAAACATACCCCTTTCCAAAAGAACTATTTGGCTCCAATTTATATAAGGAAATTATTCATAGCAGAGTGGGCAGCTTCTAGATGTGATTGAGATCACCTTAAATTAGCAGCATCAGGTGGTAAGTAACACCCCCTACACTTTTTAGAAATATAGAATTAAAAATATAAAGAAGGAAAAACTTGGTGTTCTACCTAAAGGTGTAGAGTTGAAGCATTTACTTGAATGACTCAGGTCAAACACACTGAGGGAAATGGTATTACTGTTCTGAAGATTGTAGCTGAATTTCCTATTAAATTAACACAGAGAGCTCTTAAATAAACAGAGTGCTAACCTACCACCATTGGCAATTCTGATTCTATGGTACCGAGTTTTTAAAATTACATTCTCTAATGATTCTGATGATTTGACAAATTTGACAGCCAATGAACTGGAAAGGTCACGACTAGACCATGAAATCGCACCCACACTCATGAATGGGTTGTTGCAAGTCTGTTTCTAATAAACTTGAATGCAAGTCTGAATTATGAAATATTGGTCATTATAGATTTCAGAGACCTCAGAGACCTTAAAAATGATGCAGACCAATGATTACAAAACTGTGCTGTACTCCAGAGAAGAGGACCCAGTGTAAAAGCATGCCGAGGTGGAAAAAGCAACAATCCACACAAAAAAGAGAGCATCCCCATAATTATTTTTATAGTGTTCTTCTACCTAGATTTCCTTCAAATAATAGGTTTCTCTGCTTTGAAAAATGTTTGAGAGCAATCATAATCTAGACCAGTGTTTCTCCAGCCATGTTGAAATGCAGATCGTGGTTCAGTGATCCCAGTAGGATGGAGACTCTGCATTTCTCACAAGCTCCCAGGCAAAGTTGCTGCTGAAGACCCAGAGTCTGAGTGGTTACGATCTATACCATTGCTGTCAAATAGGAATAGAATGTAAGCCACATATGCAATTTTAAACATGTTAGTAGCCCCATTAAAAAAGTAAAAAAAATGTAACAGGGACAATTATTTTAATAGACGTTATGCAATCCAATATAGTCAACATATTACCAATAAAACATATAATCATTATAAAAATATACCAATGAGCTATTTTACTTTTTTTGTGTGTATCCTGATTCCTTGCAGTTTGATAGATATTTTACCTATCCGGCACATCTCAGTGTGGACTAGCCGCATTTCACGTGTCCAATGGCCACATGTTCTACCATATTGAAAAGTGCAGCTCTAGATCAAGGACAGAGCCAACCATCAAATGCTTTTCAACAACATTCCGATAAGGTATTCTCAGCCCCTTCTCAAACATTTCCAAACGACACGAATCCTACCGCTTTCTGAAGCTGTCAGGTTATAATGTCAGCGTCCCTATTTTTACCCCCTACCTAGGTCACAATTCCTGTCTGTCATTTCCATGTATTCCCTCCAACCCTGGCTCCTGGAGCTGCTGAGAATTAAGCTAATTCATTTTTGACATAAAATACTTTCAAATATGTTTTTGTGTTTTGTTCTTTCAGAGCTTCCCCAGCTCTTTTCTTCTCTTAAGCTGCCCAGGACTTAATGTCTTCCTTCTGACCTGTTTTTGAGTTGTTTTGCGCCATTCTTTTTCCTCTGGACATAATTCATCTCTGCCTCTTTTAAATTCAGAGCATGGAGTGAGTGAGCCCTTCTAGCTATGATCGGACTGGTGTGAAGTTCTTGTCATACTGCAGCCTGGGGCGGCTCAATACTTCCTCAGCAGGGACCCAGGGAGGGTCCTCCATCCAGAGTGAAGAAGTGCCCTGACGACGGCCATCCTAGGACCACTGGGCTGTGGCCTTCACGGCCTCCTGGCAAATACCATTGTTGTATAGCCAGCCCATTTTCTAAGCTGGAAAGATGTTTTGGATGCTAGTTCTATCATCAGGGGACATTATGATTACTTCAAGCTATATGTCATGCAAAAAATTTGGGCAGATTGACCTCAATGCCCACATCCAAGTGATGGCAATTTCCAGCTTGGCCTGGAGCCAGTGAACCACATCCTTGGGGAACTGTCTTTGAACTAGTGAGGAATCTAAATTGCATTAGCATGCCGACTCTGTTCCTCCCTCGTGTCCAGAAGGAAAGAGCATGATATTTTCAATTGTTTTGCTGACATCTGTGCTCAGCTGTTGTCTATGTTACGTTTCTCATCTAGAGACCCAGGAATCTTGTCCCCAAAGAAGGTGATGTCGTCTGCCCGAGGTCCTCGGTGAGCCCGGGTTAATGCGGGGGAGGGGGCTGCTCCTTTTCTCCCCACTCCCCACTCCTAGCCATCTTGTCCACCGCTGACCCAGCACTGGTGTCCCGCTCTCTGAACTACAGGCGCCAAACTCCCTTCTTCTCATGTAGAATTGCGACTGCACCTGTTCCTCTGACGTCCCCCCGCCTTGGCGCTGTTCCAAGGCTCTCGAGATCTGTGCTGTCCCTCTAACTTCTCCCACTGTCCCAGGACGGCCTGGAGGTCAGAAGTCACAGCTCCAAAGGCTCCCTCTTCCGGTCTATTTATGTAGGCTCCCATCCCCTGTTCCAATACTTCTTTGATTTACGTCTTTTAGTCCAAAATATCTTTGACCTCAACAATGAGTGTAGGAGCAAATTAGAAGCTGAGGAATTGGGTTTCTTCCAGTCATTTGTACAAAGAACGCCATCCACACTAAGCAGCGAGTGGAGGTTCTTTTCTTCCCACTCCATTCTTGGTCCTTCTGGCTTTTCCATAGATCCATTCAGTAAATAGTGTATTGAGTGGCTCCTCTGTGTAAAGAATTGTTCTCGGCACCGGAGACAAAATGAACAAAACCAGTAGAGTACCTGGTCCCAAGAACTTACATTCCAGAGGATTGTCAGGATCCTGGGGGTGTCAGATACTGATGGAAGATTCTAGGGATGGTTGGATAATTACTGCAGAAATTGGGAGTTTTCTCCGTTAATGAGAGGCACACATGTAAAGAAAACATCGTTATTCGTGTGTCATTTTGTTTCTCTTGGTTTACTGAGATATAGTTTCTTTAGGTCTAAGATGCAGATTGCATGAAATTACCAGTTTTCAGCCTTGACCCCTGGCAGCCAGTGTGATGACCTTGGTCATATTTTGAGTTCGCAGCTTGGAGCTAGTCACTGTGTTAGTTTTGCAGACATTATGTATAATGACATCATATTTTATGACTTTATTTTCAAAGCACATTTGAGACCCACAGCAGATAGTGATATGAGGTCAAAAATGATGTAACAGCTATCTGAACCCCTTTAAACTATATGTGCTTTTTCTTCCTGATGGTTTATCTAGCATTTATAGAACAGACATGCTTAAAATAAGGTTGAAAGCACAGAATTTTCAAATGTTAAAAATGGCTGATTTTGCTGGGTTGTTTATTCATTAAAATATTAATATTTCCTGAAAATGTTGTGACTGTATGAATTCCAGTTATGCACCAGTTTGTAGTTTTATTAATGCCATATCAAGGAAATATTCTTTGAACTCATATGTGAGACTATTCTGGCTTATAGTGGTATAAAGCATAATGTTATACAACTCAAGAGATCCCCAGACTCTCAGTTAATAATCATATGCCAACACCAATCACAAAGCTGTGGCACCTGTTGATCTTTTCCTTGTTTTACATATGAGAAAACCACGTAGTATATGAACATTATTCTTCTGAGCATTAGAAAATATGAAACAAATCAAAGAGAAAGGAAAAGAATAATAATTCCCTTCCAAAAGAATTCTCTTGCATTCTGTAAGTGTGAAATGTTTTATTTTTAAAGAAAATGTTGGCCTTTCAAACAATGCAGAACATTCTCTATCATGGTCATAACACAAAGAAAAAGCGTTACGTGGCCAACACACACATATTTGAATATTCAGCTTATACAGAAGGCTGTACTCCTAAACTGAACCGAAATGCATTGCTCATTGAAAAGTGATGTCTACACAGGGACTCAGAGAAGAGCAATCAGATTCCCCGACTACCGGAGCCTCCAGGAATCCAACCTAAGGGGGAGCTGACCAAACACAACTGAGGTGCGTGCTAAGGATATTGTCATCCGTCTGTCTTTGCGACAACAGGTCAGCAGTGCTTCCTCCTTGTGGCTGCGAAGGTGAGTAAGGGGTGAGAGGGAGAAAATATGGCCAACTCAGTGTTACCTCTTTCAGAAAGGGGTGTGCAGAGACAGAGAGAGAGAGAGAGAGAGAGAGAGAGAGAGAGAGAGAGAGAGTTAATTGTCCTAGTTTGTAGTAGAGTTATTCAACTCTTCAGTTTAATTAAGAATAAGAACCTAAGTACACAGCACGTATTGCTACCACAGATTGTCTGAAACCCAGTTTGGTTGGAGATCTTCCTGGGAGGCTGGGCGTCAGCCTCTCGCGGGGACCTGCCCGCTGTGGTGGCAGTGATGCGTATGCAGGGCATGTGCTGAGGTGCTGGGCTGCTAAAGCGCCAACTTCACCCACAGAAACCAGTGTGCCATTCACGGGGAGGCCTGAGTAGTGTGTGTTCCTGGGCACGGTTAGAAGTATTCTTTCAAATTTGTGGAACACGTTCAAAGGCATTTTTAATATTGCTTTCATTTAATTCTGGCACAGAGAACTCCGTCTGCAAAATAGTTTCCCGTAAATCCATGTTAGTAGCTTCTTACAAAGAAGGGGAGGAGACAGGAAAAAATGTCAGTTATGCCTTTCATATTCCAAAATGAGAGTGAGTAGAGCTCCGCAAAACAACGCGGAAGAGGTTACAGACAAAGCACACGTACCACAAGCACCAGGGCTCAGAGGAGCACAGTTCGATGCACAGTTCAATCGAATGTGCCGGAAAATGAACGACTGCATTTCGTTGTTGGTTTCTGCCTGGTCCCACCTGCTGATTGGCAGGAGCCAGGTCACATTGTCCATAGTGTGTTGAGGTCAGGCTGATTCGGGGACATCCACAACCCTTTCCCTGCAAAGCTCTGGCCCCGGGGAGCCCGCCTCCCTGCTTCTTTCCATCAGACACAGCTGACTTGGGGCAGTGGATGGGTCACCATCCCCAGGGCGGGGTGGGTGGGGGGATCGTCATGCTGGAGCGTGAGGACCTCTAGCCTCTGGTCCTGGCTCAGCACTCATCCGAGGCCCTGCTCACCCTGCTGCATTCCCCCTCTGGGTTGTATGACTCCTGACCTGGTCTCTCTCTCCTATGTGCGCAGAGCCCAGGGCACTTCCCCTTTGGCCATTCCCCTGCGAGGGATCATTCATGAGCTGCCGAGCCATTCGGCAGTGCAGGGACAGGGGCAGCAGTGTGCCCTCTTCTCCTGGCTCCCTGTTCTGCACCAGCAGCCCCTCTCTCCAGTTCCCCAGGGAGCTTGTTCATTCCACACCGTTCAGAGGCCGGGAAGGCTCAGGGGATCTCAGCTGGGGGCCTCCCCCAGTTCCATAGAGGTGGCAGTGCCAGGTGAGTGGGTGGCCTGGAGCAGCCTCCCCACAGAGTCCCCAGAGAAGGGGAAGGGTTTACTTCTTTCTTTGGGGTCCCTACACTTAAGGCTCACGATTCCTCTCTGGGCTAAAGTCCTCAGAGGAAACTGGGAGGTCGGTCACCTTGAAGTCCACACCTCCTCCTTGCCACAGTCTCCATGCGCCTCGGGGAGGAGCTCACCACCCTCCCCTGCCTGGGACTGACCTGAGACTCCATCAGGCCTGGGCCTCAATGGGGAGCCAAGGGGGTCACTGATGAAGGCCGTGGGCCACCCTCTCTCCAGATCACAATGTGCTCACTGAGCTGAATTTGGCTGCAAGGGCTCTTCTGCAGCATTGACAGTTGACTATCACCAGGGACTGTCTCTGTGTTCCTTCTATGACAAACACCACCCCTCCCCAGGCACAGACACGTCTCTGGGAGAGAAGGGTAAAGGCCTCGTGCTCACAGTGGTCCAAATGAAAAGCACATTGGTAGTTTGAAATATCAGTATACAGAGATGTGGGGAAACACAGCTGTATCCATCAACTGATGTTTTGGGAGACTGCCGTGCGACGTGCCTGATACGTGCATGGCAAGGAAAGGGCTAATGAGAGCAGCCCACTGTTTACAACTGAAGGATGGTCTCCACAGAAGCACGTGTAAACTCCTCCCCCTGTTTCAACTGGTGGATGGTGTACAGGACATGCTGGCTGCACATCTGAAATGGAAATTCGCTGAGCTTCAAAGCCATTCAGAAGTATGACTGCAAAGGAAATAGCGGTCCTGT
Organism: Rhinolophus ferrumequinum; assembly: GCF_004115265.2. Classification (NCBI taxonomy): domain Eukaryota; kingdom Metazoa; phylum Chordata; class Mammalia; order Chiroptera; family Rhinolophidae; genus Rhinolophus; species Rhinolophus ferrumequinum. The sequence continues at coordinate 2,389,373 of NC_046290.1, forward strand.
GATTAGAGGAAATGAAAAGGAGGATGCTGAGAAACGGACTAAGTGTCCTTATTCCATGGACACTTTTGATTTAATTTAAAATTGGAAGTGAAACTGAAGACAAGGTTTTTGGGAGGAAGTCATAGCTGTGGGTCCAGGAGTAGCCCCAGATGTGGATCCATGCCTCTTATTTGCGTTGACCTTGAAAGTCCACGTCCACTTTCCCACACAGTGACAAGCAGTGAGCGAGCAGGAGAGTTGTAGACCCTCTGAAAGGGTACACCTCCAGACATCACCCAGAGACAGGAGTGCATGTGGTGGGGTGAGGGGGCCCTTCCTGAATCGTCAATCACTGCAGCCGGTTGGGACCTTGAATCACCCCACCAGAGCAGCCTGAGTTTTGCTCATAATCAATCAACACTCCCAAAGAAATCATGTGCGACCAGCAGCCCCTCCACCTGCAGAGAACTTGGTCCTGGAGCCTCAACACCTTCCAAGCCGCGCCCCCCATGGCTCCTGGAAGCACCCTCACCTCCCCCGACATCTTCTATGGCTTCAAATGGCAGATACGCACCGCAGAGAAAGGAAGGTTGTGTTGAACAGACTGTGATGGAAAAGTGCTTCCTGAGTCAAGAGGCAGGGCTGTGGCCATCGAGTTGGTAATTAAGCAATAATCCCCCGAAACGCAGTCATTACCAGCAGTTAATGACGACTTGGTTGGTTAACAGCTTGACCTGAAGCGGAGGGTTGTTAACACTCCATCAAACGCCTTGTTAAGAGCGCTGGGTTTTATGGAAACACACTTGGATCGCAGCTGGAGAGCTGTGCGGGCATCGGGCATCCCCCAGTGGCTAATGACTGGGGTTTTTCCATCAGTCAGAACACCGGGCACATTCCATTATGTTTATATAATAGTTGTTAACTGCCGCGAACTGGTGCCACCGCGTTTGGGGACTTGACGTGACACTGGGTTCAACTCCTCCCCTCCTCCTTGTGCCAAAGGCATATTTTGTTGTTGTTATTCTTCTTTGTTATTGGCGTTGCCAACATTTCAACCTCTGTGATTTATCTAAGGCTAACTTGAATTCTAAAATGTAAGGGATTGCTCGAGAAAGGCAAGGCATGTCTGGTTGATCCTGGGAACGTGCCACTTAATTTTGGATGGGTCTGTCAGGTTCCACATTTGGAGCTTTGTTTTGTCACCTTCCAGGACTTCAGGTCTTTTCTTTGAGGGCAGTTGGCAATCAAAGTAATTGTCATCAGAAGCAGTTTGTGGTTCATTCGCACGAAGGAAGCTTTCAACTTTCAGATGCTGTGTTGCTAAACCTTATCCCCAAGAGCTTGCTGTGGAAGCGTTTCTTTTCCCCACACTTTGACCGAAGTGAAAGGTGTGTGGTTGACAATATCAAACTGTCTTTCCTGAAGTCCCATACTCAAGGGAGAGACCTGCAGGAGTGACTACGCTGCAAGGTGGTGGGGGTATCTGAATGTGGGGTAAGACCCTGGAATTCTCTGTGACCTGCGCAGAACCACAGAGCTCCTCACCTCTCTACCATTCCTGGAGGAAAGAGTTCAAGCAATGGGACGCACTTGGAGATGCTCAGTCCGGCCACTTCTGTCCACATCAGGTCAATTGCACTGTGTCCTGGACCTGCTAAGCTACTATCCCAGGAACCCATCCCTTTGTTGAGTCTGTCAGAGGCATCCAGAATTCATTACCATACTAATGGAGGACGGGCTCCTCTGGACCTCCGAGTTTTGTCTGTACAGGGGCTTCCTGGGGCGTGGAGGAGGGGCCGGCCTTTGGAACAGGCGGCATTCAGCGCGTCGGTGCAGATGGGCCAGGCCCTTTGTTCTGCTCGCCCGGGAGGCTGTTATGGGAAGCAGCCAACCTGCCTCTGTCACAGGGAACATGGTCGCGCCATTGTGTGCTTTTAATTGTTACTATGTACATGGAATCCGAGGGGCCGCTGTGGATATTGAGTACAAGAGCACGGAGCCCTTTGCCAGACCAAACAGATGTCCTGTGGCGCTCCCACATGCAGCCCCAGTCACCTTTTGCTCAAAGAAGGATCCTTCTGACAGAGCAATTAAAAAGTATGATTTATTTACAAAACCGTCTATAAGGAAGCCCAGGAATGATCTATCTCTGGCACTTTCCCATGTGGCTGTTTTAACAGGTTCTTCTACAAAGAAGCAATTATTTGTGCCCCTGTGATATGAGGCAGGCGGACCGCTAATTAAAACACTGACCACTGCACAACATGAAAAGAGAAAGGAGGCCAAACTGTACGTCCTGTGTTTAAGCGTCACTTCCCCGGCTACTTGCCGAAGCGCCTGTCCTACAGCCCCGGGCCCAGTGTAGGGCATTCTGCGTGGTGGCAGCCATGCTGCTGAAAGGCAAGGAGTCTGCCTGTGCCAGAGTCTGTTTCTATGGCTTCATTACAACGCCGATGCTTGGTTAGGTTTAGACCGAGATACGTTTTTCTTTTGGTTCGTGGTTTATTATCTTGTTTTAAAGTGAGTTTAAAGTGAATGACGTTTCAGTCAACCAGGATCAAGACCTGGGTTGGTCCTAGTTCCAAGGTCAAGACCCATCCCGGGCCCATCCTTCTCATCCATCGGTGGCCTCCCTTCTCCCACCCCCCAGCCCGTCAGCCCCCAGCCCCTTATGTGCATGCTTTGCCCTCACCCCAGAAAACCCCAGGCATGTCTCTCCCATTCATCCTCCAGGGCCTCCCTCTGGATTCTCTGAGCTTCTGTCCTCATGACAGAGCCCGTCTGCCTCATCCCCCTGCCTCCCGCCCCTCGCTACGGAGCACGTCTCTCCAAGCTTGGCGGACAGGTGGGTCATAGCACTACGGATGTGTTTTGCTTCCCACGTTGCTTCATGGAAATTTACTTTCCTTCCTTTCAAGGAAGGGCTCAGTAGAAGGAAAAATGCCTCCCTCTCTGCTGTCCTCACAGCATCAGCGTGGCCCAGCCCTCAGCGAGTCATGAATGAATGCCCGGCATACGTTTCCTTCAACCAGCCCAGATGTCGGCTGGAATTGCTCTGGCTCTAAAACCTTTAGACATGAAATCCTTCTCTGTTGATGTAACCTCATATTCTTTTCCATCTTCTTTACAAGACACCATGAACAAAAGACGTGGACACGGAAATGTGTTCTCCACTTTCCAGCGGTGGTCTATTGACTGTCAGACAAGAGACGGTAGTTGAAATGTTCTTAGACTCCAACCTGCTCTAGGACTTTATTCTTGTTTTCCACTGCATTTTTCTTCGAATCTGGGGTCTATTACACTCGTCCCCGATGGGCCTCTGAGGTCCTGGTCCTCAGAGAGCTCACAGCCCAGGGGGACAAAACTCCATCGCTGGTTTCTTGGAGGAATACCTGACCTTGCTCTGAGTAGAGCCTCACCCACCCCCCGCGCTCTTGGTGCCCTTCACTCCTGCCACCTGTGCCGAGCAGTTTCCTCTTCCTCTGACTGCATTTCACTCTCCATACAGCATGGCCTCCTCTCCTCTGGTACTTCTGGGAGAGAACAATCCATTTCTTGGCAATCTTTAGGGGCTAGGCACCGGTGGGCACCCCTGATGTTGGCTTCTGTCCTCATCCTTCAGGAGCCGCTTGCTCAGGTGTGTCTCCAGGGTGACAACCCACAGCCCTTCTCACAGAGGTCGTCCCTCATCTTCCAGCCTGAGCTTCTGAAATGGAGTGACCGGGACTACCCAATGCCTGCTGTGTTTTCAGGTTAGGGGTGCTCGCCAGAGGGCTTTTTCCTTTCATTTCTACGCAGTGGCTGACCGTAGGCCAGCCCTGCCCGTCCCTGTGAAAGATCCCTTCCCTGCTCCAGTCTCTTACCTCTGTGGCAGCACTCTCGACCCCTGCGGCAGCAGCTCCTTCCTCCCCACCCCGAGTCAATCCTGGTTTTCAATCTCTTCTCCTCTCTTCACAATATGTCCCTTGGGATCTCATCCTCTCCCACCTTCTGCCACCACCTCTACGGGAAGGACTTCCAAGTGACACACTTTTCTCTCAAGCCACAAGCATGGATCCCCACATTTCTAGTGAAGATAATCGGTAATTCAAAATACAAATGTCTCCAGCCAGAATGTAATAGTCTGTGAATTATGCATTGCTATGACACACACAGGGGTTATTGCCGCGCTGGTCACATGATGAAACCATCATCATCTTCCCTGGTTTTCAGTTTGCAGGTGACCATGTCTCCCATCGAGCCAGCCTAAAATCAAAGAGGAAAAGCCATGACTGCACACTCATCATGGTTACTTGTTATCCTTGGTTTTGTGCTCACTTGTCTGGCCTCAATGGATTCGTCCTGCAAATAATCACACTGTGGTATGAAAAACAGGATGTCAGCAGTGGGCAGAATCCATCAATTAAGAGGTGTGAGTTAAAGGAAGCAGAGCTTTCATGTGCCCACGTGTCCCTGCTCCAGACTAGCATAGCTGCGGGCAGGCAGCGCAGAGCTGATCGCCTGAGGAAAGTGTGTAGGCGACGTTCATTTGCACAACCGCATACCTGAAAGGCTCCTGCACAGTCTGTGTTTCTGGCCACAACAAAACACCGGCTTGACGCTGAGACACAATGCCACACTGGACAGAGTTCAAAGGAACAGCGTGACAATCACATGGTGTGGAAAAGGACGGCAGTGCCTGCCACCTTTTGTCCATGGCTGTTTCATTGGGACAGAGGCTGGCCAGGCTTCACTCTTTCAGGATTTCTCATGGTGCATTGACCTTTTCTGCAGAATCAAGACCAAATCAGAACGAGTTAAAAAGATGTGTCAGGTCCAATTCAGACATACTGAAGCACATAGTCAGAGCCAGACAACATGAAGGGTGCCGTTGCCTGGGGACAATCCAATTGACCTATTTTTCGTGGTTTCCCTTTGTTTCTGCCCTTGCCGGAGGCACCTCGGCAGTCCTGATATAGAGGGCCCCTGAAAGAGGAATGGCTCTGACGGCCTGCCCAGGGTGTCTCTGGGCACTGTGGTGGAGAAGGAGTTCTTTTTGCAAAATGCTGTGTGAAGGGCTGGAATTCAAACTTTCATTACTCTTTATAGCATAGTCCTTCCCAGAATTGCCTGGGAGCTCTGTGATATCTGTGACCAAGACTTAATAATGTTCATAGAGTAAGAATAAACACACACCTTGTAAGGAAAGTAGAAGCTCTATTTAAACTTCTATTTAGAAGGTGGGGAGGGAGCAAAGAGAAGATGAAGAGGTTGGAGACAGTCCCGCAGGGCAGAAAAGAACAGGGAAGGTCCTCCAAAGAGAGGCTGTGTGGCCTTTCTCATCCTCATTTTTCCTCGGTTGGCCCTCGCCCTTTCACCTTCCCTATGGAGACAAACCTTCAGGTCTCTGGGAGGAAAACAGATGCGTGACATGGAGCAGAGTCTCCTTGGTACCCACTCCAAGAGAAGGGTGTATTGGGGTTCTCCAGAGAAACAGACCAATAGCGAGTGTATCTAAATATAGAAAGGGATTTATGACGAGGAGCTGGCCCACGTGATGATGGAGCTGGCATGTCCCAAGGTTTGCAGTGTGTGGACCCGCTTGAGACCCAGGACAAGCCATGGTGTCGGTTCTGTCTGCAGGTGGGAAAGGATGCTGTCCCAGCTGGCAGGCAGGCAGGTGGAGCTCCCCCTAAATCGAGGGGAGGTTCGTCTCTCTGTCCCACTCAGGCCTTCAGTGGATTGGGAAGCCTCCACCCACGTCATGGGAAGGACAATCTGCCCCACTTGGTCTATCGATTCAAATGTTACTCTCATCCAAATACCCTCATAGACAAACCCAGAATTACATTTGACCAGATGTCTGGGTGCACGTCACCTAGTCAAGTTGACAGATTAAATCCAATGTCACAGGGGTGTACTCAGCAACAAGGACATGTTGCTGCCAGAATTTTCCTCCACCACTGCATACATGCCTCCCAGCCAGAAAGGTCTTTGTAAGGGTGTCAGAAGGAGAAGAGGGGGCCCGCCCCTGTATCTGAGGCAGTAGAACGGCTGAATCTTCTCGAAATCCGTGGCTGAAGATCATTATGTGGCTTAGAGCCTTCATCTAAGGAATCAAGTGATGATTTTCTTTCAGAATTAAATTTTTAAAGTCTCCCTTGATGAGCAGACATGTGCTGAGCTGCCTTCTCTCAGACAATAGGAAGTCAGAGTGTATTTCCTCTTTTGCCATTGTTGCCAAGAAATGCAGAATTAAATTCACTGTAACTAAATTACAACAGATATTTTTAATACTGATTTTCTCTCCCTTTCTGTGTTTTACAGTCATTTTTGAATTTCCACGTAAACATCTTATTATGCGTGTCTCTTTTTATTTGCAAATAAACTAAGGACATGTATCGTAAAACCTTTCAATATTTTTATGTATGCCTATCTGCATGAAACCTGTGTTCTCATTTACAATTTCATCCATAGCTTCGTGAGACAACTTGGCAGGTCATGAGTGAGCGCCAGGCTTTCTCCTTGCGCTCCTGTTCTTCTTACCTGGGCTGCGCTTTCTCCCTGTGTCAGGTCACGGATAGAAGGTTATCAGGACATAGAGGATCTTCAGTAAAGGGTTCAGGCATCAAGCCCTCTTCCCAACAGCACCTTTGTCCTTTCCTAAACATTAATGGATTTTTCATGGTTTTCATATGTTCTGGTCAAATTTTCCAAGCTCTCCATTTGCCTTCTTCTGAAACACTGTGTAACGTCGTCCCTGCTTTTGTAGAACAAAGGCACTGATGATGTCTGCAGGATTCAGGCAGTTCTCACCATTGTGCATGGATGGCTGGAGTGCTGGAGGCCCCTGGAGCGGGTGCCAGCGTGAGGGGCCATCGTTGCGCGGGGGCCCGGGGTCTTCCCACTTCCCAGCCCTCTGTGCATGGCCAAGTCCCCTGACATTGCAACCCCTTTGTGTCCTCATCTGTAAGGGCGGGGTTGGGAGTACATCCTCCTTCCCTGCATCTTTAGCATAATTTAAAATTCAGTGGCATTTGAACAAAGAAGAGCAACACTGAAAATCGGGAAACTTAATGGAAAAGGAGTTCCTATGGAGGTGGGGATTTGAGAAACCCACCAGCAGTGGTGCGAAAGCCATACACCAAAGCAACCATCATTCTGGAAGACGCACCCATCTGTGCAGAAAGCCCCTGTTCCTGGGGAGACCCAGGTGCCCACAGATCGGGACGACCCCCCCTACCACTCGGCATTGGTCTGTCATCCGAACAGCACGTCTTTGCTTAAAATTCTGACAGCTCTCAACATGCACATATCCCCGGGGTAAGAGTGTGTCATCTTAGCAAAAATGAGCAATCTATTAAGTTAATAAAGACCAGCTTGAAGGGGAGGGTGCAGGTGGACGTGGGCACAAGCGTCCCATCTGCAGACACAGGAGGGTGGGGAGGGAGGGACAGGGTGCAGAGGAGGCCCCCTTCCCACCCCAGAATCACACGGAGGAGCGCTGCCCACACTTGGCTCTTTCCAGGCCATGCTCATCTAAGGGGTACACTGCAGCAGCTGGAAAATAAACCGGGCTTTTCCTCAGTGAACGTGTGATCCTCGCAGGGCCAAATATTTTGTCAATTCATTTGGCAACAAATGGTTGAATATTAAGCCAATTTGTTCCTCTCGCTTGAAAGTAAATTCTGGATTCAGACCATTAGAGCTACTCTTGAGAGAATATGATAATGGAGGTTTTTGCTAGTGAAAGAAACTCTCCCACTATAATATTGAGACACGAGCTGTGGAAAACACTCCTTTATTTTCATACTGGATGCCTTGTGATTCATATTCATGTTTTTCTGTGCAAGGCTTTTTATTTTAAAAAGTGATTAAAACAAGGGTTTGAACGTTCATCTCTCTCCTTCCTTGGTGTGAAGAAACAGGCATATGAAGTGCAAACTGAAAACAAGACAATTGAGTAATGATTCCAACTTACAGATTTGTACAGATGAAGCTGTAGTATCCTTCCACAGGATATTCTGAGTACAGGGATTAATTTTCTATCTTAAGACATATTTGTGTTTTTTGAAAATCTTATTTATTTAAACCAATTTTATCTTGAAATTTCTAATGACAGTACAGCCACAAGGACGCATACGATCTAAATAGACATTTCTATCTCAGAATGAAGCAGGAGACAGTTTTGCTCAGGCTCTGTCCTCTGTGAGTGTGTGTGTGTGTGTGTGTGTGTGTGTGTGTGTGTGTGTGGCATCAGTTATGTCTAACATCTTGCACCAATGTCAAAGACAGACTTACCACATGCTCTTGGGGAAATGTACAAAGAGCCACTTCCTCCACGTTTTCCTTAAGGAAAGTCCTCAAATTGATGGCAAGAAGGTGTGGTTGGGGACCCATCAAAGTGCGTTCTCCTCCCGGAGACTTATTAGCTGTAGAAAACCACACAATTATGTCCCTTCTCCTCGCCCACTGTCCTCACCTACGAAACAATGGCCCCTAAAAGAGGACATGTGAAGGTCAAGGATTCCATGCTCTGTGACGGTTTGAATCACACTAGCCAGCCGGTCTCCCGGAGGGCTCTGAAGGGATGGGAGAAGAGACAGCCGCCTTTCTCAGCCGCTAGCCTGATGGCTGGATCTACCTGCTGCAAGTAGGAGGAGAAGGAAGCTCAGAGCCCCCTGGAGTCAAGAGGAGAAACGACGCTGAGGACCACGCCCCCGCCTGTGGACAGGCTGACACGTCCGGACAGAGTCGTGCTGCCGTCTGTCGTTTCCATGAAAGTAATGAGGTCATCCCTCTTGTTAGAGGGGCCGCACTACTTGGTAGAATGAGGAAACTGGGTTGCTAAAACTTTACAATAACGCAGATCTAGGTTCAAACATCGGCAGAATTTCTTAGCCTCAGTCTCTTCATTTTTAAAATGGGGATGGTATTATCGTCCTTTAAGGGTTTTCAGAGGGCTTAATAAAAACTATGAATGCATGAAAAAAACATCCTGTATGATCTTAATAAACTGTGACTGTAATCAGTCAGCTGTAGTGTCATAAACATCCTCAAACTCAGGGACTTTAAACAATAAGCATTTATCATTGCAGACATGTCTCTGGGATCAACAGTGGTTTGGCTGGTGGGCGCTGTGGGGAGGCATCCAGGTGGTATTGACAGGGAGGGCTGGGATGGTAGGCTTCTCTCTAGGTGCTCTCTTATTTCCAGCAGGTTAGTCTTGCTTTATGTCAGTGCTATTGGGCTCCAAGAAAGAGAGAGAGTGCACAGCTGTTTGAGCCTCAGAACTGATACATCACCTCCCCATTTACTATTGGCCAAAGCAGGTCATGAGATCAGCCTGATTCAAAGGGAGGGGAAACTTAGGCACCGCGTTTGAATGAAAGGGCAGCCAGGTCACGTGGTGAAGGTGATAGCACAGTCAGGGTGAGTCAGTCCACCCCAGTGTTTGATCACCACGCTCAACTTTCTTGAAATTTCACTTTCTGATAAGTCACGTAAATGCCTCTGGCTGGTGCTTGTGAAAACAGTGGCTCTTGAATTTTGAATGTGCAGTGGTTCTTGGCCTCAGAATCGTGCCCTGTCTCACTTTCAAATACGACAGGGATGCAAGCATGCAACGAAAACATTTTTAATCTATCAACCGATGTTTTATAATGACTTTGCCAAGCAAAGGTTGATGACATCAAAAACCATATAGACAAAACACAGAGTTCTTCTCATGAAAATACCTCTATCATAAACCACATGAACATACAAATGTGCTGATTTGCTTTCAGCTTTTTAGGGGAGCTATTTTGAGAGCCAGAGAAACACTATCCTAGAGTATTTACCCTGACTTAGGCCTGGATAGCAGTTTCTTCAAGATTATATATGATAGCTTTTCACTAAAATTTCTGCATTTTACAATTCAGTAAAGGATCAAATAATTATTGGAATCAGTACCACAATCAATGCTGATATGGAAGCAAAACAGCAGTCCATACAACAATTGCCCTGCCTTTGCAGTGTGTACAGGTGACCTCATCGGCTACGTGGAAAGGAACAGTGGGGACAGCATGGGCGCTGCCGGGACCACAGTGGAGCTGCTGGATTGGGCTCCACTCCGGGCATCCAGCGCTGCACTCCACAGTTCTCCCTCTGCTTGGAGCCTGGCACAGACCTACTTTCACAATACATTTAACATTGTGCTTTGTTTCTCAGGCCCTTAAAATGTGGGGACGACATTTGGAAGAGGTTTTAGAGATAGGATTGTGCAACTTCAGAACCTGCAGACAATGGCGCGTACACAGATGTCTCAAATATCCTCAGAAATAATTTCACTCTCTTGTCAGGGCTGACTGACAGCTCTAATACATTCCTACATTTTAAGCAGACGTGCATTTCATATGCACTTGCTCTCCTCTCCTGAGCAGAGTGGAACATCTATTGTCAAATGCATAAAATAACATTAGAAATGCAAACTTGATGTAGCCGATGGTAATGTGTTATTTGAAACTTATGAACCCAAATGAGGGCTTATATTCTCCAAATTGAAATTTATAGTTTCATTTTAGAGTGCTAACCTGAATATGGATTGGGCATACACATGCTATTATAAAACAATGGAAAGCAAAGGAAAACAATGCAGGTAAGGGCCGGCCATTGAGAGGCGGTCATGCAAATGCACGGGCCTCAGATGTAAAACCAGATCCTGCTACCTGTACAGATGGTGACCAACTCAGGCAGACTTTGTGCAGGAGATATGCGGTCCTGGGCCTGCTGGTGTTTTATTTGCTTTTACATTGTGTGATTTAAACGTCAAACCAAACCCCAACAAGGAAATCAGTGGTCACTGTCTTTCACATCCTCCAGATCATTAAACAGATCGTAAGAACCAGAAGTGCCATCGTTGACATCAGATGGCCCCTCTGTTCTATCAGCATGTGATTGATGGCTTTGTCTGTCACCTCGGCCACATTGTTGTAATACACTTTACTGCACTTGGAATTCAAGTCAATTCACCCACAAAACATAAAGGCTCAGCAATGCAAATGAAGCAGGATAAGCTGCCTTCAAGGAGCCTGCCATCCCAGCCAGGATGTGGCTATATGCACACTTCGATGTGTCACAGTGTAACACAGGTGACAATTTAAAAAAATAAACCAATATAAATAAAATAAAAATGTAAAACAAACATAAAACATAAATTTAAAAAATTGCAAACAAAATCAATGAAATGATAACACTGCATAATGATTGCAATCTGAAAAACAGGAAAAAATGAAAAGGACAATTGAATGAAATTTGGTAGAATAAGACTTTAGGAACTCTTGAGTATTTAAAATATCCTAACTCTTAATCTTTAAAGTAGCCCCTTGCTATTCCCCCTTCCTCACCCCCCGAGCAATCCTTGACATCGTGTTTGGGTGAGAAGACCATTGGTGGTCTCTGTTCTGCTTCTGAGATTGTTCTGGAAGGTGTGGTAATTGTGGGCCTGTGTTCCGTCTGCATAGCTCCTGTGTTTCTCTGATTGACTTGAGGTCCAGCCTGCTCTTGGCCTGGGCAGAAGCTGTATCTCAGGGGCTGCTTGGTGACACATCTCACTTTGGCGTCTGGGCCTTCCCCCAGTCATGGAAGTTCTCTGCGGCTGAGCCATCTGCAATGCTCTTCCATGCTGGGAAGGGCACTACAGGGTGAAACGGGAAACAGGAAACAGGAGAGAGAAACCGATGGCAAACTGGCTGTGGCTCTGGGAGCAGGTTCTCCCCAAGTGAGGGCAACGAGAATATCAGAAATAGAAGGAAAAGGGCAAACCCCAACTTCCAGTTCCTTGTAGGAACAGCACAGGGTCCAGGATAGAGGCTATTGGCCTCGAGGGCGTTCCTGCTCCGGCCATGGTGGGCACAGCTGTTTCCAGGGCCCAAGCCTGCCATGGGCAGCTTCCTGAGAGAAATGAGTCTGGTCAGGATGAAATAAAACAATGGCAGTATAATCAGTGATCACGATTATCCTCCCGTCCTGTCGTGTGGGGTCCCCATGTCTGCCTGACAAAGTATCAGAGCTCAGTTTCCTCTGGAGTGTTAAGCCCGAGTTGCAGAAATGTGCAAATGCAGTAATTAATGGCCTTCTCCTAAGACCATGGCCAAATTGCCAAAAAGACATGAGAGAACTGACAAGTGCTTATTAAAGAATCAAGATGCTTGTCTCTTCTGCAGGGGAGACACCACGGGGGCCCTGGTGATGCGTTGACCAGCTGGACGAGTTTCCCATTCACTCGCTCCTTCCTGGGGAGCTGGGTGGGCAGACCAGTCCCTCGCCCCACTGGCTTCTTTCTTTTCCCATCAATTCATGTTCTTCGCTCTTCTCTGCTGAGCCAAGACCCAACGGCTGTGTGATGAAGTAGTGTGACCATCTGACCGTGTAACACCATGTGAGGGACTCAGGGATTCAGGATGTGCTGTGTCTCCCCGCCAGCCAGTGTCAGCATGTCTGGAGCCTGGCTGGGCCTATCACATGACCCGGGAGCACAGGACGTTAAAGGACCACTGCACTGGAGTTCTCATTCCTCCCGTCTCTTCTTTATGCACAAGGTTGTATAGACCAGAAGATTCTTTTCAAGGCCTCCTTTCTTCCCCACCATTTTACAGCATTTTTTCTTTAGGCTAATTTATGTTTCCACATGTGAAGATAATCTTGCGAATTTACATGTGTGATACAAGTTTGTACCCTCTACACACATATAGCAAAATAAACACTATTTTAAAATACCTGGAGTCACACACACACACAGAGACACACACACACACACACCGACTTTAATCCCAAAGTGTGCCATGATAGAGTACTGAAACGCTGTGGGAGCTTGGCAGGTTTCTTACCTTGAATATGCCACGATTGTTTTCATTTGTAAAACAGAGATAAAAATATGACTGCGGGGCACAGCAAATGAAGGCTTACGACATCGCACACACCCTGCTTTGTGCTGGAAAACTGTTGGATGTGATCATTGGAAGTATAAATATTTGTATTAGTATTTGGTGACATTTCCAAAGCAAGTCACTGCACAACCAAAACCTTCATACAGATGAACACATTTTATTTTAATGCAATAAACATTTCAGTCAGGATTTCAGCCTATTTTAAAATGGGGAATCATATTATTCCTTGGTTTTACAGTTGTTTTTTTTTAAATTAAAGTTTATTGGAGTGACTTTCCTAACCATATTCTTACAGTTTTTAAGAATGGATATGCGTCCCTTTGGGTCACTATCTCCCTTCCACCATTTTCTACTGAAAATAAAAGTACAATTTCAATATCAAATGTGCAAAATGTCATTTAAACAAATGGTCTCAATTAAAGTTCTTCTTGTAAGTTACATATTCTTATTTGTTCCATTAAAACTACAAGCTCTATTACAAATTCTTTCTCATCACTTTTATACTCACATGCATCATAAGAAATATTATTTATGTTAGACTATAAGAAATTGCCTGTGTAAAATGTCAACAGTTGTCAAATATTGGCAATTTCATATAGTTTAACCCAATATTTAATTCAGGAAAGTAAACACAGATACATTTTTCTTAATTTGATCACCAAAATGTCCAAAATTCCTATTTTACACAGTTTAAAAGTTAGTATGTTCTGAGTGAGCTGAGAACAATCGTACATTCTATGTGTCTCACGGAGTAGGGGCCTCGTTTAGGGCTGAATGAAATATTTATGGTGGACCAAATAAAGAAGGATCGTAATGGCAAGTCCTTACATCTGGGGACGTCGCTATCGGTGTGGGCACCAGTGAAATAGCTTTGGCCTAATTTCATCTGACTTTGGATGTGTGCAAATCACAGGAAAATGTGAACTGACTCCAGATGGAGAAAATCAGCAAAGACAGAAAATCATTGCAAATCAGAACCTTATCAATATTTCACTAGGCTGAGACAGAACATCTTATTTCTTCAGAAACGGGAATCTCTTTTCTTAAAACCTTAACACTGGCATGAAAAAGTTCATCACCACACGGTTAAATACCAAGAATTTAGCTTGGACCTCAGAATCCATTGTTTGTAGTATCTACATCGCATCAAATTAAAGGTGCATGCCTGGGATAAGACATGCTTTTCTGGTTGACGGTAATGGGTAGACCAGTTAGCCCACACACTGACTCTTCCCTCCAAGGTGCCGGCAGAGAGCTCACTGGCACCCACTCTTGTTCCTTCCTAGTGGTGTGAACACGCCCTACATCCCACCCAACAATACCGTGACACCTTCCCATTTATTCCGATACCAGAAGGAGAACAGTTATTTTTCTCCTGGGCTGCTTCTGTGTTCTTCCTAACACCCGCACTGTGACAGCTTGGAAGTTCAGGATTTTTTTTTTTTAAATGTACCATTCACTTAAAAAGAAAACAGAAGAACAGAAAAAGACCTTAAATTTAAATTCTCAAATTTAAACCTAGATCCTAAACAGAGTAGATTCCCAATTTGATCAGCCTGTGGTTTTCACCAAGAAATATATTCAACTGCATAAAGCTTTGGAGATATCATTCTTTGTTCTGTGATAAATTTCCCTTGGATGGAGGCAAATAAACCAAGAAAAATAAACAAAACACACCAATTAAGGTTTAACTTAATTCTTCACATAAACTGACTGTACATTGATAAATTTAGCCATTTACTGCATTTGGAAGGCTTATGTTTTGCTTTGTCATTTGAGTTTTTGCCTTGAGGAAGAAAAAAAAAACACCCACCAATGTTTATGAAAGGAGGAACTCTGCAGAGGAAAATGTCTGAGAAAAGTCAGAAGTTTGTTAAAATTAAAATGTTCTTGGCAGAAAAGGGTGGTCTATTTAGAGCACTTAAAATGTAAAAAAATTATAATTACCTATGAGACTGGATCTGACACACACACACACACACACACACACACACACACACACACACACACGACGTTGGCTTCTCTGTCCCAGTCTCGGAACGCACTAAAATGTCCTCTGCTGTCTGCAATGCTGCCTACCAGCCAATTGCTCCCTCTTTATTTCTTCCTATTCAAGCCTCCCCCAGGATGCTTTCAGGGTTACTGCCTCCCCTCCCTCAGCTCAGTTCATTCCTGAACTCTACTCAGCCCACCACTCAACTGCGATGGCTTCAGCTGAGGGTAATGCCTTCTCTTTCTCAAATTTAAAGGTCACATTTCAGTCCTTATCTTACTGACCATCCCCCAACCCCTTCTCATGCCTTTTGCCATCGTCTCCTCTGTGAAATGCTCAACTCCGATGGCTCCCATGGCACGTCCCTCCATGTGCTCACATTTATTCGTAGACCACCCTGCACCCCACATTTCTGGTGTCTGTGTCATGGGAGTCCTCCTGCCCTCTGCCGTTCCCTTTACAGCCTTTCCATGGGAGTTTACCCCATGTCCCATCTTTCTCCCATCATATGCAGTCTCATGATTCTCCATGATTCACCTATCTGTTCTCTGTGGCTTTCAAGTTGTCTATCTAGATATTTGATAGCTCAGCTGATTTCCTCTCCAGGAATTGCACTCAGCCAGGATATTCAGCTTAGCACGAAGTTTGTATTCCTCTCTGGAATGGTGTACAAACAATGATAGTTCCCTGAGGAAGTACAAAGGCCTGGCCCTCTGTCCCGACTGTGGCAGCTCTGAAGGAACGTCCCAGTGTCAGTGCTGCCCCAGGATCAGTAAAGGCTTCTGCTGAATTTGTTTTGTAGTTGAACTCCCTTCTCTGCTCAGTTTGCTTCCCTCACCCAACACACATGTTGTTCCCAAGATATTCCCCAATATACGTTTTGAATTCACATGTCAGTCTCAGAAATCGACACCTCTACATTTCTTCCAGAACAATAAGCACAGCACAGGTGAGCAGGGAATTATGTGCCTGCTCTGGAAGGACACAGGTTACTAAAACAAAATAAAGAATTACAGATTTCTCCTAACATGTTTGAGCCAGACCTGGGAGGACCTGCATGGATGGATCTTGAAGGTGTTCGATGAGGGAGGTCAGAAAGTAAGTCTAGGTATGGGAGCGTTTACTGACATGGGACCAGTCCTTGTTACTTGCAGCTTAAGATCTTGATTAGGACCTGGAAAAGAATCGTAATGGACTTGTTGTCTGTATCCTTACAGTTTGGGCATATAGATGAGCTGGAATGAATGAAGTAAGAAACTGAAACTGCCCCTTCAGACTGCTGACACAGGGACAGAAGGCTCAGGGACGTGAGACATGGGTTTATTTTATGGGAGCAAACACAGGACACCTGCTTGAGGGATCTCCTTACCTAGACGATGTCTGCCTGTCTTTGAGAAGCTCAGTAGTGGCTTTCATCCATAGGTCTGGTTGGCCCATAAAAGATGCTGACATGAAATGTGAATCCCAAGTACCAATGGGAATGATAGAATTCTCCAATAGCAGGGCTTAACCATCTGTAACAAGGTGGAGATGATTCAGCAATAGACAGCAAGGCATGGCGGCAAGCAGGGTACCTTGACCTAGAAGGGTCAGGGAAGATGCTAATAGAATATAGTATCCCCAGGGGAGAGAAATATAGATGGCCAACAAGGGTATTAACTGATTTGTATGAGAGAGAGAGAGAGAGAGAGAGAGAGAGAGAGATTGAGAGCTGGTGAGCAGAAGGCCAATGTCAGCCCTGCACCAAGCCCATTTCCGAGTTGGTCCAATAGGTCCAGGAACCCACTCTGTTCTCCTTCCCTGGTCCCCAGTGGACTTAGGTCAGGACTCTATTATCCTCTTGGATCCTGTTCACTTCACCCAAACTGGGCAGTCACGGTGGCATTTTGGTTACCCTAGTGTTAGGGAGTACCTACTATGTACTTGTGTTATGTCGCTTAATAAAATCCTCACCATAACCTTCTGAGGAAGACATAATTATATGTGTTTACAGATGAGACATGGTACTCAAGGTCAGCATCCTTAAACAGAAGACCTGACATCTAGGCTTTTCTTACACATGACTCGAAATTGAGATTTTTCCGTCAATGCGGCTTTCTATCGATTTTCATTGATTTTTAAGACTATGATTCGCTTATTTATTTTAGATCCATGGTTCTATTCTCAACTACCTAAAAGTTGCAGATTCCTTTGTATGTAAGAGATATGTAATAGCATACATATTTTATCTTCTGCTCTCTCTGTATGTCATATGTATGTTATTTTACATTTCCTCTATAGAAACAAAGTTTAGTCTTTCTCACTTATTTTTAAATTGTCCCAAAGAAATTCAATAAAATATATTTGCTTTAAAATTATGATTAATGATATTTCTTTATTTGCTTTTAACTGCTAGATTTAAAATTGGGAGCTTGGTGAATGAAACATTTCAGCTGAAAGTTTGCAGAGCGAATGCTTCCTAAACAAAGGCTTTATAGGAAGCATTTGCATGTTTTGTCCAGCTTCTGAACTGCCCCACGCAGAAGGTATCATTCAATGTTAGAAATGGCCTCTTTGCAAAACAAAGAGAAAGACAACAACAAGAAGAACAAACGTGTGTGTCCCCAGGGATAGGAAGGAGCCATGTCTGCTCTGCCCCCTCCTGTTTCTCCTGATCATTGCTCCTTGGGCGCCCTCTCTGTGCCCCATGCTGATTTGCTCAGCGCTTGCTGTCTGCATTTCCTAATAAAGGCGGCCAGCCCATGGGCACTCTCAACAATACCCCTGAGAGCTATCTAGCCCTCCTTGGCGAGAAGTAGGCTCACGCCCGCTGTACCACTTTGGAGTGCTGTGCACCAAGATTTAGGGGCTTGATTGTGAAGATGACTATTTCCGGGTTATCTTTCAAAGCTTTCTTTTTACAAAGTGACTATATAAATAAAACAGGCAAAAAATATCAGCCAGCAGGCAAAGGGGGAGAAAACCAGAGTGGTGTTGAGTTCTGTAATCGCCGCCGAGCCGCCCGGGTCCGTGGCTAATGGGAGGGTTATGGGATATCATAATCCCTTCGCTGAGCGCCTTTACTGCAGCCATGATGACTAAATTCCCAGTGTCTTATCACACTGTCACAGGCTGGAACCAGGAGCAGAGGCTCTGAAGAAAACACAGCATGAAAAGGAGAAAGACGATGACCAGATTACCAGCCCTGGATCTGTGAGCCACCTCAATCTGACCAGAGCAGGCTTGACTCCAGACCCACAGGGGACGGAGGCCCCCAACCTTGCCCCCTCATGCAGCACACTACTGTTTTTAAAGAACACCAGCCTCTTTCCAATCACACTCATGTTGTTTTCTCTTTCCCCTTGTCTAGCCAATACACATCTTCTAGTGAAAGAACACAACCCTTCCAGAACTTCACGGGTGGGGAAATCAGAGGGGTGGATGGATTTCAGATTAGAAATCTCCCCTAGAAGACTGAATGTCAAAGAGGTGGAGAGGTGGGAACTAAATCTCTTTGCCCCTGAAAGAAATGTGTGTGTCTTACACAGGTTTTTGTTGTTGTTGCTGTTTCTTTTTCTTTTTTATTTTTATTTTTTCAGACAAAGGTGGGGTTCTTAAGACACAGACAGACCAATCTCTCCTGGCTTCCAAGGGCCTGAATCAGGACAGCTGCCCTTGAGAGACCAGACCCAGTTATGTGCTCAATAGCACTCTGCTTCTCAGATGGTTTACCTGTTTGCATTTTGAGTGAGAAGGATATATTATGATTATTGAGGTGATAAACAATGTCCTGATGCCTGGTTCTCGTGCTTATACTAACAATTGTGGCATTCATTTTTAATAAGATAAATATATTTGCACTATCTTTCATCACCCAGGCCAGTGTCAGTCATGGGATGAAGGTAGTCCACTGGGCACAATCTCTTCTTCAAGTGTCACAGGTACCTGCTTTCAGTGTCATAAAGAACCAAGATAACACACCTCCTACCTGCCAGGTTCTGTCTCACCCAGGTAGTGTCACTGTGAGCCAACCTTACATATGCTTGGGGGAGGTATGAGATGCATCAAGTGGGGAACACCGTTACTTGGTCATCTGGTTTGTACTAAAGACAATAAGATAGATCCATCTAAAGCAGGTTACTTTTAAAAAAATGTTGGGCAAAGGGGAGCTTGTACAAGAGCTATAAAAACAGGGCTCTGAGGAAGAAATCCTGCACTGAACAAGCAAGGCGCTGAGAAGCAGGAGGAGGCTCTGCTGTGGAAATGACACAACAGGGATAGTTTACGTGTTCAAGTTCATATGGCAAAATAGTAAATGACATGTATCTGGTAGTTGCCAAACATACCTAGAGAAGCTTTGGAAAATGCTATGTTGTGAAAAACTTTAAAAAAATATTATTTTGACATAAAACTAAAAAAAAAAAAATCAAAACAAACAAACAAACAAAACAAAACAAAAAAACATCAAATTTGCAAACCTAAGGAAAAGCCATAGAGTTAAGGGAAAAGAAAAAAAAGAACATATATGAAAATAGACAATGTTGGTAAATGGTGCAAAAGTATGCCAAGTTCTTTTGCAAAATATAAATAAATTAAGGTAAAATAATTTAACAGTAATAAAATGATTTTTAATTATTAGTATTAATTAATAATAAAATGCAAAATGTATTGCTTTTTGAATAATTGCTTTAAAGAACCCATAGTACAGAGTAAAGTCTTCATAAATATTGGCCACCCTTACTAAAGATGGATTGTGTGTGTGTGTGTGTGATGATATTAAGGAAAACTTTGTGGTATACACATAAATAATTGGATAATTGCTCTTTCTCTGTAGCAGGATTTCCTTGGAACCACAGGTTTGAAGGGCTGTGTGAGAAATACTTGCATGCTGTTGGTTTGTTAAGACGACATTGGCTCCTCTAAACCGGTTTGCATTTGTACAGACCCAGGTTTCTCAGCCCCAGCACTATCGACATCTTGGACCAGACGTTTCTTTGCTGTGGGGGCTGTCCTGTGCATTGTAAGATGTTAACAGCATCCCTGGTCTGTACCCTCCAGATGCCAGTAGCTCACCCAACCTCAATCACGACGATCAAAGATGTCTCCAAACATTGCCAGGTGTTCCTGGGGTGGGGGGCAAAATGGCCCCCAGCTGAGGGGCACTGGCATCGGTCCTCAGACCAACTGGAGGAGGTGACGGCAAAGCATTCTCATGCTTCACTGTCCGGTATTTATCAGTAAGTATCAAACAGCTTGGCTCAGGGAACAATCACATCGCTCTGTGTCCCCAGCAGGAAGGGTCCTCCGGTGCAAATGCATCATGCTGTAACTTGTAGAACTTACCTGTCTTCATGCTCCAAAGGTAGATGGGGACATCTTCAGTGACATTCAGTAGGCTGACGTCAAGTGCCAACCTGTTTGAGGTGGAACAGAAGCACAACTGGGCTGTCTGCAGGGGCCCTGACCACGGCTTCCACTTCTTTTCTTCTTAAACAACTTGGAGGCTGTGAAATTGGGTGTTTCTAAAAGGAGGATCTGGTGTGTTCTCCAAAAAAAGGGAATGTAGGATGTCGGTTAGGTCCTCTGACTCTCCAAGGGGAGCCAGAAGAGGAAGCACGTTCTTAGTGGGGTGCAGTGATGTCTGTTCTTTTATTCATAATTGCTGTTCCCTGCAGGTACCAGGCTGGAGTTGTATAGTTCAAGCCTCAAGAAAATGAGTCATGACCACTGGGTTGTCCAGATACTGAAGAACCAAATGAAATGCATGCTTTGGAACACAATAAAAGTAAGATGAATTTGGTACCCACCTTCTGTGAACAAACTCTCCTCAAGCCTGTTTATGCTCACTGATGGATGTCGATTGCTCCACGACAGATTTTAGTGCATGACACAGCCACATGTGTGAAATGTGTAAGACGGTTAGAATCGCAGAGGTGAGAAATTTCCTGCACCAGCTTGGAAATTTTAAAAACAGTTTTAAAGGTTCGATTTGATGCACAATGCAAATTATACTATAAAGTGATTTAAGTTCAAAGAACTCCTAATGAAAGAAAGACAGTAGTAGCTCAATGACAAAGAAAAAACTTATTGAATTTCATTAGTAAAGTTTTTTCAAATGAGTTAGTCGCATGCTTCTGCTAATATTTTAGCTTTGATCGTAGTAAAGATGAAAATGTAAACCTGCTCTGTGTTATTTGCTCTGTAATAGAACACGATGTGGAAACTGCACTTCAGAACATTTAAAACAACTGTAGATTCAGTTTGTAATGAAGCCTCCAAGATATTTACTGAAATGATTTAGAAGAGGTTTACTTTTCCATTGTCTCAGAACATAGAAAAGCAGAAGCAAACGTATTGGATAAAAATATATGTTTTCACACAATGTTGTACATTCAGAGAAATATGTTTTTTGGTTGAAGAATTTGGTATCTGTATTTTTAAGTAATATTTGTAAAAATCCAATTTCTTAAAAAAAACAAAACTTGCTGGCAGCTCTATTTACTAACAAATACAATAAAAACATTTTATGTTATTTTTATGTTAATAGATTCTACTGTACTGCATAATCTTGTTTATAATTATACCTTAAAACTAATTTCTAAGTTGATTATAAATTGACTCATTTTGTAAACAAACTTGAAAAAGACTAATTTTACTGTTCAGTTTATGATTTTTTAATGCATTTCTTTTAGATGTGTGTTTTTTTTTAAATAATAAAAGAGCTAATGTTCAAAGAGTGCTTGGAACATCTTATGTATTAAATGCTTGCCACACATTATCTCATTTAAATATACAGTGGTTCTCTGAGGTAGGTGATATTGATAAACTGTCATGGGAGTGTATGTTTCTATATACTTATTGACATTCTTATCATATGTGAACAGATCAATATCTTGCATTTTAAACTGAATGTTAGATGCTACTTTAAATATATTTTATTTATAAATGTATTCATTTTATATTATTTTAGTGTTTGAATGGGCTCTCTTTAGCTAATCTCTACCACTGAATATTTATATTATCACCAGTTTTCCCAAATGCATAATTCAATAAAATTCTCCAACATGAATCTTAGTATTCTTTGATCATTTTTCTAAGATAACTTTCTAGAGTAGTATCTTTGAGTCAAATGTTCAGGGTACATATTTGCAAATTTCTCTCCATTCCATACCTTCTAATTTATTCCTACAGCACCTAATGAGGGAATTGACTTCTCAACAGTTGTGAAAAACTGGCTATTATCATATATTTTTAAATGTTGTGATTTGATAAGCAGCGTAATTTTAATGTTCATTTATTTTTAATTAAACTTTGCATTTAGACATAATTATGGGTTTAATACATTTAATTGAATTTATTAAATTTAAGAAGTAATGCAGAGAGATCCCATATAATCTTTTCCCTGCTTCTCCCGATGGTGAGACCTGGCAAAGCTGTTGCATAAAACCGCAAGCAGAATATTGACATTGATACAGTGAAGATGGAGAACATTTTCATCACCACCAGGGCTCCTGTGCTACCCTCACAGCCACACTCACTTCCTGTCCACACACCCTCTCCTGAACTCCTGCTACAGCAAACCTGGTCTCCATTTCTATTATTTTGCTGTTTCCCAAATGTTATATAAATGGAATCGTACAGCATGTGGCACTGGCTCTGTTGATTCAGCGTAATTCTCTGCTGACCCATGCAGGTTCTTCTCTGTGTCCTTATTACTGAAAAGCAGTCCATGGTATGGATGTACCACAGGTGGTTTAGGCATTTCCCCGTCTATGAACATCTGGGTGTTTCCAGTCTGTTCATCTATTACGAATAAAGCTGCTTTGAAAATTCATGTACAGATTCTTGTGTGAACATTTATTTTCATTTATCTGGAATAAATCCCAGGAATGTAATTTCTGGGTTGCATGGTAATTGCATGTTTCATTTTTTTAAGGAGCTGCCAACCAGTTTTCCAAAGTGGTTGTCTCACTTTATATTTCCAGCAGCAATACAGGAGCGATCCACTGTGTGGATTTTATCTAATTTCTTCTTCTGCTGAAAATGCTTTTGTTTTCTCCGTTTACTTTTGAGCGACTTCAATAAGATAGGGGAAAATGCTGGTATCTGCATTCATTTTCATTCCAGAAATATCATAAAACATCCTTTGGTAACTTATCTGAATAATCACATGACTATCTTTTACTGATCTACTAAATCAAACCACATAAAAAAGAATAAAACCAGACCAACAGGACTGGAATAAACCCCCCAGAAAGTTAGTTGCCTTCCAGAACAACTCAATGCTGTTTAGAGGAAGATGGCATAGTGTGGACTGCCCACAATATGTTATTCACAATGTCTATCGTAAAATAAAATGAAAAAAAAAAATCACCAGACACATGAAGAAGCAGAAAAATGTGATTTTTAATTAAGAATAAGAAACAGTGAACAATGACACATCTAAATATCACTTGAAATTAGAAGACAAGGACTTTAAGAAGTAACGATAAATATATTCAAAGACTTACCTGAAAACATGAGCATAGTGACTAAGAAGAAAGGAAATTACAATAGGAAATTAAAGCAATAAGATAAGTAGAAACTAGAACTGAAAGTAAATATCTGAATTTAAAAACACAAATCAGTGTAGGGTCTTCCAGTTCCAGCCCCTGCAGGTAAGGAGCATAGAATTCATCACTTCTACATGTAGTAAAAGAAAGAGTTGGCAAAACTGGAAAATCCATAAATATCATTTGACCCATCAAAGAACAGAGGTTGAAAGTTAAAACACCACCCTGCAACTGGAAAGAAAGGTTTATCCAGAGAGATAAGCCTGTGGTGTGCTAAGCTGAAGTAGAAGCCATAGAGCTCCAAACTCATGAAAACACTGAAATGTTAATTTTCAGGAATTTCTGGAGGCTCAGTGTGGAGTAGCATTAGAGGGAAAAGCTCCTGGGGGCTGCAATCCTGAGGTGGGGATACTTCCATGAACTGTACCTTCAAAGAACCTGGGAGGTTCTCATTGTGAACGTCTGAGACAGATCCCTGGGCAGTAGGGGAAGAGCAATCATTGTGAAAAAGTATCCAGTGCCTTTTCTGTAACAAAGACCTATGCTCCAGGGGAAAGGAATGTTCTAGAACCCTTATCCTAGGTGACAGAAGGGCATTACCCCCATTCCAGCCAGATCTAGCCCTCCTATCTCACCTGATGAAAAATATATAATTATCAGGAGTCAGAGATTCAAGGAAAAAATTTTGGAAATCTATTTTCCTTGGCCAGGAAAGAGAGTAGGAGGAGGGGGTAGGGAATTGGGGAGGAGGGAAGGGTGGCTATAGCACTTGTGAAGGTCACAGCTTGAGACACAGGCTGACTAAACACTAAGACTGAAACAGAAGAACGCAGAATGCCTTTCTCCTATTCATTTTATCACCAGAAAGACAGTTCCAATATAGTGAGTGGATTAGAAATGAAAGGGCTGAAAGACACAGATTCTCTCACAGGAGGAATGCGTAGGAAAGACCAAAGTCAGGAGTGGGGACAGAAATATGTGTAATAGAGGAATGTGAAGCTTCTGACACTTTTATCTACAGTGAAACGTAAAAACAACCCAATTCCTGCCAGAGTAACATAAATACACAGCAAAGACCCATTTGCCTCAGTTCTAGCACCTGATATAGCAGTTATGTATTTCAGAAGACCACCACAACAACACTGAAAAAATACAGGGCATGACAAAATGCAAGGAAGAAAAAAGCTCAGAGAACATCACCAGTGTAAGTAACACACACACACACACACACACAAACACTTGGCTCGGTGATCTTCAAACTGCAGAAAATAAAGAAAAAACAGAAAACCTTGAAAAAAGCTGGCAGGAGATGGGAGAGCCACTTGACCTTTAGAGGAACAAAGATAAAAATTACACCAAACTTCTTGTGAGAAACCATTCAAGCGAGATGGAGTGAATATTTAAAGCATTGAAAAAAAAATTACCCACCTATTATCCTACATTCACACAAAAGCCAGCATCCTCATGTTTACAGCGGCTCTACACGTATTGCCAAAAACCGATACTAATTAACGTGCCCTTCCATAGAATGAAGCAGCAATTTGTGTTACATCTATTTAATAAATTATTAGTGATAAAAAGCAATGAGCTAACAAGTCTCGCAAAGCGTGGATAAGTCTTAAATATATATTGCTAAGTGAAATGTGCCGAACAGAAAGAGCTGGACACCTCAGTAGGAACCCAAATTTAATTTATTTGGGTAGAGATAGGGTCACATAGAAGTATACGTAGGTAAATGTATATACATAGGTTAGTATACACTAAAGTGTTTCCTTGCATACAGGACCCAGAAGCAAAGACACCCCAATCGCAACAAGAACAGCTAACACTCAAATCTTGGTTTCTGGTACCGTTCTTCAGTAATAAGAATCGGGGGTATTTGGAGAAGAGCTTGTTATTGGACTTGGGCAGGAAGCAGACAAGATGAGCCTAGACTCTCTTGGCTCTTGTAGTGCTGAAAAAAAAGGAAGTTCTCAGAGGAAAAACTGATCTCCCTCCACAGAGATGTCTGAAAGCACCAATAATCAACCTGGAACAATTTAAGCCACAAAATAAAGGAGTGTTGGATCATAATCCAAAATATAAAATACATATCCATGAGTCGAAACTGCTATAAACAAATGAACAAATAAATAAATGAGATATAATTAAAAAGAGAAAACCACAACTTCTGTGCAGAAGAATTCCCAATGTTTTATTTAGATAGTCTACTCTGGAGGGAATGGAGCAAAACTTCCCACACTTTTAATGGGAGCTGCACATAGCAGCATCATTCCACAAATACGATATGAAAAGGGAGAGGGAAACTTTCCAGTGGGGAAACTGGAGAAACACTTCCTCAGCTGGTTCACACTAACACTTCCAAATTATGGTGACAACATCTACCGCTGACATGATGTGAGCAGATTGTCAGCTTCCCTCTGTTGCATTCCTCCCCAAAACACATGACCCCATCTGACTATGAAACAACAGTTAGACAAATACCAAGTGAATGAAATTCTACTATGTACTTGTCCAGCGCTTTTCATAGTTCTCAAGATCATCAAAAGCAAGGAAAGTCTGGGGAATTGTTGCAAATGTCAGAGACCTAGCCATGTAACATGCTATCCTACATGCGATGCTAGGATAGCAAAAAAAAGGCACCTAGTTCAAACTAAGGAAATCTGAATACAGTGTGGTTTTTAGTTAATGATACTATATCAGTACCGGTTCATTAATTGTGATAAATAAATATAAGATGTTAATAAGAGGGGAAGCTGGGTGTGAGGTGTATAGGAACTCTCTGAACTATCATTATTTTCCAGTAAAAGGAAAATGGTTACACAATTAAAAGTTTGTTTAAATTACTCACTGGCTAGGCTTAATAAAACATAGGGGTCCATGTAAAAAAGAGCCATGAATCTGACTGTAGACCAGTGGGAATTTTCTAATATGAAGAGCAGAGAAAAAGTTTTGAAAAGAAATAAACAGATCCTCAGTGAACTGTGGAAAAAAATACTTTTCTATAATATGAGTAATTTTAGACCCACAAGCAGAAAAGTCAGAAATTGGAGCAAAAGCAAATACAAAGATTGTGACCAAAATTTCCCCGAATTTGGTAGAACCTATAAACCTGGACAACCAAGAAATATATAATATCCACCAGGGAGAAATACAAATGGAACTGAACCTAGGCACAAAATATTCAAACTACAGCTATGCACCAAAGATAAGTGACCAGCTAAAACTCAGACACAGGAAAGAAAGGACATAATCTTCAGGGGAACAACAAACCAAATGATGGCTGACTTGTCATCAAAGACAATTGACATCAGAATTATACAATAAATGTTTAAAGTGCTGGAAGAAAAAAAAATCACTCAAATATAATTCGGAAATAGAGGGAAAAAAAGTTTTTCACATCAGCAATAGCTGAGAGATTATGTCACCAACAGATCTTTACTACAAAGATTGCTAAAGGAAATGCTTCATGCTAAAGGAGAATGAAAACAGATGGACTAGAGCCCAATAAATGGCCGTTTTATGAGTGAACAAAAAAGACTATCTTTTAAAATATTTGAAGACATTTTTTCATTAAAGTATAGTTGACATACAATATTATATTAGTTTCTGGTGTACAACATAGTGATTCTACATTTATATACCTTACAGTGTGCTCACCGTGGTATGTCCAGTAACAATCTGTCACCTTACAGAGTTATTGTTACTGACTGTATTCCTTATGCTGTGCATTACGTCCCTGTGATTTATTTGTTTTTTACCTGGAAGTTTGTGCTTCTTATTCTCCTTCATCTTTTCACCCGTCCCTCGCCCCTCTACCCTTGGTCAACCATCATTTTATTCTCTGCACCTAATGAGGCTATTTTTGTTTCGTTTATTCGTTGTGTGTTTTTTTTCAATTCCACATGTAAGTGAAATCATAGGGTATTTGTCTTTCTCTGTCTGACTTACATCAGTTTGCATAATGTCCTCTAATTTCATCCATGTTGTCACAAATGGCAAGATTTCCTTCTTTATTTATTGTAGAATAATATTCCTTTATAATAGATATATAGATATATCTATATATATGCATATATATCTTCTTTATCCATTTATCTATTGATGAACACCTAGGTTGCTTCTATATATTTGCTATTGTAAATAAAGCTACAATGAACATAGGAGTGCATGTATATTTTTGAATTAGTGTTTTTGTTTTCTTTGGATAAATGCCTAGAAGTGGAATTGTTGGATTTTATGGTAGTTCGATTTTTAATATTTTAAGGAACCCCCATGCTGTTTTTCATAGTGGCTACACTACTTTACACACTGACTAACAGTGCATGAGTGTTGACCATTTCTCCACATCGTCCCCAACACTTGTTATTTCCTTACTTTTTGATAATAGCCATTCTGATGGGTGTTAGGTGATAGTTCATTATAGTTTTGATTTACTTTTCCCTGAGGCTGAGCATCTTTTCATGTCTGTTGGCTATCTATATGTCTTGTTTGGAGAAATGTCTATTCATGTCATTTACTTATTTTTTAACTCCGATTTTTTTTTCCTTTTTATGTTGAGCTGTACGAGCTCTTTATATATTTTGTATATTAACCTCTTATCAGGTATGCAATATGCAAATATCTTATCCCATTCAGTATGTTGTTTTTTCATTTTGTTGATGGCTTTCTTCACTGCAAAAGCTTTTGATTTTGATGTAGTCCCATTTGCCTGTTTATACGGTTGTTGCCCTTCCCTGGGGAGATAGAGCAAAGAAAAGAATTGCTAAAACCTATGTCAGAGTTTACTGCCTATGTTTCCTTTTAGTAGTTTTATGCTTTAAAATTATACATATAAGTATTTAATACATTTTGTGTTTATTTTTGTATATGGTGTAAGAAAGTGGTCCATATTAAATTTTTTGCCTATATCTATCCAGTTTTTCCAACACAATTTACTGAACAGACCATCTTTTCTCCATTGTATATTCTTGCCTCTCTTGTCATAGATTAATTGATCATATAAACATTGATTTATTTCAGGGCTCTATTTTGTTCTATTGATTTATGTGTAGTGACAGTACCATACTGTTTTGATTACTATAGCTCTGCAGTGTATTTTGTTACCAGGGATTATAATGCTTCCCACTTTGTTCGTTCTCAAGATTGCTTTGGCAATTTGCAGTCTTTTGTGCTTTCATATGAATTTTAGGATTGTTTGTTCCAATTCTGTTAAAACTGTCATAGGTATTTTGATAGGGATTGCATTAAAGGTTGTATGTTTCTAGGAATTTATCGATTTCTTCTAGATTGCCCAATTTGTTGGTGTATAGTTTGTTCACAGCATAATTTAATATAATTTTTGTATTTCTGTGCTGTCATTTGTAACTTCTATTTAATTTCTTATTTTATTTATTTGGGCTCTCTTTTTCTTGATAGTGTTGCTGAAGTTTTGTAATTTTTGTTTATCTTTTCAAAGAACTAGCTCTTACTTTCATTGACTTATTTATTTATAGTCTTATTTTGCTTATTTCCACTCAGATACTTATTATTTCCTTCCTTCTATGAATGTTGGTTTTTGTTTGTTCTTATTTTCTGTTTTTTTGTTTTTTACAGATCATGTAGGTGTAATGTGGGATTCTTTATTTGGGATTTTTCTTATTTCTTGAGGTAGGCCTGTATTGCTATGAACTTCCCTCTTAGAACTGCTTTTGCTAATTCCCATAGATTTTGGAGAGTTGTGTTTTCATTCTCATTTATTTTAAGATATACATATATATGTGTGTGTGTGTATATATGTGTGTGTGTGTGTGTGTGTGTGTGTGTGTGTATATATATATATATAATTTCTTTTTTGACATATTGTTTAGTGGCATGTTGTTTAATCTTCACATATTTGTATTTTTTCCCCCAGTTTTCCTCCTGGAATTGATTTATAGTTTCATACCATTGTGGTTAGAAAATATACCTGATAAGACTTTAATCTTCTTGAATTTATTGTTTTTTGTGACTTAACATGCAATCTATCCTGGAAAATACTGCATGTGCACTTCAAAGGAATCTGTTATCTGAAGTTTTTGGAAGAAATGTTCTGCTAATACCCTGCTTCCCTGCAAAGAAGACCTAGCTGGGCAATCAGTTCTAATGCGTCTTTTGGAGCAAAAATTAATATAAGACCCGGTATTGTATCATATCATATCATATCATATCATATCATATCATATCATATCATATCATATCTTATTGACCCAGTCTTAAATAAGACTGGGTCTTATATTAATTTTTGCTCCAAAAGATGCATTAGAGCTGATGGTTCGTCTAGGTCTTATTTTTGGGGAAACACTGTATCTATTAAATCCATTTACTCTTATATGATGTTTAAGTCCAATATTTCCTTATTGTTTTTCTATCTGGATGATCTAGCCATTGATGTAAATTGGGTATTAAAGTTCCCTATTGTATTACTGTTGATTTCTCTCTTTATGTCTGTTAGTATTTGATTAACATATTTAGGTACTCCTGTATTGGGTGTGTAAATATTTATAAATGTTATAGCCTCTTCTTGGATTGGCCCCTTTATTGTTATGTAATGCCCTTCTTTGTCTTTTTTCAGTCTTTTTTTTAAGTCTATTTTGGCTGATATGAGTATTAATAACCTAGCTTTATGTTTGTTTCTATTTGCATGGAGTATTTTTTTCATCCCGTTAGTTTCAGTCTGTGTGTGTCTTTCAGTCTGAAGCAAATGAAGCATTTAGTCCATTTACATTTAAAGTAATAACTAATAGGAATGAACTTATTGCCATTTTGTCAATTTTATTGGTTGTTGCTGTAGTTCTCCCCTGTTCATTTCTTTTTCTTTTGGTTTCTTTCCTTGTGGTTTTTTGATTTTCTTTAGTGTTATGTTTGGGTTTTATTTCTCTTATTCTTTGAATATCTTTTGTAGGTTTCTTGTTTGTGGTTATCATGATACACACACACACACACACACACACACACACACACACACACAGAGTCTATTTAAGCTGATAGGCATTTAAGTTTGAACGTATTCTAAAAACGTTACATTTTTACTCCCCCCTCCACATTTTATGTTTTTGACATCATATTTTAGATCTTTTTGTTTTGTGTATTCCCTAAGTAATGCATTTGTATTTGATTTTGCTACTTTCATCTTTTAACCTTCGTACTAGCATTTTAACTGACTGATTCACTGACTGTACTATATATTTGCCTTTAACCATAAGCTCTTTTCTTACATATATATGTACGTATATATATATATATATATACGTACATATATATGTATATATATGTGTGTGTAAGAAAAGAGCTTATGGTTAAAGGCAAATATGTAGTAAAGTCAGTGAATCAATGAATCAGTGTACACATATATATATACATATATATGTGTGTGTGTATATATATATATATATATATATATATATATATATATAGTCTTTTCTTCTTGCTTAAAGAAGGCCTTTAAATAATTCTTATAAAGCCAGTTTAGTGGTGATGAACTCCTTTAATTTTTTGCTCGTCTGGTAAACTATCTCTCCTTCAATTCTGAATGATAACCTTGCTTGGTAGTGTATTCTGGGTTGTATGTTCCTACCTTTTAGTGCATTCAGTATATCCTGTTACCTCCTTCTGGCCTGTAAAGGTTTTTGCCAAGAAATCAGCTGATAACCTTATGGGGCGTCCCTCGTATGTGGCTAGCTGTTTTTCTCTTGCTGCCCTCATGTGTCATATATATATGACATATATGTATGATATATGATATATATATACAATATATGTGTCATATATATGATATATGTCATATACATAACATATATGACCTATGTCATATATATGATACATGTATGACACATTATATATATATATATATATATATATATATATATATGTGTGTGCTCTAAAATAATAATAATAATGACCAAAACATTTAAAAATGAAGAGTACAGCTGGATGATTTAAACAATTTACTACTCCAAAACTACTCTAATCAAGTCTTATTGGTGTTAGGTTAGATGCTTAGGTTAATGAAATAAAAAAGATCCCCCAGAAATCAATGTAAACACATATGGTCAGTTGGGTTTTGGAAATTATCCCAAGATTTTTCAATGAGGAAAGGATAACCTTTTCAACAAATGATGCTGTAGAAACTGTATATTCTACACACACACACACACACACACACACACACAATCAATTCTTACCTAACATATGTACAAATTTTTTCCTCAAAATATTGACTCTAATTTATAATATATATGTGTGTGTATATATATGTGTGTGTGTGTGTATATATATATATATATATATATATATATATATGTAATTTTTTTTTTTTTGGTATAAAACACACAGAAAACTGGATAGAGATACTTTAAATATAGAACTCTGCCGTGGATCCCTGGATATTACAACATACACAAAAATTAATTTGCAATGCATCATATACATGAACATAAAATCTATAACTAGAAATATTTTTGATCAAAATCTAGGATAATATTTCCATGACTTTGGAGGTCAGCAAATATTTTTAGAAAGAAAAAAAGGACTAATCTTAAAAAAATAAATTGATAAATTGAAATTCATCCAGATTAAAAAACTTGTTCTCATCAAAAGATATTTCTGAGGGAATGAAATGATCAGTCACAGATAAGGAGAAAATATCTACAATACACATGTCCATATTGCATAATAATGTTTTATAAATCAATAAAAATCAATAAAAACAGATACATGACTTGAACATTCCCTTAACAAGACAGATTAAATGTCCCATAAATTCATGAAAATATGCTCATCATAGTTTGCTAATGGGAATCTAGTATGTACTATAATCACTTGACATAGTGTTTGGCAATTGTCAATAAAGTTAAGCTCACAACTATTCTATAATCCAATGATTCCACTCCTACACATTTACCCAAGATAAAGTTACACACATACTCACACACACACCCACCAAAGAACTTGCTCAACCATGTTTATTTTAGCTTTATACATAATAATCAAATACTGGAAACAACTCAAATGGCCATCAAGTGGAGAATGGAGAAACAGATTTGCTTATATTTATGTAATACTTAGACTACTCAGTAATAAAAAGACTGAACTTGTAATACATCTGTCAACATGGATAAATCTTCCAAACTTTATGTTGTGTGACACAAGACAGATAAAAAGTATTAAATACTGTATGACTCTGTTCATATAAATATCTAAAAATTATGTAGCAAATCCATGTTAACTGAAATCAGAAAAGTGGTGGCCTATGGGGTGTGGGTGAGCATGAAAGAAATTTCTGAGATCATGGAAATGCTCTAACTCCTGACTAGGGTATGGGTCACACAGACCCACGCAGTTATAAAACCCATTGAATTGGACGTCTACAAACTGTTCGTTTTACTTTATGCAAATTTCACCTCAGAAAATAAGTGAATCTTATTACTTTTTCATTCTTTCTGTAATTTAGAGTTCTGTGTATACTGTCATGTTATGTATTTCTTAAAGTATTGATACATAAAAATAATTGATACATGAAACTGTAGTTTTCTCATATTTCAAGCTGTTTTTCATCATGCATTTTTAATACTATTTGCTTGTAAAGTTTTATGGGGACTTGACTATCATTGTATATGAAAATTCTATCAATAGAAATTATTATTTAGATTTTTAAATTTTGAATTCTACTTTACCTGCCATCGATAGTGTTACTCTGTTTCCTAATGTATTTATAACACTTTCTTTTATTTTTAACTCTTGTATTTTTCAGTTTTAGGTTTTTCTCTTGTAAACTGGTTTCAGTTGAGATTAATTTATATTTCACTGTGGTTGTTTATTTCCTTTGCATTCGTACTCATAACTGATGATTTGGATTCTTACCTTCTGTTATGGTTTTATTTATTTATTTTTTAGACTGCACCCTCTCTGTTGTTTTGACCCCTCGTAATTTCAAAGGCAAAGTCCTAACTATTAAACTAAAGGGTGCCTGTCAGGTATTCTTTTTAACCATGAATATGAAGAATACAGTCGTACCTGCTACACATAAGATGAGAAACTCTGGGCATTCTCGTTTGTTGACCTCACCTGCTCTCCTCTCCAATTAATTTGTACTGATAGAATATTAGGCTGAGTTGTTGTAATCAACATATCATGTTTCAATTTTCATGATTCTTTTTTTAGTGTCCTTTATTTAGTGTCCGTGGATTATAGTTTGAATAGGATACGCTTCTGCTGTTGGAGAACATGGAATCTAAGCCTGTCTAGTCCAACCTCTCC